>NC_092713.1:245455707-245760300 GCF_047496885.1 Scyliorhinus torazame
GTAGTCTGTTTGGGTAAGATCAGGTTATGGGGGGTACTGAGGGATAAGTAGGGATTGCTGGGCCAGGAGTGGTAGTTGTGTCGGGTCTGGTTGTGGGGTAGTCAGGAGGTTTGAGAGGGGTATTCAGAGGCTTGGTCAGGAGGTTAGTTGAGTGATTAGAGAGTCAGTTCACTAGTTAACCAGGAGTCAGGAATTGTTTCTATGCATCATTTCCTGGGTAACTATCTGGGTACTTATGTCAGAACCATCTGAAGTCTCTGACTCAAACTCAGAGTTGGAGACTTTTGAGGAGGTCCCTTGGGGCAGGGGACTTGCTGATCGGAATTTCAAACTTCACAGGCAATTCACTCGGAGGTCATCATCTCCTCATTGTCATGGGATCTCAACATGCATCTTGGATCATCTGTTTGGTCTCCAACAATTCAGAGACTAGAAGATCTTGGCCATTGTGCTTAAAATAGTCGGAACTTAAAATGATAATATTAAGTAATTGGTATGTTATTTGCACAGCAGCGATCAGTATAAGTAGTCTAACGTGCTTACAATTGATGACAGTGGAGATTAATTATTTGAAAGTGTGCCTTAAATAAGCAAGTATGCTATAAATTTGGTAACTGTTCCCTCATTTTCGTCTAATTAAGTTTTGCATATTAAAATATGCTATCTGCTGCTTCTGTGAGTACATGTCCTGTAGTCTTTGTTGATTGTGAATGAATTCATTAAATGCAAAGGAAAAGGTAGAACTGCTACTTAAAAAATGAGTTCATTTTTTCCCCCTATTTATTGCAAGAAATCTATCTAGGGTTTTCTTGTTTGGTCCACTGGGACACAAACTAACTAGAAAACTGTGATTAAACAAAGTGATTTCAATTCAAATCATCAATTAAAACAACTTCGCAAGATTCTTACTCAGTGTTGCTTCTTCCAACAGTCCGCAGAGGCAGCTGAAACTGCAAATTCCAATCTTTTGTGAAATGATCTGCCAGCAAAAGAAAATTGTACATTCTGCCTTCAGCATAAAACTGAAAGGACTCAACTTTGTACAAGCTATTTTCATTCTTAATGTCTTCCCAAGTGTTTTACTTCCTATCCCACCTTTTGGGTTGTGCTCCTTGTATCTTAGCAATCTATTTACTGATTGCAAAGCAACAGATTGCAAAAGCTGAAATGCAACACATTACTAGAAAATAATGCTATCTATGCTTCACAGGTAAGATAGTACAATTTGAAATGCAGATTGGAAGAGTGCTGTCCCTCGGCTGTGAAGCATACATTAATTATTGAACTGCATATCTTTGTTATCCAAAATAAACATTATTTTAATTAAATTAAACAATTATTAGTAAAGCACAAACTGGACAAAAACATTCATTCTTTGCCATTAATTATTAAGTACACTGGGGACTTTGGGGGCCCGATTTTCCTTCCGGTGCTGGGAAACAGTCATCGGACTGTTTTTGGGTCCCAATTCTCGCCAAAGAGGGAAGTAGTCACAGAGCAAACTATTAGTTGTCTGCAGATCGAGTTTGGTGGCCAATTAGTAGCCGCGGTGGGCAGAAATGGAGGCAGGACAAAAAACAGGCTCGTGTTGAAAAGACAATGGCAGACATGATTGTGACTGCTGTTTTATAGAATTTATTGCTCATGGAGTATGAAAGACAGAGGGCTGGAGTGTGAGGCAAGGCAGCCCTTTTTCTCTTCTCAGCTCCTTCTCTGGAGAGGGAAGGCTACCCGCTCCCAAACTGAACAGGTCTGGATTGAGGTGAATGAGATTGTGTACAGAAAGAACGTGGTGAGGAGGAACTAGGCGCAGTGCAGGAAGCGGTTCAATTATCTTTTTCGCTCTGAGTGAGTGAGTGCAATGCCAGGCACTCAGGGCAGGCCTCTGGCTATTCAACAGCCAGCAGACACCCCAACTGAGGAGCTTGAGTTTATATTCTGATTGCCAGCTTCTGCCTTCCTGACACACAGGTAGCTTTTAAATTGTGGTTGAAAACCTTGCCCTTTCCTCTAATATCCAAGTGATGCCATGATGACCTAACACCAAATGCCCTCAAAGCCATGCTCACATTTATTGGGCCACCGAATTATTTAGGATGGCTATGACTGGCTCCTCACTGTGCTGTCACCTCCATATAACTGGTCTGAACGTAACTCTTGTACCCGCACCAAAATCTCAAGCTGTCTCTCTACAAGTTCTTGCAAATTCTCAGGGCTGGCCTTTTCTTGTCCTGATGGAACTTGCCACAGCAGGAATAGTGATGGGAAATCATCAGACAGCAGCACTACTTTTGTCACCCTCCTATTTGTGGTGCATCCTAAAAATCTAGCTTGAGGTCAGGGAAATATAGGTTTAGGTTTTGTCATTAACATGTAGTTATGAACCTACAGATTAAGGACAAGGTTTTAAAGGTACATTTCTGTTTTTAACATTTGCATTGAGTTAAAAAACCTTTCCAAAATGGAAGTACAGACAGACAACATGGTACCTTTTTGTGTTTGTTACCTTCAGACTTTCATCTCCAGAGCTGGCTAGAAATAGTCATCAAAATGCAAAAAGTGACTCCAAGGATGTTCATTGTACCCTCCAAACTAAAAGGTGTGAAAAACCCTTTTACTACTGAAGGAACGGGAGACAGGAAGGGACTTCAAAGGACCTCAATTTAATTAAATTCTTTACTTGGTGAAACAATGACTCCTTAAACATTTTAACAGCAGCCATTTTTAAGATATTGGCCTGTATAAAGTTTGGCTTAGAACAGCCATTGTGTGTGCAGAACCCCAGGAAATACTCTGAGAAACCATATCAGGGAGGGCTCTTGGCCAAGAGAAGACAGTGAGGAAGGTATTAACAAATGAATTACTGTCCTCATGAAACAGCACAGACAAACTGCACGTGCTGTAAGTGCAAAACTAGTAAGAAACAAAAAATCTTCTTTCTCTCCCAAAAATCTGCTGACATGCTGAGTCCATCTGAAAAAGGGAAACACCAACTAGTTGGCTGCTAAGCTGAGCCCCAAGATTGACCCTTCACTTTTGAAAGGCTTAAAGTAATGGGCCCACAACATCATCTCACAGAGACTGCTTTGAAATCACATCCTTAAGTCTTTTTTTAATCTTAATGTTTTTAATCTTTGCATCTGTATTTTAGTCAATAGCTTTTACACTTTTACCTGAGTAACTTTCGGCAGTAGTTTTTCTAATATACAAACCTTTCTCTTGTTTTAAGACTAAAACGTGTCTGCTGGGTTATTTTTATATTGAACCACTCATTAGTAAAAATGGGGCAACATACGCACATGTAAATTCTTAACTCGTGGACTACTTTAAGGAAATATCTTTTACATGGTTGTGACACTGCATTATTTGCAACATCACTGAGTGAATTCTCCATAAGATTGCACAAGACAGGGTTTACCATAGGATCGCTAAAACCCTCGGATTCCATTGGATATATTCAGGTGTTCCATGGTAGGTCAGGCTGCTGTATAAAATTTGAAAAATGCTATGCTGTAATCACTAATGAGCCTATGTGCGTCTAATGCAGAGTCAGTCTCTGATCGCACAAGTTGGAAACAATGGGAAAGTAAAGACCACAAATGACCAGGCCAGGGCAAGAGCAAGGAACAGAGCCGATGGTGGAGCAAAGGAGAGAATGGACAGGAGAGCAAGGTAGGCATTGGCTATGGGGTGGGAGGAGAAGTGGCCATGGAGCATGAACTGCTGAGTGTCAATGTTCCGACTGAGCTGCACAAGATAGGAGCTTTGGAGTGAGAGCGAGCTGTGAGAGAAAAAAAGAAGAGGATGTGAGTGGGAGGAGTGTGTGTATGAGAGAGAGAGAGAGAGAGAGGCGAATGGGTGAGAGTGTGAGAGAGAGGAAAATGAGTGAAAGTACGAGAGAGGCAACTGTGTGTGTGAGTGCGAGAGACAGTGAATGTGCGTGAGAGAAAAATGCAGAGGTGAATGAGTGAGAGAGAAATATGAGTGAGAGAGAGAAAGAGGGAGAGAGTGGGAGTGAGTGAGATGCCTTCTCAAAGGTGGATCGGTATTGAGTTTTATTCAGTGAAAATTCCACAATAAATACAGCTTGAGTTTTGAGAAACTTTTGAGAAAGTGTCCCAGTGAGTTTTTGCTGTGTTTCAGAGGTTCTTTCCACAATTGCAGCAGCAGTTACCATGAACTGCTGAGTGTCAATGTTCCGACTGAGCTGCACAAGAATATGGCTAAATGGAAATCATGAAAGTACCATGCCGCTCACCCTTGTTCTTAGATACTGTGCAAAAACTCAAAATTAAAGGTATTGAGTGTGGTGATATGCATCACTGAAAGTACACAAGGGGTTAACGTAAATACACTTAGACTAGATAAACACTAGAGGGAGCACATCATGACACACAGACATTCAACCAATAGGCCAGTAAGATAGGACACGACTAATGGGCAGTCATGACACACACAGAGGTGGCACTGCCACAGGGGGGCATTACACCAACCCATATATGAGGACACAGCACACATGATCTTCCTCTTTCCAGTGGAGACATTTAGTGAGTACAGACAGGGTTGGTTGAAACACATCACACCCACCATGTGGATTGCAGCAGACTGGTTAGTTAGTCTGAGTAGCTATAGCAGGAATCCGAGTAGGAGAATTGTTAACAGTTTAATAAATGTGTTAAAGCTATCTCCAAGTCTGAACCTTCCTTTGTCAGAGTGCACATCAAGGAAGCAGCTTATGCTACGTCAAGAGCAAAACAAAACATTGAGTATTGAACTAAACAGGTGATGCAGAACAAGAGATTATTGGTGAGTATCCTTTTAAAGTACTGGAAATCAAATTAATGCCAATCTTTCTTCCAATCTGGTGGTTGTTGTAAGGAGAGGGCATTATAGTTGAGGCACGAGCCATCAAACGTACAGTGACCACTGTCAGTGCTGACTTCAACACTTTTCCCAATTGGCATTTAACATTATGTGCAGGCTAAGGTAGCATTTCAGTTTAAGATCGCATCCTGGTCATCTCTTTACCGTTAGTCCCTAAAGTATTCAACAAAAAAGCACCGCTATGAAATTTAAATGATTAAGTCAAATTAGAACAAATAAAAAGGTAAATATTTTTCTGGAAACAAATGGCGCGATTTAACGGAAAAATGTCTAAGTGCCATTTCGGATGCAATTGGCCCATTGTTTCTTGATGTTGCCGTTGGCAAGATCATGGCCTATATTTAAAGACACTTAGTACTGGAAATGAATCCCCATAAGCTTCTCGCTATTATTGGCTGTCTCGCCATCTGATTCGCCAAACTTGCGCCTCAGCTTCTCACACTAACATGAGGGAGCTGCTTATAAACGCTCCCTCAGCACTCACTTCCAGTCAACACCCAAGCATGGCAGTGCACAGACCTGCTCCTCACGTTGCGGATGTCGACCTGGCCAGGCTTCATAATACTTTGGATGCGAGATGGGACACCCTGTACCCCCAAGGGGTCAGAGGACCAGAAGCAGCATCACGAATACCGCCTGGGAGGCAGTGGCAGCGGCTCTCAGTGCAGGCAGCATGACAAGAAGAACTGCGCCCAATGTCGGAAGAAGACCAATGACCTCCACCGAGCTGCAAGGGTAAGTTACCACCTCTCTCTTGGTATCAGTTCCACCTGCCACCCCTCAATTTCCCAACACCCTTCCCCATCCCTGCCAAATGACTGGCTGACACCTTCCCACATCTGGCCCTCATGTTTGCTCCTCAGAACCCACTGGCACCCACCAGGACAACCCTTTCATGTCCAGGTGCGGTTCCCACACATGCCACCTGTTATAGACCCCCCCGCCGACCCATCAAGCATGCGGCTCACGATGCTCTTTTTTAGCCCATAATATGTGGGAAAGGGCCAAGACGGTGGTGGTGGTGGTGGTGGTGGTGGTGGGGAGGGGGGCCCCTTCACTCAGGTGGCCTACGCCATAGAGGAAAGAATCCACTGCCCCTTCACTCAGATAGCCTACGTCACAGTGGTGAGGTTCTACTGCCCCTTCACTCAGATGACCTATGCCACAGAGGGGAGGATCCATTGCTCCTTCACTCAGATGGCCTACGCCACAGTGGTGAGGTTCCACTGCCTCTTCACTCAGATGGCCTGCACCACAGAGGTGAGGATTCATTGCTCCTTCACTCAGCTGGCCTATGCCACAGAGGAAAGAATCCACTGCCCCTTCACTCAGATGGCCTACGCCACAGTGGTGAGGTTCCACTGCCTCTTCACTCAGATGGCCTGTCTCAAGTTGCTCATATCATCCTCCCCTCTCACTGACCACATGTCCACTGTCTCGTGGGATTTCCATCTGATGGAGCCAGGCCATCCAAAGTAATTTCCCTCACACCCCCTGCCACTCAAAACACCACCTGAGAGCAGAGCTCTGAGCAGACCACCCTCGATTGTCACAGATAAAACCCGCATCTTCCAAGAGACACACACCTCGCCGGGTTACATTAATGGACAGGCTTCTGGGGCACAATTTGGTGAGCACCATACAGTTACTGGTGCATATCAGCTGGAGACAGAAACAAGGGAGACAGCAGTCAGTGTCAGCTGGGTCCCAGTGAGATGCCGAGCCTCTGGACAAGGTTGTCCCAGAGCTGATGCAGATGATAGAACACAGCCGTGACATTCAAGAGAGGATGTCAGCAACATTCCAGCAAGTGCACAGTGAACTGGTGGACTCCTAAAGGCATAGAGTGCTGGAGATGATGCCGACAAGCATGGCACTGAGGCCAACACTGCTAGGGTGGCAACTTCCATGAAAAACGTGGAGCATGATGTCAAAGTCTTGAGTTGTAGTGCACAAGGTTTGGAGCATGGACATCAGGGGCAAAAATTCTCCCCAAACGGCGCGATGTCCGCCGACTGGCGCCCAAAACAGCGCCAATCAGACGGGCATCACGCCGCCCCAAAGGTGCAGAATGCTCCGCATCTTTGGGGGCCGAGCCCCGACATTGAGGGGCTAGGCCGGCGCCGGAGTAATTTACACCCCGCCAGCTGGCGGAAACGGCCTTTGTTGCCCCGCCAGCTGGCGCGGAAATGACATGTCGGGGCGGCGCATGCGCGGGAGCGCCAGCGGCCGCTGAAAGTTTCCTGCACATGTGCAATGGAGGGAGTCTCTTCCGCCTCTGCCATGGTGGAGACCGTGGCAGAGGCGGAAGGGAAAGAGTGCCCCCACGGCACAGGCCCGCCCGCGGATCGGTGGGCCCCGATTGCGGGCCAGGCCACAGTGGGGGCACCCCCCGGGGTCAGGTCGCCCCGCGCCCCCCCCCAGGACCCCGGAGCCCGCCCACGCCGCCTTGTCCCGCCGTTCAAAGGGTGGTTTAATCCACGCCAGCGGGACAGGCAATTTATCGGCGGGACTTCGTCCCATCCGGGCCGGAGAATCCAGCAGGGGGGCCCGCCAACCGGCGCGGCCCGATTCCCGCCCCCGCCGAATATCCGGCCCCCGGCGATTCTCCAACCCGGCGGGGGGTCGGAGAATGACGCCCCATGTCCCAGTCACTGAGGGACATGTCCCAGAGGTGGACATTGCCGAACACTGCAGACCTTGGCACATTCACTGAGGACCATTGCTGAGGGCATCAACATCACGGTGCAGACAATGGGAAGCTGCCAGGACTGACAGGGCCAGATGACCCAGAGCCCCCGAGAGTACACTTCAGTTTCCCCTCCATCCCATGGAGATCCCCAGGATCCAAGGGCACCGTCAGGGAGGAGGAAGCACTAGAGCCCCGCTGCTGTGCTAGGTTGTGGAGGTCACAGCAAACCACCACAAAGCAGGAGACCCTCTGGGGGGTATACTGCAGTGCACCACCAGAGTGGTCCATGTATCGGAGCTGCATTTTGAGCAGACTGCTCAGTGACAGTACGGGTGGCAACATGGGCCTCATTATATTGGATCTCAGGCTCGGTCTCCAGCATTTCACGAGCATCATCAGCACCCCAACCTATACCCGTCATTCCACAAGAGCCAGCCTGTCACCCTGGGGTGTTGTGCAAAAATGCTGGAGATCTCTGGGGCGGCACAGTAGCATAGTGGTTAGCTCAGTTGCTTCACAGCTCCAGGGTCCCAGGTTCGATTCCCGCTGGGTCACTGTCTGTGTGCAGTCTGCATTTTCTTCCTGTGTCTGCGTGGGTTTCCTCCGGGTGCTCCGGTTTCTTCCCACAGTCCAAAGATGTGCAGGTTAGGTGGATTGGCCATGATAAATTGCCCTTCGTGCCCAAAAAGGTTAGGTGGGATTACTGGGTTACGGTTATAGGGTGGGGGTGTGAGTTTAGGATGGGTGCTCTTTCCAAGGGCCGGTGCAGACTCGATGGGCCGAATGGCCTCCTTCTGCACTGTACATTCTATGATTCTCTGATTATATGAGTGCCCCAGGATGTAGCTGTCATGCACGCTCCCTGGGAAGTGTACACACACATGTGTGTTATGGAGGCGGTGGTCGCACACAATCGGAATATTCAGGGAGTGGAACCCCTTCCTGTTAATGAAGGGCACTCTGCCCCAGTGCACACAAGTTAATATGCATGTCATCGATTGCCCCCTGGACCTGGGGCATCATGCAATGGTGGAGAATCCTGCAGCCTGGGCATTTTGATGGGCCTGGTCCAGCTCAAAGTTGATATAGTCTGATGTCCGGACATACAGAGCATCTATGACCTCACGGATGCACTTGCGGGCTATAGCTTGTGATATGGCCTGGAATGATCCAGTTGCACAAAAGTTCAGGGCTGCAGTGACCTTCATGGCCACCAAGTTTGGTTGTTCTACTCCTTCACGGCGTGCCAAGTCCGTTGAGGATGTGGCACACGTGCTGCACTGTCTTTGTTGAGATTGTGGATTGTGTCTCCTGCAGCACATGCTGTCCACCATCTCCTCGAAAGACCAATGATGCCTCTACACTTTGGGCCGTCGCTGGCGCCCCCCTCTGGGTTCCTGCTCGGCTAATGGGCGGCCGTTTCTTTAGGGTGTGCAGCAGCCCCATGCAAATGGTATGCTGTCTTCAGTCTGTGTCGACGCTGCTGCCTTCTCTGGCATTTGGCCGCCTGGGCTGTCACCAGCCCTGCGAGGGCAGCCTCTGTGAGACTGACAACACCAGCCATATTGTTATATCTGTAAGGAATTGGAGAAGGAGAGAGACCAAGAATCAGTTAGGGCTTCAACTCCGAGATCTTCAAATGCCCAAACCCTCCCCCACCCTTACTCTCCCGCCTTTTCTCACACTGCCATCCACCGAGCCAGTTGTGTTGGAGAACCTCATTCTGCACACTCACCCTCGGCCACATCAGGAGCTTCTAGACACCTGCCGGGATGAAGTACCCTCCTCTGATCCACACACTTCCCCTTTTGTCGCGGGGATATCCCCAGTATTGAAGTCCAGCTCTTGTGTGTTTGATTGTTGGCTGTTCCCACTATGTTGCTGACACTTCTAGAGTTCAGGCAAAGTGTTCAGGGTTCAATTGAAATAAGATGCAAACATCATCATGTGAGACATAGCATGTGTACACACGAGAATCCACTTGAGAATATTTTGTTTATTAAACAGTCAACAGTACCAAGAGTTGAAAATCAACTACGTAACATTTCACATATCACACAAACCATTCAACAACAAGGAAACATCACTGTTCCATATATGTACCAATAGAAAGCTACATCAGCTCACTTTCGCAATAAAAAACAAAGACACAGTATCATCCCTCGCAGGTAATGTCCAGAACTTCTACGTAGAAATGATCTGTCCATCAATGTGTTCCTTGTTCCATGTATCAGTGCCATTCTCCATCCAGGAGCCACAGTTGTGCAGGCCTTCCCACATGGTCCAATCTCACTGGAAGCGAATCCTGGCATCCACATTTTCCACTGGCACTCAAGATGCAGTTGAACACCCTTGACTTCCAGCATACTTAACACACGGTGATGTGCCCGTTAAATGCAGCACTCATCGCACCAGCAAAAGCATCAGCATTTCTGCCAAAGCATTTCTTCAACAGCGTTAGCAGCTGGACCATTTGGATCAATGTTGCGCACCAGATCTTAAAGCATCTTCCTGCTTCAAACCAGATTGACTCCTGGACTCATACGTCCCCCTGAACCCGGTGTCCAGGACCAAGGTACCTTAGCAAAAATGTTCCTTATTTCCGGGTACAGAAAAGGAAGGAAACAGCAACAGCAGCCTCCAGGCATTTGCAGCCACCAGCAGGAGCAAGCAATAAACACAACCTGCAAATATTTTAATTTATTGACAGTATCAAGGCAATACAATGAGGACACCAATCACTTGGCACCCAGAACATTGCCCCATCCCCAACATGGAACATGGCGGAAGAGAGAGACAAAAACATTCCACCCCTCCCAAGACGGGCATAGTTCAATCCAGAACAGGTCCAGCACGGTAGCATTGTGGATAGCACAATTGCTTCACAGCTCCAGGGTCCCAGGTTCGATTCCGGCTTGGGTCACTGTCTGTGCGGAGTCTGCACATCCTCCCCGTGTGTGCGTGGGTTTCCTCCGGGTGCTCCTGTTTCCTCCCACAGTCCAAAGATGTGCAGGTTAGGTGGATTGGCCATGCTAAATTGCCCTTAGTGTCCAAAATTGCCTTTAGTGTTGGGTGGGGTTACTGGGTTATGGGGATAGGGTGGAGATGTTGACCTTGGGTGGGGTGCTGTTTCCAAGAGCAGGTGCAGACTCGATGGGCCGAATGGCCTCCTTCTGCACTGTAAATTCTATGATAATCTATAATATGACATTATAAACAAAACCAAGTACAGAACAATTTGCACCGAAAGAAAACACAAAACAGCCAGGAATACAACGAGGACACCAGCTGCACGCCAAAGATAAAATCGAGACAAAAGCCCAAAAAATTACAATACCACCAGCTGCCGGGTCAGCGCACGCTGCCCCAGCAGCAGACCCACATCGGTGGAAAGGTGCTAAGAAGCTACACTTAAGGACACTAACATGGGCCAGCAGAATGAGAGAGAACACCCCACCCCTTCCCCAGCACTGGTAAATTGCCAGGGTCTAGGGCATGGTAGCAAGAGGGGTTGCAGCAGATAAGGAAAAAGAGCAATATACTGCCAATGGTGCAAAAATGACTCACCCTCCCTCCCCTAAGGTGGACCTGCATCAGTGGAAAGCCGCTGGTAAGGCAACCACCGACCTGGAGCATAGCGGAGGGAAACATAGGAAATCTCCAACACCGGCAGCATCTTCCAGAGGCCCCTGGGATTACAGAGGGAGGAGGGACTGCAACTGCAGGTACATGATATCCATCATACAATTTCTCCCCCCCCCCACCGACAACATAGTCTGTGATGAATGATAACTGTATAACTGTACCTTTAATGTGATGATCCCTTTGAGACCAGGTTTGGAACCCTGGGGGACTCTGCCTCTGGCTCCGCCCCCCCAGGGAACTGTATATAAGGTCATGTCCAGTGGGCAGCGTGCAGTGAGCACACTTCTCGGCAGCTGTCTGGTTCTCTGCTAATTAAAGCCTTTGAATTATCAATCTTCTCTCTCGAGTCGTAATTGAGGGTATCTCAATTTAATTAGCAGAATACTTCGAGATGGACAGCGGACTAAAGCCGGAGAAGCTCAATCTGGACGCTCGGTCGCCGGAGGCCATTGAAATTTTTAAATACTGGCTCTGGTGTTTTGAGGCCTATCTGAACTCCTCAGAGACTGCAGTAGACAGACCTTGCAAGCTGGGCTTACTACATACTCTCCTCCGTGATCGAGAAAGCTACGACGTACGAAACAGCGGTCAAAATCCTACAGAAGCGCTTCATTAAGCCGATAAACGAGGTACACGCCCAGCATTTGCTCTCGACCTGCCACCAGCGCTCCGGGGAAACGCTAGATGAACACTTGGAGAGAATCACCGTGCTCGCCAGGAACTGCGATCATAAAGAGGTGACGGCAGAAGTCCATATGAACTTATATATCTGTGATGCGTTCGTGTCCGGTATCCGATCCACGTACATCAGGCAGCGACTCCTAGAAGACGGGGCAAAGGATCTCCAAGGCATGGTAACACTCGGCTCTTCTCTGGAAGTGGCCCACCATAATCTCCGCACGTACACCGCGGACCTTGCGAACCCCTCTTTATCCCCTCCAGACTCGGCCATGCTACAGGCCTGCGCCGCGTGGCGACCCGCTCACACCGAGGGCATACCGTGCTATTTCTGTGGGCAAGGCCAACACCCACGCCTGCATTGCCCAGCCCGCTCCACTATCTGCAACGACTGCAGAAAGAAGGGGCACTTCGCAAAGGTGTGTCTGACTGGGCCCAAAGGCCAGAAACAAAAGTCTCACTGGGCCCAGAAATCGAACACCCGGGCCCACAGCCCCGCAACGCGGCTGCGCACCGGCCGGACACGCCCACTTCTGACGCGTCATCGGCCTTGTGCGTGTCATGGGGGCGGCCATATTGGCAGCGGCCACCTTCAAAATCCGACACGTGCGCCCGACGGTGGCGGCCATTTTGTGATTCCCGGCGGCCATTTTGTGAGTCCGACTCAACCGAGGACTCTGACTACCCGCACCTGGGAGCGATCACTCTCGCTCAATCACGGAGCACCTGCGGAACTCAATGATGCAGGTCCAAATCAATGGTCGCGACACCGGGAGCACGGAGTGCTTTATTCACCCAGACACGGTAAGATGCTGCTCCTTGTGCACCAATCCCGCCTCCCAAACTATTGCCCTCGCATCTGGGTCTCATTCGGTCCAAATCACGGGGCATTGTGTCGCGAACCTCGCTATCCAATGTGCCGAATACGCCCGTTTTAAACTTTACATCCTCCCTCACCTCTGCGCCCCCCTGCTGCTCGGGCTGGACTTTCAGTGCAGCCACCAAAGCCTGACACTGAAGTTCGGTGGACCCCTGCCCCCACTCACAGTATGTAGCCTGGCAATACTTAAAATTGCACCACCCCCCCTCTTCGCGAACCTCACTCCCGACTGTCAGCCCGTCGCCACCAGGAGTTGGCGGTACAGTGCCCAAGACATGACTTTCATCAAGTCAGAGGTTCAGCGACTACTAAAAGAAGGAGTCATAGAGGCTAGCAACAGCCCCTGGAGAGCACAAGTATCGGTAGTCCGGTCTGGGGATAAGCAACGAATGGTGGTGGACTATAGTCAGACCATAAACCGTTTTACGCAACTCAATGTGTACCCACTTCCCCGCATAGCAGAAATGGAGAACGAAATCGGCAGTATCGGGTATTCTCCACAGTCGATCTAAAATCCGCCTAGCATCAGTTCTCTATCCGCCCGGAGGACTGCCCCTACACGGCCTTCGAAGCAGCCGGTCGGCTTTTTCACTTCCTCAGGGTCCCTTTTGGCGTCGCAAATGGGGTCTCTGTTTTTCAAAGGGCGATGGATCAAATGGTGGACCAGTACTGCTTACAGGCTACATACCCGTACTTGGACAACATTACCATCTGCGGCCATGACCAGCAGGACCACGACGCAAACCTGAGGAAGTTCCTCCAGGCCGCCCGAGCCCTCAATCTGACATACAACAAAGAGAAATGCGTGTTCTACACAACCCGACTAGCCATCCTCGGCTACGTCGTGGAAAACGGGGTCCTCGGCCTTCCCCTCCCCCCGTAGCCTCAAGGCACTCAAACGGTGCTTGGGGCTCTTTTCCTATTACGCCCAGTGGGTCCCCAGATATGCGGACAAAGCCCGACCACTCATTAAAACCACAGTTTTTCCCCTGACAGTTGAGGCTCAGTCGGCCTTCAGTCGTATCAAGGCCGATATCATCAAGGCCGCCATGCACGCGGTGGACAAAACCATCCCCTTCCAAGTAGAAAGCGATGCATCAGACGTCGCCCTGGCAGCTACCCTCAACCAGGCGGGCAGACCAGTAGCGTTTTTCTCCCGAACCCTCACCGCCTCGGAAATCCGGCACTCTGCAGTCGAGAAGGAGGCACAAGCCATAGTGGAGGCCGTGCAGCACTGGAGGCACTACCTAGCTGGTAGGAGGTTCGCCCTCGTCACCGACCAACGGTCGGTCACCTTTATGTTCGATAACGCATAACGGGGCAAAATAAAGAATGATAAAATTCTGAGGTGGAGGATCGAACTCTCCACCGATACATACGGTATTACATATCATCCGGGAAAGCTCACCGAGTCCCCAGATGCCCTGTCCCGCGGCACGTGCACCAACATGCAGGAAGACCGCCTGAGGGCCATCCAGGATGACCTCTGTCACCCGGGGGTCAGCCGGCTTGCTCACTTTATCAAGTCCCGAAGCCTACCTTACTCCACCGAGGAGGTCAAGGCCATGACCAAGGCTTGCCAGACCTGTGCGGAGTGCAAACCGCACTTCTACCGACCAGAGAAGACTCACCTAGTAAAGGTCTCTGGGTCCTTTCAGCGACTAAGCGTGGACTTCAAAGGGCCCCTCCCGTCCACCAACCGCAACATTTATTTCCTCACTGTCATCGATGAATTCTCCCGCTTCCCATTCGCTGTCCTCTGCCCCGATATGACCTCGGCCTCCGTGATCAAGGCACTGCACAGCATCTTCATCCTGTTTGGTTTCCCCGCTTATATCCACAGCGACCAGGGTACATCGTTCATGAGCGATGGGCTGCGTCGATATCTGCTCAACAAGGGCATTGCCTCGAGCAGAATGACCAGCTATAACCCGGGGAAACGGGCAGGTGGAGAGGGAGAACGCGACAGTTTGGAAGGCTGTCCTTCTAGCCCTACGGTCAAGAAGTCTCCCAACCACCCGCTGGCAGGAGGTCCTACCCGATGCCCTACACTCCATTAGGTCACTCCTCTGTACGGCCACGAACGAGACCCCTCACAACCGTTTATTTGTCTTCCCCAGGAAGACCACCTCTGGGGTCCCCATTCCACTTTGGCTGACGACTCCGGGACCAGTTCTATTCCGGAGGCACGTGAGGAGCCATAAGATGGACCCACTAGTCGAGAGGGTCCAACTGCTGCACGCACGTGAAGCACCTCGACGGCAGGCAAGACACTTTTTCCCTGTGAGACCTGGCACCCGCTGGCTCCCCCACCGCGCCCCCCTTTCTACCGACGCTTCCCTCCCTGCACCGGCTGCCGACTCCGACAGCGCCCCCCCCCCATAGCGCCCTCTTCCCCCCAGTCGGCACCGGCACCAATCACCCTAGTCACCCCAGATACCCCCCCTGCTCCAACACGGGCAAAGGCTCAGACAACCGTGCTCCCGGATATACCCCCACTGAGGACGACCGCATCTGCCGCACCACCGCCGGAGCTGAGAAGGTCAACACAGACAATCAGACCACCTAAAAGGCTGAACATGTAATTCCACTTCACCCCCGACGGACTATGCGTTTTGTTTTAAACAGGGTGTGAATGTGATGAATGATAACTGTACCTTTAATGTGATGATCCCTTTAAGACTTGGTTTGGAACCCTGGGGGACTCCGCCTCCGGCTCCGCTCCCTGCAGGGAACTGTATATAAGGTAATGTTCAGTGGGCAGCGTGCAGTGAGCACACTTCTTGGCAGCTGTCTGGTTCTCTGCTAATTAAACCTTTGAATTATCAATATTCTCTCTCGAGTCTTAGGGGGCAGCACGGTAGCATTGTGGATAGCACAATTGCTTCACAGCTCCAGGGTCCCAGGTACGATTCCGGCTTGGGTCACTGTCTGTGCGGAGTCCGCACGTCCTCCCCGTGTGTGCGTGGGTTACCTCTGGGTGCTCCGGTTTCCTCCCACAGTCCAAAGATGTGCGGGTTAGGTGGATTGGCCATGATAAATTGCCCTTAGTGTCCAAAATTGCCCTTAGTGTTATGTGGGGTTGCTGGGTTGTGGGGATAGGGTGGAGGTGTTGATCTTGGGTAGGGTGCTCTTTCCAAGAGCCGGTGCAGACTCGATGGGCCGAATGGCCTCCTTCTGCACTGTAAATTCTATGATAAATTCTATGATAATCTATGTAATTGAGGGTATCGACCAAACACAGTGCAAAAGGAAAACAAGGAATACCAGTGACCCGCACAGCTCCCATAATGGGAGCAGCAGATGGCTACTTAACATTAAAAGTCACCAGTAGTTCATGCAAGTGTCCTGGTGCAGCCTCTGGTCTATGCAGCCAAGTCAAGCCGAGCCGTCACCCGTCCTCCCCTGCAGTATAGGCATCTGATCTTCCATCACCACCCTGTCCAAAGACCGGGCCACAAGCGGTATTAACAGGTGACCCTCAAGTCCAGAACAAAATACACAGTTAATACACAAAACAGGCCTTTTAAAAACATCCGCAGGTTGCTTGAGCAAGCTCAACTGCAACCTCAGCCCGGTAGTAGACACCCCAAAATCCTCCCCTCGGCCCAATCCAGGTTCATCCCTTCATCCATTCCCTTCATCCATAAAGCAGCAAGTAAGCCCAACGGGAAGAGGCAGCAGCAAGCAGCGTACAAACTCTCAGCTACATCAGCCTCCAGGCATTTGCAGTCGCCAACAGAAACAAGCAGCAAATACAACCTGCAGCTGGCAAGTGCTCTCACAACTAACAAGACCAATTCCTGATTTGCAGTAGCTTTCACCTGAGAAGCTAGATTCTGCTCACAGTCAACGGGAGTTGAAATCACCTTCAGCATGTAACCGAGAACAGGGCTCTGTCCTGGAAGTGTTTGATTGGACAGATAGGCAGCAGCTGTAATTTCCCCTGTTGTAGATCTCCACAATATTTAAAGTTGGCTTTAAGACTTCACAGATGGAAAGCCCCTCTCCCTCCCCTCCCCCCCCCCCCCCCCCCAAGCCCAGGGATGACCCCTGACCTGGAACTCTTCAGTACCCCAGCAAACCCCACTCCTCCAGTCCACCCCCCCCCCCCCGAGCAAGCCCAACCCCTCCACTACACCCCCCTCCCCACCCACCCCCACCCCAGCAACACCACCATCAAGCACCAAGAGGAGCAGCTCCAGTAAAAGCTGCATGCTGGAAAATGGAAATGGCTACTCACCTCACCTCCCTTCAGCAGCCATTGTGCCAACTTCACGTTTTTAAGAAGAGGTACTAAGCGACACTCAATGTGATTTCTTGTTGAGGAGCCAGTTAATTCCCGGGAGGCCATTGCATTCAACTTCAATCTCGCCATGAGATGAAAATGAATGCAAATGAGGGTTAGTAACATACTCGGCATATTTGGCAGAGATCTGGGACTCGGGAGATCTGGGAGCAGGTCGGTTAGATAGCAAACTGTTTTACAGGAGGCACAAATCTCGACTTTGGCCTTTCCTGCTATTTAACCAGCACGCCCAGATCAGCGGCGGGTGCAATGCGGTGGTTAAATCATACCGTAAACCTATTTTAAGTCAGTAGTTTCTTTTCATGTTTCTTCTTCTAGAGTTTTGTCCACTCGGGTCACAGTTAACAATTGTGAAGAAATAATCTGGAGCAAGTTGGAGAAAACAATATAAAATAGGGGATGAAGGAAACAAATTCACCATCACCTCAGTGTCAATGATAATGATAAAAAAAAACATTAAAAAATAAAACTGGGAAAAAGCATTGAACTGTAAAACAGAAAATAAACTAAAAGAACTGGTCATGAAAATGTCCCAGAAGTTATGTAAAATTTATTCTACAGTACTAATTAAGCAACTTCAAATCAGGCTGGTTTAACAAATAATAGACTTTGGTTCCTTTCTCATTTTGTCTGTTAACACGATGGTAATTCACCTTTATCCGTCCAATTTCACAATCTGCAGTATATGTGGCATTTCTTAGCAAAAAGACCATATACAACAAAACATGCACTTGAAAGAAACCAAAGCTTTCAAAAGGTAACTAAACCAAGACCGTCTTTATTTTGTTGATTATCAGAATTGCTGGAGCAAATAAACGGTTGGAACAGCCATAAATGATCCGGGACGGTTTGCAAATCCAGACAGACGTATCTGACCTTTTTCTTTGTGCCAGGTGATATGGCCCCAGGTAATTGCATTCTGTTGTCAAGCTTGTCTTACCCTTACATTCTGTCGCTGACATTTAGCTCTGTCAACAGAAACAAGAAAGTAACTGGAACAACAGCAACTGGCTGCAGTTACAAAAGACAAATAAAAAAATTCAGAGCCCAAGCTTGATCGGAGCAATCAGATTCACAGATGATGCACCTGCTATAATAATTGGGGGGTATGAACCTGTATATAAAACTATTGCAAATGTTAATTGTTGTGTTGGGCGCTCTGGATCCGTGGAACACATACAGTTCACCAACACTTGAAATAGTGCAACACCATTTTATTGAGTCATTAACAGATTAACATACTCTCACTGTGGGTTAACACGATACTAGCTTTAACTAAAGACCTTTGCCTTGTCCTAACCAGTCGATGCACTCAGCATATGGTGAATGTCTGTGCTGCAGGCTGTGAGCTCTGTCCTACTAGGAAGCTGCAGCTCGAATGAGCGGGAACTCTGATGCCCCCTGTCTTTATAGTGTGTGTGCTCTAACTGGTGATTGGCTGCGGTGTTGTGTGTGTTGATTGGTCCATCAGTGTGTGTCTGCACCATGATATACTGGTGTATATTATGACATCAATGACAGAAGATAACATTAAAATGAAGAGGAATATTTCTGATGCAAGGCTCTGGTGTAGCAGGTACTGCGTCTTTCTTTCTTAAGAGCAACTGTGCAGCTTCACAATGTTCATATGCTAATCTGTGATCCAGTCACCTCTTTAATTTTCATCAAAGAACAAACAAATATACCTGTTCAATATCACACATGATTGCATTAACTCATCAGAAATTTGCTTAAATTTATCACAATATATTTGGAGCCCTTCTTAATCAAAAGGAAAATTTTAACCTGAAGCAGTGCACTCATCTGGGTGCAGCTGGTGGTGGAGTGGGGGGCATTAAAAGCAATAGAAATGTCAGTGCATTGGAAAGCCAACTCAAAGCTGCTGACTTCCATTTTTAACTGGAACAGTTAGGCTTCTTGCACACAGACCCTTCTGGAAAGGCAGGTTACCGACTTGCACATGTTAAACCCTCAATCAGAGTGATATTCTAACAAATTTTAAATAGCATATCCAGGGATTTCCTGGGCCTTTTTACAATCGTTAGTGAAGAGCAAGGCAGTAACAGAGTGCACTTTAGGGGCCTGAATCAAACTTGTGAAAATATTATAGAATAGCTGCACTCACAGCTGCTTTCTTACCCGCTGCTGTGAAAGGATTTGTTCACAGAAGTTACTTTCTTCACTGTGGATGTTTTCTCAATCACATCAGGATATTTTGCCATATAGCTGCTTGAGATTTAACAGGGGACAAGGACCATAGGACCAGCACCAACAAACGCCTACTATTCAGCCATCTAATAGGCAGTTGCAGAGAAGAGTTGCAGGGATGGAACCTCCAGATATATGAGTCCTGAGATGAAGTACCCTCAGAATGATTCAGTCCTCTGAGAAATCTTTGTCCTCAACCTCTACCCAATGGTCTGTCAGAGATGAATACGAAAATGAGTAAGAGCAAGGAAATAATGTTATCACTATGATGATGACCATATTTCACTTGTTGCTGAGAACATGTCATAAGAACCTAAGAAATAGAAGCAGGAATAGACCATACAGCTCTTCGAATATGATCCACCATTCAATAAGATCATGGAACTTTTACATCAACTCCACTTCCCCACCCTATCGCCATATCCTTTGATTGCCGAAGTGCTAAAAGGTCTATCAACATCCTTTTATACATACTTAATGATTGACTATCCGTTGTACTTTTGAGGTAGAGAATTGCAAACATTCACAATATTCTAATTGAAGAAATTTTTCATCCCAGTCCTAATACTGAATATCTGATCCTAAATTGATGATCCCTATTTCTAGATTCCTCAGCCAGAACAATGCCTTAGCATCTACCTTGTCAGCCCTCTGAAAATGTTGTCTTCTTTAATTTCTCTGTGTTTTTGTGACCATATCTACCTATTGATAATCTTCTAGCCTATTATTTATTTAATCTGGGATCTGGTTAACGCCCTGCAGCTTCCAACCCATCTAAATGGGATTCAATTGCTACCTTGATGTACCTCACAAAACTCATTGTTCCTCTTTGATTGAGATGCAGCCTGCCCCTCCTGTAACAGGAGTCTCTGCTATGCAATGTTCACTATTGCAAAATGGCATATACAGTTCCCCCCCACCAACAATGCCCACACATAGCTTGGACAGCTGCCTACATCATCAAATGGCATCCAGCCCAGTATTTCGGAAAGGAGAGGAGTTTAATAATGAAGTTAATGGTCAACGAAGGCTTGCACTTTGGTGCCAAAGCATAAAAAAAGGACTGTTACAGGAGAGGCAGGCTGCATCTCAATCAAATAGGAACAATGAGTTTTGTGAGGTACATCAAGGCCAGCCGTGGGACTTCGCTTTCGGGTTGCCCGCTTAAAATGATGGCCCGATAACAGGATTTCCTCAAGAGTCGCTTGAAATCCTCGGCATGCATAAATTTGCATGATAAATGATAGTGAATTGCTTCCTGATCTGCACTCCCAAAGTCAATAGCAATTCGACTCTGTCGGAAGAACATTGGGCGGGATTCTCCATTAATGGGGCTATGTCCCCACGCCCGCAAGAAAAGGGGCGCAAACCACTCCAGCGTCAACAGTCCCCGATAATGAGGAATGCTCCTGTTCTTAGGGGGCTAGGTCGGTGCCGGAGTGGTCCCCACTGCTCCAGCTGGCGTGGAACAGCCGGCGCGAGTTCGCTCATGCACGGAACAGACAGCGTGATTCCGCGCATGCGCACTATGGCTGGCATGATTCTGCGCATGCGCGGGCGTTCCCTTCTCCGCGCCGGCCCCTGGGCAATATGGCGGAGCCCTACAGGGGCCCGGCGCGGAGGAACATAGGCCCCCACGGAACCAGGCCGCCTGCCAATCGGTAGGCCCCAATCGCGGGCCAGGCCACCGTGGGGGCCTCCCAGAGTCGGATACCCCCGCCCCCCCCTCCAGGACGGCCCCCGCAGACACACCTTCCAGGTCCCACCGTGTGGGACCTGAGTAACCCACGCCGGCCGAACTCGGCCGAACTCGGCGGCCAATTGGCCCGTCAGGGCCCAGAGAATTGCAGGGGGGGGGGTGCGCGCTTTCAATGGCCCTCGAAGGGCGCGACGGGAATCCCGCAGGCACCCGAGAATCGGTGCCGGAGAATAAATAAGCCGGCATTGGGGCGGGGGGGATTCTCGCGTCCCCACCCGGGATTCTCCAACCCGGCGCAGGGTCGGAGAATCCCGACCATTGTCTCCCGAATGGAGAATTTCACCCCACATCTAAACAGACTAGTCGCATCTATAAATTAGTAAGTGAAATTCAAGACCACTCAGAAGACGATTTACCTGAGCAACTGCAGGCAATGAAACTAGGCATCTTGTCACTGCGGGAAATCAATGTTTCTAGGCATTTCCAAAACTTGACGGGGATCAAATTAAGATGGATATGGTTACGGGTACCGCTGTATCATTAATACCTGAGACAATTTATAATCAAAAGTTGGACGGCACGGTGGTGCAGTGGTTACCAATGTTGCCTCACGGCGCCGAGGACCTGGGTTCAATCCTGGCCCCGGGTTACTGTCCTTGTGGAATTTGCACATTCTCCCTGTGTCTGTGTGGGTTTTACCCCCACAATCCAAAGATGTGCAAGATAGGTGGATTGGCCACGCTAAATTGTCCCTCAAAAAAATATTTTAATCTAAAGTTGAATCATTTGCCTTTAAAACCATCAAATGTGATCCTAAGAACGTAACAGAAGAGGTTGTACCATTAGAAGGGGGCATTATGGTGAAGTAGAATTAAATGGACAATCGGCGGAGTTGTCTCTTCACATTGTCCTCCAAATTTTCCTGCTTTATTTGATAGAGCATGGCTGAAAAAGCTTAAAATCAACTGGGGAGCATTAAATCAACTAGTGGAGTCCAAGAACAACCTACAAAAACTGGAGAAATATTGGAAGTTGCTTGAAGATTCACTAGGCTCCATGACCAGAGCTGAAGTACAATTAAAGATTAAGCCAAACAGCACACTAAAATGTCTCAATGCTAAAACCTTACCACACGCTATCAGGCCAAAAGTTGAATAGGAACTCGAAAGGCTAGTCAAAATAAGAGTCATTAAACTAGTTGCTTCAAATGATTGGGCAACACCAACAGTTCCTGTATTCAAATGCGATGGCTCAGTGAGAGTATGCAGAGATTTAAAAACAACTGTTAGCCCGGTATTGTATGCAGATCACTATCTACTGTCGTTGATTGAAGACTTGTTTGCTGGACTGCATGGAGCACAGAAATTTAGTCAAATTGATTCATCCCAGGCGTATTTACAAATGAATGTGACTGTAAAATCACAGCCACTACTTACTATCGTGACGCACAAAAGATTGTTTCATTACAGAAGACTTCCTTTGGGAATAACATCTGGTCCTGCACTTTTTCAGAGGTCCATGGATCAAATTCGGAGTGTGCTAAATGAGGTGCAATGATATTTAGATGACATTCTCCTCATCAGTTCAAGTGAACAGGAACACTTGAAGAACAAGAAGCTACCCTAAAACACTTACAAAATCATGATCACCGACTCAAAAAGGAAAAGTGTGACTTTGTCAAGTCATCCATAAGTTATCTGGGCCACATCATCAATACAGATGGCTCACAGAGAGAGCCAAAGAAGATGACAACAATCTTAGAAGCACTGCCTATTAAAAATGTGAGACAGCGAAGATCGCTTTTAGGATTGATCAATTATAATGGTAAATTAATGCCGAATTTGGCAACTGATTGAAGCCTTTATACACTTTATTATGTGCCAAATAGGTATGGCACTGGTTAGAAGAATGCAAAAGTGCATTCAATTAATAAAAGATGCCTTGCAGAATTCAGAACTGTTTGGTTCACTGCAATCCCAAGCTAAAGTTACAACCTGGGTCCCTGACGTGGTGAGGCAATAGTGCTAACCATTGTGCCAGAAGCTACATCACCAATGAGAAATGGGTACCTGCTTTGATCCTAGCAGAGACTGGTCCAACATCATCCGCCATACAGATGGATGATGAAGGAGTTTGACAATGTCATGCTGACCAGCTACTAGCTTCAAGAAATGATATTGTGGAAACCTCTCAAGACCTATTTCCATTGAACAATGTAGCGGTACTTTAGAACAAAGGCCAGAAACAGAGACAAGTTCAGATTTTGTTTCCTGAGGTTTCCCTATACCTATACAAATAGAGGTGGACACTGGAGTAACTTCCCATGAAGTTACTACCTACTGAAGGAAAAGAGGACACTTCCAAGGTCTTGAATAGCCAGGTTCCATAATGTTGAATATAACCCAAAAGAAATAGACATCCACCTGAGAGACTGTCTTATTAAGTTGTATATATGTATATAGATATTGCATAAGTGGGCCTGTTGTAAAAATGTTAAGCAGTTGCCATTGCACTAAAGAAGTAAAGGTGGAGGGGTGTTATGTATCAGAGAATACATCCCTGCTGGTGAAGTGTCACGTGATTTGTAGTGACGTCAGCAATGAGTGTTTGCGCCAGCTTCGGTTTTCCATCTTAGATTGTATGAGCAACACCGCTAATAAAACCTCTCATCTTGTTTGTAAGAATCCAGAGTGTGGGCACTGATGTGTTGGGTGTTCTGGATCACATACAGGTCACCAACACTTGAAGTAGTGCAACACTATTTTATTAAAAGGTTAACTATTTAAACATACTTGAACTGTGGGTAAATACGATACCAGCTTTAACTAAAGACCTTTGCCTTGTCCTAACCAGTTGATGCACTCAGCACATGGTGAATGTCTGTGTTGCAGGCTGTGATCTTTGTGCTCCTAGCTAGCTGCTACTCGAATGAGCGGGAACTCTGATGTCCCCAGTCTTTATAGTGCGTGTGCTCTCACTGGTGATTGGCTGCAGTGTTGTGTATGTTGATTGGTCCCACTGTGTGTCCATCAGTGTGTGTCTGCACCATGATATACTGGTGTATATTATGACAGGCACCTCCATAACTTTTCTCTTTGTGGCATTCTCAGAGATAACAATCATCAATAATCAAACCTAGACTTTCCCGTTCAGCTGGTTTTACCCACTGTTTTGCTTCCCTACCACATCAGTGCTAAAATAATTGAAAACTGAGAATTCAGGTCTACAGAATCTGACTTCAATTGCATCAAGCGCATAATATTGTAATCATTAGTGTGGGAAGAAAGTCAAATCACTCGGCTTTGTTTCAAGTGATGGAATTTCAGGCACAGGTTACTCTCCATTCAGGAGTTAATATGTTAAATGAGAGGTTCGATAGTTGTCGACTCATTGCATTGTAACAGCCACAGTGGAACAGACACCGGCATCAATTGTGAGCCCCCTACCATTTGGCATCATCCTCTTGATGTCTTTAATCCCAAAAGCATCAAGGCTCTTAGTGCTGCTGTGCACAAGCAGACAGAGGAGCTATAACTTGGCAAAGAAGAATGAAACATACTGCAAGCTTTGAATTGAGAGTCCTGTCAGAATTTTCAGACAAACTGTATTTTAGACACAATTTGCTACATTCCAACCAAATTAGACACAATAATGTTCTTTAATGTGACTCTTCCGTGTCAAGTTGACAAGCAGTTAACTTTCGCTAGACAAAACAGTCACGTTTTTATCTTTTGTACGGTTTCTGTCAGGCAAAATATAAAGGGACATAAGGCAGAATCCTATCAAAAATGGCAACGTGTCAGTTCCTGTGAGAAAAATGGAGTGAACACCAACGGCATGATTTCTCATGGAACCTTGAGCCTCTTAGATAGGAAAAGTGAGTGGGCATAGTTCACGCCATCACTCAGGTGAGGAGGGATCCTTAGAGCTAGGAACTGGCTTCAAACAGATCGGAACGCT
Source organism: Scyliorhinus torazame (assembly GCF_047496885.1). NCBI lineage: Eukaryota > Metazoa > Chordata > Chondrichthyes > Carcharhiniformes > Scyliorhinidae > Scyliorhinus > Scyliorhinus torazame. The sequence goes on from NC_092713.1 coordinate 245,480,663, forward strand.
ACCTTTACAGGGCGCCCCGATCTGCGCTGAAGCCGAACTGCACACAGGCCACATCTTGGAGGTCCCGCAGCTCTCCCCTCGACAGTCATCGCCGGAAGATTCCCCCATACCACCCCACCCTTCCCCGGAACAGTCATGGCCAGCAGATCCATCTCCTCCCAACTCCCCCCAGCCCACAGTCATTGCCAGAAGATCTCCCCGTCCCATATTCCCTCACTCCCCCCGACACCCATCGCCAGCATAAGCTCCCAGCCTCGACAGTCATCGCCAGTAGATCTCCTCCCCACCTCGATTGCCCCCACCTAACCCCCCGACAGTCAATGCCAGCAGATTGCATCAACTCAATGTCCAACCTCGCCCACACCCACCACACTTCTACACCGCAGTGCCCTCGATGCAGACTGACACTGCCAACCTGTGACAGGAGACAGTGCTCTCCATTTCCCTTAGCCCCCCGGGCATATTTACCTTCTGCATCCCAGAGGGACCCTTTCAACTGCCTCATGCCTGGCTAGGCCTTGTGTGACCTCATGCCGGCACTGGTCAAGATTCTATGAAGGGAGAGAGTGTTCGCTAATGATATGGTAATGTACTAAAATGTGGTTCCCGGGCTCCTGCTGAGCAACTCTCATGACTAAACCATGGAGGGGGGTGGGGGGGGGGGGGGCGGTGGGGGGGGGGGGGGGTGCATTCCAAAGCTGACCATGACATTGTGAATCACAATTTTCGATTCCCACCAGATTTTGAGCCCAAGCCTAGTTTCTCAAGCATGGAGAGAGAGGGCTTAAAATCGCCCCCAACATATGTACTGTAATTTTAAAAGATTCATTTGGGGCAACAAACTTTGTTGAGACCCTTGAGATTTCTGAATCCCTATCATATTGGACCAGCCATTACCTCAAAGTGATTTTCCATCTTTCCACAGGTACCCCTTCAGAAATTCCCCCATGGTTATGATTTTCATGCATATAAATTTTCAGATTGAGCAGGCTGAGCCTTGACTAAATGGAGAGTAAGGCAAGACATTTTGGGAAGGATTTTGCCTCCAGGGTCGGGAACCTGGCATTGGTACCATTTCTGGGTCCCAACCCTGCACTGTAGTGGGGCAAAGTGAAGTGGGGGTTTGGAGGGGAGAAGTAAACACAATTTGTCAATTGAAAGGGGGGGTGAGATTTGAAGCGACCATTACTGAGGCAGCTGTTAGAAAGAGAAGCAGTGAGACAGGAGGAGGGGCAAGGTCTGGCACACAGGGCAGGTCTGTCCCTAGCTTCACTGATTCTCACTTCGAGATGGAAGGTATGAGGGGAAGCAGGGATACGGTTTATGGTGACAGGAGAAGGCTGCCCAGACAAACAAAACAGGCATGCCAGGAGGTGACTGAATCTCTCAGGAGTAGGGGTGTAGTGCAGAAGAATTGGTCGTAGTGTTGTAAGACCTTATTTTCTTTGACAAGGTGAGTACAAAACAAGACACAATGATGGGCATCGAGTAGTCAACCTCCTCCAGCAGACTCAACAGCTGAGCAGGCTGAGGTCACGTGGGAGAAATGTGATCTCAGGGTATATAACTGAGTAGTAAGGCCCAAAACCCTAGCACTGTTGAGAAACTGGCAGCACTGATACATGCTAGAGAAATTGTGTACCAGTGAGGGATTTGGATTCTGGTGCCATTGTGTTCGTTTTGGGGAAGGTGGGACTTGTACAAGCCGCACTGGTTGTACCCAGGCAGAGCTGGGACCAATATCCTCATGGGGGCTTTTGCTAGGTCTATTGGGGAAGTCTAAAACTAGCATGGCAGGAATCAAAGGGTAAGCTTAGATAAGTCAGATCAGGAAAGAAGAGGTAGAACATTAGTGTCAGGGTCCTTCCTGCTGATTCCATTATTTCCCCTTTATTTTTGCTGTTATTATTTTAGATCCATGGATGCTTAATGAACATGTATCTGTAAGTCAAGCAGCAGAGAGATTGAGGAATTCAAGAAGTTGCAACATAGTATACGGTGCTGATAGGGTTTGAACTGGAGGACTCAGGCTTCTTGACACGCGAGAGATGGGTGTAGGACCCGGCTCGATTGATTGGCTGGTGGCCAATGAAATGGCCAAAAGGCCACACTCTGCCCAGTACCAGATGGTGATTGGGTGCTACTCGAGTGGAATGATTTTAACAAACCCAAAGATACTGACGGGAAAGGTTCTCTCTCTTCTCTCTCTCTCCAGAAAGGGTGCGAGTTGCTGTATTTCTGAAACTGCAGAGACCTAAATGAGTCGACATGAAACCATTACAGGCTGCAAACAGAGACCTGGATCTGAAAGCTTACTTTGAATGAAGTCTGCTTAAAGACAATCATCTGTAACAAAGACTCTTTTTCCTTTTACTTATTATTTTCATCCCTCTCTTCCCCTCTGTGTTTGTCTGTTTTGTGTGTGTGTATATAGAGGGTGGGGGGCAAATTAAAGTGGGATATTAGGGATTAGATAACAGTTAACCAATTGTATTTTACTGCATATTTCATTATAGTTTATGTTATAAATAATTGTATTTAAATTTACAAACATGGTGACTGTAATTATTGGGCAGCCAAGGGCCTAATACTTTGCATATTTTTAAAAGAATTATTGGTGAATTCAATTGTGCTGCAACTCTGGGTCAAGTGGGGCTGAAATTGACCACACACTCGCCCAGGGTGCCCGAACATTAGTTATTGATATTGTCAGCGACTCGGAAAGGCAAGGGTTAAAACGCATCCAGCAAAGGAAATTGACGGGTAGAACTGTTTATACTTACATGCAAGGAGTATTACAAACAAGACAGATGAGCTAAGGGACTAAGGGCATAGATAGAGACATGGCAGCAGGGTGATGTTGCTATAATGGAAACCTGGCTAAAGGAGGGGCAGATTGGCAGCTCAATATCCCTGGATATAGAGTTTACAGGCAGGGTAGAGTGGGTGACAAAAAAGGAGGGAGGTAGCATTATTGGATAATGAATCAATTACACGTTTAAGAAGGGATGATATACTAAATAGGTCAACCAAGGAGGCTTGATGGGCTGAGCTTAGGAATCAAAAAGAGGCAGCAGTCACACGACTAGGAGTATACTACAGACCCTCAAATAGTGAGAGGGAGATGGAAGAAGATATATGTAGACTAATTTCTGCCTGTTGGAATAAGAGGGAAATAATAGTCAGAGACTTTAACTATCCCAATATCAACTGGGTTTCAAACAATATGAGGGGCATTGAGGGTGAAAAATTCATGTATTTGTCCAGGAGTTTTTTTTAAGCAATACGTGACAAACCCGAGAGGAGATGCAAATCTGGATTTACTCTTGGGAAATGAAGATGGGTAAGTGGGTGAAGTGACAGTGGACAACCGTATCAGGGGTAGTGACCACAATTCAATTAGATTTAGTATTATTGTAGAAAAGGACAGAGATAAATCAGGAATAAAGGTTTTAAACTGGGGGAAGGCAATTTTTTACAAAACTGAGAAGTAATTTCATTGATGTGGACTGGAAAAGACTGCGAAAGGATAATTCCATGGTAAAGTAGTGGGAAGCACTAACAAGTGAGATCCTTAGGAGACAAAGCAGACATGTCCTCTCCAAAAATAAGAACGGTACTACCAAATCTAGATCCCCATGGTTACAGTGGAAGATTAAACAGAAAAAGAAAGCTTTTGATAGTCACAAATAATTCAACATTGCAGATATCCTAGAGGAGTATAGAAAGTACAGGGATCAAGTAAAAAATGAAATGAGGAAATCAAAGAAAATGCATGACAAAATATTAGCAAGCAAGATTAAGGAAAACCCAAAGTATATAATTAACAAAAGAATAGTAAAAGAACAAGTAGGACCTATCAGAGATGAAGAAGGGACGTGTTATGAAGTTTTATGGGAAGAGTTTTAAATTATGTGTTTGTTGTCGTTTTCACAAAGGAAAGAGATGATGCAGATATAGTAATCTAAGAGGAGCAGTATGAAATATTGGATTAAATAATCATAATAGGAGAGGAAGTGTTGGAGGCATTGGAATCTTTGAAAGTGGATTAGTCGCCAGGGCCGGATGGATTGTTTCCTAGGATGTTGGCAGAGATTAGGGAGGAAAAACTAGATGTTCTGAAACTATTTTCTAATCTTCTTCAGGCACAGTGGAGGGCTGGATGAATGCAAATATGGTTCCATTGTTTAAAAAGGGTAAGAAAGAAATGCCAAACAATTATAAGCTGGTTAATCCTACTTTGGTGGTGGGAAAACTGTTTGAATCAATCCTGGAAGATTGGATAAACTGTCACTTAGAAAGGCATTGACTAGTCAGGGATAGTCAGCATGGCTTTGCTAAGGGAAGGTCATGCCTTACAAAGTTGATTGAATTATTTGAGGAAGGGACAAGGAGGGTAGTGTAGTGGATGTTGTCTACATGGATTTTAGTAAGGCATTTGACAAGATACCACATGGCAGACTGGTCAAAAAAGTAAAATCCCATGGGAAACAAGGCAAGGTGGCGAATTGGATCCAAAGTTGACTTTGTAACAGGAAAGGAAGGATAATGGTCAATGGTTCCCCTTGCATATGGGAAGCTGTTTCAAGTGGTGTTTTGCAGGACTAGGTGGGACCCCTGCTGTTTGTTTTATATATTAACGATTTGGACTTGAACGTGGGGGTATGATTGGAAAATTTGCAGTCAACATAAAAATTGGCCATGTAGTGGATAGTGTAAAGGGCAACTGTAAGCTCCAAAATGATATAGATGGGTTTGTGGAGTGGGCAGGAAGGTGGCAGATGGGGTTGAACTCTGATAAGTGTGAGGCAATGCATTTAGGGAGGTCAAACAGTAAAAGGGAATACACAATAACTGAAAGTGGTAGATGAAGTGAGAGATCTTGGCGTGCAAGTGCACAGGTCCCTAAAGGTAACAGTACAGGTAGATAAGGTTAGAAAGAAGGCACATGGAATGCTCTCATTCATTGGCAGAGGTATAGAATGCAAAAGTACATTTTGAACAGGCCACAACTAGAATACTGTGTGCCGTTCTGTTCACCACATTACAGGATGGATGTAATTGCTCTGGAGAGAGCACAGAGAGGTTTTACAAGAATGTTGTCAAGGCTGCAGAATTGTAGCTTTGAAGAGAGGTTGGGGTTGTTTTCCTTGGAACAGAGAAGGTTGAGGGGTAACATGATTGAGGTATACAAATTGTGAGGGGTAGAGATGGAGTAGACAGGAGGAATCTTTTTCCCTTGGCAGACAGATCAAAAACCAGGAACTATAGGTAGAAGGTTTAATAATTATATTAGTCACAAGTAGGCATACATTAACACTACAATGAAGTTACTGTGAAAAGCCACATGTAATAATAATAATCGCTTATTGTCACAAGTAGGCTTCAATGAAGTTACAAGGGTGTGGTTCTCTGCCTCCACCAAGCCCCTAGTTGCCACATTCCGGCACCTGTTCGGGGAGGTCGGTACGGGAATTGAACCCGCGCTGCTGGTCTTGTTCTGTATTACAAGCCAGCTGTTTAGCCCACTGTGCTAAACCAGCCCCTCTGGTTGCCACACTCCGGCGCCTGATCAGGTACATAGAGGGAGAGTACAGAATACCCAATTCACCTAACAAGCAAGTCTTTTGGGATTGTGGGAGGAAACCGGCGCACCCTGAGAAAACCCACCCAGGCACAGGGAGAACGTGCAAACTCCACACAGACTGTGACCCAAGCCAGGAATCGAACCTGGGACCCTTGCGCTGTGAAGCAACTGTGCTAACCACTGTGCTACCGTGCCTTTCTGAGTCGCTGACTACATCACTAACTAAGGTTAGGGCACCCTGGGCGAGTGTGCGGTTAATTCCAGCCCCACTTGACACGGAGTTGCAACACAATTGAATTCACCAATAATTCATTAAAAATTACCCAAAGTGTTTGACCCTTGGCTGCCCAATAATTACAATCACAAGGTTTGTAAATTTAAATACAATTATTTATAACAAGAACTATAATTAAATATGCAGTAAAATACAACTGGTTAACTGTTATCTAATCCTTAACACCCCACTTTAATATGCCCCCCACGCTCTCTACACACACACACACACATAAAACATACAAACACAGATTAGAGGGGATATGAGGATAAACCTTTTTTACTCAGAGGGTGATGGGTATCAGGACTTCGCTGCCTGAGTTCATGGTGGAGGCAGAGACCCTAAACCTTTGTAAAAAGTAATTGTATCTCCACCTTAAGTGCCTTAAGATGCAGGGCCGTTTTCAGGAAGATGGGATTAGTAAGATTTCTTGGGGTGTCTTTGGGTCGGCATGGACAATATGGCTGAATGACCCCCTTCTTTGCTGTATAAGTTCTATCGCTCAATGGAGCTTCTCAGTCATTAGTCAGAGAGGCCAGCAATGCCATAACTCTGAATGACAAAGATTCAGTTGCACTGGGAAGTCTGAGCATGGAAGAGGCGCCTGCTGGTTCTCATAACTCTTACATTTCCCACATGGTCAGCCATGGAGGGTAACCCCATAAGTTCTGTCATGTCACCAGGGTCAGCTCAACAATCGAAGACAGCAGAGTCAGCACTCCTCTTTCTCCTCCTTTAATGAGTTGAGTCAGTCCAGGGCCTCATCCCCTTTCAAGTCTATACTTTTCTAGAGAATGCAGAAGGCCACCACAATGTACAAGAATTCTTGCAGGAGTGTACTACAGGGAACAACCTGACGGATCAGGGCAGCATTATGATATCTTCACAAGTCCGATGACTGCTCGATGGCAGAGGTCAAAGGAGTCATGGCAACTGCCAGAATAGCAAGTGCACACATGCAGGAAGAATTTGTTGTGAAGCTATTTTTGGATCATGGGATGCTCAACTTTACTCTAACTTGCAAACACATCTGACTACCATGTTCTGTACTTAGCTGATGCCTCATTGCCCATCCTCTTCAACTGGAGGGCACTGTCACCATGAAGTGTGCCAGTGGACTCAGTACTGTTCTCACCAATGATACCTTAGAACCACAAGAAATCTAAACTGTTGCTTTGTAACAATGTGTTCATTCTTGTGGGCCTCATAAGGTCACACTATATTGCCCTGACAACAGTGATATACATCCATGTCAGAATGGTGTGTGACTTGGAGAAAAATCTGGAGGTGGTGGCAATGTTCCCTCTATTTTTTTGTTGTTGTGTGTCACCTGTTTTTTTTTCAATGTGCGCCATCTTTAACTTTTTTAATGCACCCATACAAGTAGCTTAGCCAAAACATTGGTTGGGATTTTCCAGCCCTGCCACTGTCACTGAAATGTTCTCCAAATTTCAATGTCCTGCCCGTGATGTTTGCTGGTGTCGGGAACTGGAAAATCGCAGCCATTGAGTGCTCTTGGCTCCTTCAAGGATGCTGATGCCTGTCCTCCGGCTGAAATGGAGAATCCGTCTCATGGTACCTTTCCAGGTCCTTGAGGTGCAGTCTGTATGTAATCCAAGGTTCCAAGTTGTATAGAAGAGTTGGGAGGATGACTGTCTTGTACATGAGGATCTTGAGGTCAGCATGGATGTCATGGTTGTCGAAGACTCTCGTCCTTAGGCATCCAAAGGAGGCACTCCTATATTAGATACGATGTCGGAACTCCACATCAATGTCAGCCTTAGATGAGATTGGTCTTGATGGAGGCAGAGACTAGGTCTCACCCTGAGCCGGGTTGGTAAAGGACTTGAGTCCTCTTAGGTTGAGGCTGAGGTCGATATCCTCGGTATGCTTCCACAAAGGCATCAAGCATGTCTTGCAGATTCTCTTCCTGAGAGCGGAGATGGCATTATCATCCATATAGTGATATTCCACGAGCGATGTCAGTGTTGCTTTATTCTTGAATTTCAACCGGTTGAGGTTGAAAGGTTTTCCGTCCATCCTGTAGATGATGACCACTCAATTGGGAAGCTTGTTCTTGACAAGGTGAAAGTTGGGGGTGTTGAAGATGGAGAAAAGGGTGGGGGCGATGACGTATCTCTGTTTGACTCCAGTCTTGGCCTTGAAGATTTCGGTCTAATTTCCGTCGGTGAGTCGAGGTGTTCTCATTCATATTTTCTCTAGCTTTTCTAGGTAGTGGATGTTGTGGATTTTTATATGTCAATCCTTGTTACAAAGGAAAGTGCACAATCAAAACGACTCAACATCAGGCCACAACCTCAACTAACTATTATGAAAGGAACCATGACATTGAAGAACAATTCTCCCATTCATCCCAGCACACATTCATGCTGGGATGCAATTCCACCATTTAATACCTCACTCATTGATTGCTCTTATGCTGTACAGATACACCATCCAACAAAGGGGCACAATATGCCAACTTCCCTTCATCTAATGACAAATGTACACTTTCCATAGTTGAGTGGTTAGACAATGAACCAGAACCCATAATGAATTATTATTTACTTCCTTCCAAACGAAATGACCGAGTGAGCACCTCAAAGGGCATGGGCCCAATTTTACCTCTGGATTTTGAATGAGCTATAACGTTGCTCATTTGGGGATTTCCTGCCATTATCCTTGACAAAAATTAGTTGGAACATAATGATCATAGCCCAGCACCAACATTAAAATTAGTGATGATCATAATTTTCTTGCACTTGGAGCCTTTTTCAGCCCAGGACCACTCAACCAGAATAACAATAATAGGCGGCCTGGCAAAATGTGTCTAATCCATCTTCTGATTGAGAGAATTATTGATAGATTTATTTTTAACTGTTTCTTTTACGTAGTGGATGCTGCCATGAAGAATATAATTGTTTTGACGGGACGCCAGGAACATTTCCACAAATAAATGAGACTGCTGGATGCAGTCAAAGCTATTGCAAAGAATATTGATCCCTCAGGTCAAGACGTGGTCCGACTTCTGTACTAAACGTAAAATATTCTGAGTCTGTAAGTAATGCCAGCTCGTCTCATAAAAGTTTCTTCCCTCAACAGTAGAGAAGGCTTGGAATAAATCGGAGCCCTCATTTGCTTCAGCATCAAGTATTTTTTCTCAATCATTAATTGTGAAGAGTTAGATTCTGTGGGAGATCCCTGTCATGATTTCTACAACAATGTATTGCCTAATATAAAGGGGAAATACTTTGGATCAATGTTCCTTGCTATTCAATGAATGTAATGGTGGAATCACATACAAATTTGCTGCCATAATCAAATTAGAAGTTCAGGAAAGCAGGGAATAAGTTATCAAGAAGATGGAAAGACTTGTATTTATATGGTGCTTTTCATAACCACTGGACATCTGAAAGTGATTTCCAGCCAGTAAAACTATTTTGAGGTGTAAGTCACATGGCAGATAATTTGCATGCAACAAGCTCCCATTAACAACAATGTGATAGTGAACAGATAATCTGTTTTTGTCAGGACAGGACATGAAGGAAAACTCCCCTGATCATCTTCAAAGGAGCATCAGGAGATCTTTTGCATCCACCTAAGACAGCAGATGAAGCTTAGGTTTAACGTTTCATCTGAAGCCAATAGTACAGACTTGCTCAATTCTGACTTGAAGTGTCAGCCTGGATTTTTGTCTTGAAGTGGTCCTTGAACCCAAAGCCTTGTGAATCAAAGGAGAGAGTGCAACCAACTAAGCTACAGCTGGCAAATCAACAGCCCATTAGGTACAATCATAAAATAGAAAGAGGACATTTGTAAAAGCCATAAGTCCCTGTCCTCTGAGCTTTCCCTGTAGCTGAGAATTTACTTTCCCTTTTAGGTGAATCTATCTCTATCATCTTTTCAGGCAGTGGATTCCACATCATAAATCGCTGTGTAAAATTTCATCTTCTTATCTCGCTTCTGTTTCTTTATTTCTTTGTCCTCTGGTTACCGGTCCTCCTGCCAGGCGAAAACAATTTATCTTTATTTACTCAAAGTCCTAGAACTTACGCTATTAAATTCAATAAAGGTTAAATGCCTCTGTCAAATTTCCCATTAAGCTTCTCTGTTCTAAGAACAATTGCAGTCTCGCCCGTCTCTTCACATAACTAAAATCCCTCACCCCCAGTGCCAAGGGCCGGCATGGTGGCACAGTGGTTAGCACTGCTGCCGCACAGCATCAGGGACCCATGTTCAATCCCGACCTTAGGCGACTGTCTGTGTCGAGTTTGCACTTCCTCCCCATGTCTGCATGGTTTTCCTCTGGGTACGCCGGTTTCCTCCGACAGTCCAAAGATGTGCAGGTTAGTTGGATTGGCCATGCTAAATTGCCCCTTAGTATCCAAAAAAGGTTACGTGGGGTTACTGGGTTACAGGAATAGGGTGAAATTCAACTTAGGCAGGGTGCTCTTTCCAAAGGCCAATGCAGACTTGATGGGCCGAATGGCCTCCTTCTGCACCGTCAGGATTCTTTCTATTCTAGTGAATCTTTTCTGCACCCTAAGGAGTTGACATCTTTCCCAAGTTGTGGTGCTCAAGATTGACCACTGTACTTCAGCTGGGACCTAACCAGTGTCAGAAGAGATTTCGATAATTATCTGAAGAGGAGAAAATTACAGGGCTATTGGGAAAAGGCAGAAGAAGCATTGCTCCTGGAGAGAGGTAACAGATATGAGAAGCTGAATGGCCTTTTTCTGTGCTGTAACCATTCCATGAGTCAATAATTCTGTTTACAAAGGTGATATTTCCAGGTGATTATTTTTTTGGTGTACATCGTTGATCACCCATTTCAGGAACAACTGTCACACCATAGAAAGTGAGAACAAACTATAACAGCCATTGATTTGCCAACTTTGTCCCCACATCCCAGCTCAGACCTCAATACCCCACTGCACCACCTACCCCAATGCCTCCCCTTTATCAAAACCATCATTTGCCGATAGGTAGTTCAGGCACTGAAGCAGCCCAATGTTGCACCACTCACCTCATGGGAATGGATTGGATTGGATTAGTTTATTGTCATGTGTACCGAGGTACAGTGAAAAGTATTGTGCTGCGCACAGTTCAGACAGATCGTACCATACATGAAAAATCATAGGGCAAACATGAATGCACAATGTAAATACATAGGCACAGGCATCGGGTCAAGCATACAGGAGTGTAATACTACTCAGTAGAAAAGATGTGTGAAGAGATCAAATCAGTCCGTAAGAGGGTCATTTAGCAGTCTGGTAACAGTGGGGAAGAAGCAACCTTTGAGTCTGTTAGTGCGTGTTCTCAGACATTTGTATCTCCTGTCCAATGGAAGAATTTGGAAGAGTGAATACGCCGGGTGGGAGGGGTCTTTGATTATGCTGCCCGCTTTCCCGCAGGAGGTGCGCTGCCCGCTTTCCCGCAGGAGGTGCAGACAGTGTCAGTGGATGGAAGGCGGGTTTGCGTGATGGACTGGGCTGTGTTCATGATGCTCTGTAGTTTCTTATGGTCTTGGGCTGAGCAACAGCCATACAAGCCTGTGATGCAGCCAGATAGCATGCTTTCTATGGTGCATCTGTAAAGGTTGGTAAGAGTCAATGTGGACATGCAAATTTCCTTAGTTTCCTGAGAAAGTATAGACGCTGTTGTGCTTTCTTGGTTGTAGCGTCGACGTGGGTGGACCAGCACAGATTTTTGGTGATATTCACACCTAGGAATTTGAAGCTGCCAACCATCTCCACCTCAGCCCCATTGATGCAGTCAGGGATGTGTACGATACTTTGCTTCCTGAAGTCAATGAGCAGCTCTTTAGTATTGATAACATTGAGGGAGAGATTATTGTCATTACACCGCTCCATTAGATTCTCTATCTCCCTCCTGTATTCTGACTCATCATTGTTCGAGATCAGACCCACTGCAGTCGTGTCATCAGCAAACTTGTAGATTGAGTTGGAGCCAAATTATGCCAAACAGTTGTTTGCGTATAAGGAGTATAGTCGGGGGCTAAGTATGCAGCCTTGCAGCGCCCCGGTATTGAGGACTATCATGGAGGAGGTGTTGTTGTTTATTCTCACTGATTGTGGTCTATGGGTCAGAAAGTCGAGGATCCAGTTTCAGAGTGAGGAGCTAATTCCTAGGTTTTGGAGCTTTGGTTTGGCTGGGATTATGGTGTTGAAGGTGGAGCTGTAGTCAATGAATAGGAGTCTGACGTAGGAGTCCTTGTTGTCGAGATGCTCCAGGGATGAGTGGAGGTCCAGGGAGATGGCATCTGCAAAGGATCAGTTGTGGTGGTATGCGAATTGCAGTGGATCTAGGTATTCTGGGAGTATGGAGTTGATGTGCCACATGATCAACCTCTCGAAGCACTTCATTATGATCGATGTCAAGGCCACCAGACGATAGTTATTGAGGCAAATTGCCTGGTTCTTCTTTGGTACTGGTATGATAGTGGTCTTCTTCAAGCGGGTGCGGACCTCGGAACGGTGTAGGATGAGGTTGAAGGTGTCTGTGAACACATCTATCAGCTGGTCCATGTAGGCTCTGAGTGCATGACCAGGGATCCCGTCAGGACCCGTTGCTTTCCAAGGGTTCAATTTTAAGCAGGCTGATCAGACTTCGTAAGCTGCAACGGTGGGTATGGGTGTGTCCAAGGCTGCCGGGACAGTTGACAGCGGTTTTATGGTTTCCTGCTCAAACCGAGCACAGAATGCATTCAGTTCATCAGAGAGGGGTTCACTGCTGCTGGAGGTTCTGCTCGGCTTCGCTTTGTAACCCATTATGTTGGTTAAGCCTTGTCACAACTGACGAGAGTCCGTGACATTGGTCTGTGACTCTAGCTTGGTCTGATATTGTCTCTTGGCATTCCTGATGACTTTGCAGAGGTTGTACCTGGATTTCTTGTACAGGCCAGGGTTGTCTAACTTGAACGCCTCAGACCTGGCCTTCAGTAGGGAGTCACTCTCCCGGTTAAGCCATGGTTTCCGGTTGGGGAACGTACGTACTACTTTCTTTGGCATGCAGTCTTCTGCACATTTGCTAATAAATTCTGTGATGGTGGTGGCATACTCATTTCGGTTGGTCGCTGAATTCTTAAATATGGACCAGTCCACTCCAAGCAGTGGCGGAGGAGCTCTTCTGTTGCCTCGGACCAGCACTGCACGACCTTCTTAACCGGATTCTCCCGCTTAAGTTTCTGCTTGTAATCGGGAGAAGGAGCACCGTCTTATGGCCCCATTTTCCAAAATGAGGTCGGAGATGGATTGTTAGGTACCCTTGATTTTTGAGTAGCAGTGGTCGAGAGTGTTGGGACTCCTGGTGGGACAGGAGATGTGTTGGTGGAATTTTGGCAGTACACTCTTGAGGTTGGCCTGGTTGAAGTCCCCGGTCACCATAAACAGGGTCTCCGAGTGTGTTCTGTTTCATTATTTATAGCTGTGTACAATTCGTCCAGCGCCTTCATTTCCGCCTGGAGTGGGATGTAAAAATGGCTGAAGTGAACTCCTGTGGAATGTTGTACGGGCGGCACTTCACAGTCAGGTATTCAGGTCCGGGGAGCAGTAGGTCGCCAGAGTCGCCACATCCGAGCACTAGGAGGAGTTGATGAGGAGGCAAACGCCTCCACCCTTTGCATTGCCTGATGACGCCGTACAGTCCATCCGGAATTCTCCAATATCCTTATTCCTTTGAAAAAGAGGTCAAGATACAATGGCTGGGATTCTACATTTGAAAGACTATGTTCTCCCACCGGAGGTGAATTGGAACTGATTTGGAACTGAGCGCAAATCAGGAAACAATTCACGATCCCTCGCCATGCAAATTTATGCATGGTGAGGGATTCCTGAATCCTGCTATCGGACTTCTATCTTGAGCAGGAGACCCAATAGCGAGAACCCACGGCTGACCAACCCCCTCCCCGTGCCCCCCGTGTATTCTAAAGCATCCTCACAACACCCCTCCTCCCCACATCGCTATTCAGACGCGACCCCCGATTTTCTGGGTCTCCCCCCCCTTCCCCGAAGAGATGGTGACTTGCCCACCCCCAGAGAACTCCTGGATAGGGGGATACCCCCAGAGACCAGGAGACCCCCCCACAAAGACCCAACTAAAGGGACCCCCCCCCCCGAGAGACACCCAAACTAAAGGCACCCCCCACAGATCCCCCAGAAGAGAGACCCATGTATGAAAGCTAAAGTGCAGTCCAAGCAGGGGCAGAGATAAAAATCATTATTGTAACACTCACCTGGATAGATTTGTTTATTGTCACGTGTACCGAGGTACAGTGAAAAGTATTTTGCTGCAAGCAGCTCAAACAGATCATTTAGTACATGAAAATAAAATAAAATAAAAATAAAATACATAAAAGGGCAACACAAGGTACACAATGTAAATACATAGACACCGGTCAGTCCATAAGAGGGTCATTTAGGAGTCTGGTAACAGCGGGGATGAATGTTTTTGAATCTGTTTGTGCGTGTTCTCAGACTTTTGTGTCTCCTGCCCGATGGAAGAAGTTGGAGAGCGTGTAAGCCAGGTGGGAGTGGTGTTTGATTATGTTGCCTGCTTTCCCCAGGCAGTGGGAGGTGCAGATAGAATCAATCGATAGGAGGCAGGTTGTTGTGATGGACTGGGCGGTGTTCACGAGTCTCTGCAGTTTCTTGCAGTTTGGGCCGAGCAGTTGCCATACCAGGCTGTGATGTAGCCAGATAGGATGCTTTCTATGATGCATCTGTAAAAGTTGGTAAGAGTCAGTGTGGACATGCCAAATTTCCTTAGTTTCCTGAAGAAGCATATGCACTGTTGTGCTTTCTTGGTGGTAGCGCCGACGTGGCTGGACCTGGAGTGTAGGGCCAGGGAGATGCCGGTTGGGGCGGTACGTGAATTGCCGTGGATCTAGGCGTTCTGGGAGTTTGGAGTTGATGCGCTTCATGACCAACCTGTCGAAGCACTTCATTACGATTGATGTCAGGGCCACTGGACAGTAGTCATTGAGGCATGTTGCCTGGTTCACCTTTGGCACCCGTATGATGATGGTCTTCTTGAAGCAGGTGAGGACCTCGGAGCAGAGTAGGGACAGGCTAAAGATGTCCGCGGACATATCTGCCAGCTGGTCCGCACAGGCTCTGAGTGCACGACCAGGGATCCTGTCCAGTCCCGTCGTCTTCCGAGGGTTCACTTTCAGGAAGGCCGATCTGACTTCGGAAACTGTGACAGTGGGTATATGTGTGTTCTTGGGCTACTATGGCACTCGACAGCGGATCGATGGTTTCCTGCTCGAACCGAGCATAGAATGCATTGAGTTCATCGAGGAGGGGTGCCCTGCTGCCACCTTCGCTTTGTAGCATGTCATGTTGTTTAGGTCTTGCCATAACCAACGAGAGTCTGTAACTCTAGTCTGTGACTCTAGCTTGGTCTGGCATTCTCTCTTGGCATCCCAGATAGCTTTGCAGAGGTCGTACCTGGATTTCCTGTATAGGTCAGGTTTGCCTGACTTGAACGCCTTGGACCTGTCCTTCAGTAGGGAGTCAATCTCCCGGTTAAGCCAGAATGTCTCAGAGGGACCCCTATTCAAGGGGTCTCTGGAGATGTCTCCCGTTTTAGGGGGTCTCTGGGTTGGTTTGATAGGGCAGGGGTGGGAAGGTTGTACATTGTTGTGGGCGGGTGGACTTTGGGGGCCACTCCTTTGAAGGATGATGCACGATCAATGACCACTAAAGCGAGGTTGTAGTCCAACTGAAGGCTTTAATAAGCTAGATGTTTCGCCCAGCAGCTCAGGTACAGAATGAAGGCTGCAGTGGCGGCACGGGCTCTTATACCCCACCTATCAGGGCGGAGCTATCATACGTTCTAACCAATAGAAAGCATACAGTTTCCACCAATGGTGCTTTAGCCTATTAGGTACCGTAATGCCTATAATGCCACATTCACCCCCTGTTAATAAAGAGTCCGGCGGGGGTGGTGGCCTGAAACTACAAAACATGGCAACATGTTATAATTAGTTATGAAGGCACCGTAATACGTCCGTACAGTGTTTAGTAACTATTTACAATTCTGATAGCTATGTACATTTGATGGTTTATATTTACAGATTACAATTAAAGTGAAGCAATCAGTCGATTGGGGGCCCTGGTCGTCCTCTGCGATCGTCAGAGCTTCGGTGGTGACTCTGGTGGAGGCTCGGGCGTCTGTGACTCCGGAAGCGTGGCTTCGATTTCCATAGTACGAAGTCTTACAACACCAGGTTAAAGTCCAACAGGTTTGTTTCAATGTCACTAGCTTTCGGAGCGCTGCTCCTTCCTCAGGTGAATGAAGAGGTCTGTTCCAGAAACACATATTTAGACAAATTCAAAGATGCCAAACAATGCTAGGAATGCGAGCATTAGCAGGTGATTAAATCTTTACAGATCCAGAGATGGGGTAACCCCAGGTTAAAGAGGTGTGAATTGTACCAAGCCAGGACAGTTGGTAGGATTTCGCAGGCCAGATGGTGGGGGATGAATGTAATGCGACATGAATCCCAGGTCCCGGTTGAGGCTGCACTCATGTGTGCGGAACTTGGCTATAAGTTTCTGCTCGGCGATTCTGCGTTGTCGCGGGTCCTGAAGGCCGCCTTGGAGAACGCTTACCCGGAGATCAGAGGCTGAATGCCCTTGACTGCTGAAGTGTTCCCCGACTGGAAGGGAACATTCCTGCCTGATGATTGTTGCGCGATGTCCGTTCATTCGTTGTCGCAGCGTCTGCATGGTATCGCCAATGTACCACGCTTCGGGACATCCTTTCCTGCAGCGTATGAGGTAGACAACGTCTCTCTCGATTTCCATGGCAGCTTCGTCACCCCTAGATGGCGCTGGTGGGGAAAATGGTTGACCTGGGACGGGAGCGCCTGCGGGAGGCTTTGGTGGGTGGGGGGGGGGGCCTAGACGGGGCTGGCGGAAAGACCGATCCTTCGGTAAGGTGCTGCGGTGGAGGGGAGGGTGGGACTGGTGGCTGGAATGTGCGTGGGGTTCCGGCGGGCGCCAGGCCCTGTAGGGAGACCGTATCTTGTTGGCTGTCGGGGTACGCCACGTAGGCGTACTGGAGGTTAGCGTGCAGCAGGTGGACCCTCTCGACCAATGAGTACGACTTGTGCGCCCGCACGTGTTTTCGGAGCAGGACGGGTCCTGGTGCTGCCAGCCAGGTCAGGAACGAGGTCCCAGAGGAGGACTTCCTGGGGAAGACAAGGAGACGTTCGTGAGGTGTCTGATTGATGGTCGTACAAAGCAGTGACCGGATGGAGTGGAGGGCATCTGGGAGGACTTCTTGCCAGCGGGAGACTGGGAGGTTCCTGGACTGTAGGGCCAGTAGGACAGTCTTCCAGACCTTTCCGTCCTCCCTCTCTACCTGTCCGTTACCCCGAGGGTTGTAACTGGTCGTCCTGCTCGAGGCGATGCCCTTGCTGAGCAGGAATTGATGCAGTTCGTCACTCATAAAGGAGGACCCCCTATCACTGTGTATGTAAGCGGGGAACCCGAACAGTGCAAAGATGCTATGGAGGGCCTTGATGTCGGTGGTTGTGGTCATGTCGGGGCAGGGGATGGCGAATGGGAACCGGGAGTACTCGTCAATCATGTTCAGGAAGTACGTGTTGCGGTTGTTGGAAGGGCCTTTGAAGTCCATGCTGAGGCGTTCAAAGGGACGGGAAGCCTTTATCAGGTGCGCTTTCTCTGGTCGGTAGAAGTGCCGTTTGCACTCTTTGCAGATTTGGCAGTCCCTGGTGGCTGTCCTGACCTCCTCGATGGAGTAGGGCAGGTTGCGGGTCTTGACAAAATGGAAAAAGCGAGTGACCCCCGGGTGGCAGTGGTCCTCGTGGAGGGCTCGGAGGCGGTCCACTTGTGCGCTGCCACATGTGCCGCGGGAGAGGGCATCAGGAGGCTCGTTTAGCTTCCTTTTACGATACAAGATCTCGTAGTTGTAGGTGGAAAGTTTGATCCTCCACCGCAAGATCTTGTCGTTTTTTATCTTGCCCCGCTGTGCATTATCAAACATGAAAGCAACCGACCGTTGGTCAGTGAGGAGAGTGAATCTCCTGTCGGCCAGGTAATGCCTCCAATGTCGCACAGCTTCTACTATGGCCTGGGCCTCCTTTTCTACTGAGGAGTGGCGGATGTCGGAAGCATGGAGGGTACGAGAGAAGAAGGCCACGGGTCTGCCTGCTTGGTTGAGGGTGGCCGCCAGAGCTACGTCGGACGCATCGCTCTCGACCTGGAAAGGGAGGGACTCATCGATGCCATGCATCATGGCCTTTGCAATGTCTGCTTTAATGCAGCTGAAGGCATGGCGGGCCTCTATCGACAGGGGAAAAGCTGTGGATTGGATCAGAGGACGGGCCTTGTCCGCATAGTTGGGGACCCACTGGGCGTAGTAACTGAAAAACCCGAGGCAGCGCTTCAGGGCCTTGGAGCAGTGAGGGAGGGGGAACTCCATAAGGGGGCGCATGTATCCAGGGTCGGGGCCTATAACTCCATTTTGCACTACGTAGCCGTGGATGGCTAGACGGTCGGTGCTAAACATGCATTTATCCTTGTTGTATGTAAGTTTAAGGATTTTAGCGGTCTGGAGAAATTTTCAGAGGCTGGTGTCGTGGTCCTGCTGGTCATGACCGCAGATGGTGACATTATCGAGATACGAGAATGTGGCCCGTAAACCGTACCGGTCAACCATTCGGTCCATCTCGCGCTGGAAGACCGAGACCCCGTTGGTGACACCGAAGGGAACCTTTAAGAAGTGATGGAGCCGCCCATCTGCCTCGAAGGCAGTGTATTTGCGGTCACTAATGCAGATGGGGAGATGGTGGCAGGCGGACTTCAGATCCACAGTGGAGAAGACCTTATAATGCGCGATCCTGTTTACCAGGTCGGATATGCGGGGGCGAGGGTATGAGTCCAGCTGCATAAACCTGTTGATGGTCTGACTGTAGTTGATGACAATCCTATGCTTCTCCCCGGTTTTTACCACCACTACTTGAGCTCTCCAGGGACTATTACTGGCTTCAATGACCCCTTCCCTCAGTAGCCTTTGGACCTCTGACCTAATAAAGATCCGGTCCTGGGCACTGTAGCGTCTGCTCCTGGTGGCGACGGGTTTGCAATCCGGGGTGAGGTTCGCAAACAGAGAAGGTGGGTCGACCTTAAGGGTCGCGAGGCCGCAAACAGTAAGGGGGGGTATAGGGCCGCCAAATTGGAAGGTCAGGCTTTGAAGGTTACACTGGAAGTCTAAACCCAGGAGTGTAGCCGCGCAGAGGTGGGGAAGGACTTAGAGATGGAAATTTATGAACTCCCTTCCCTGGACTGTGAGGTTTGCTACACAAAACCCCTTTATCTCCACTGAGTGTGAACCGGAAGCCAGGGAGATTTTTTGATTAATGGGGTGGATGAGGAGAGAACAGCATCTTACCGTGTCACAGTGAATGAGGCTTTCCGTGCTCCCAGAGTCGATTAGGCAGGATGTCTCATACCTGTTGATGAATACAGTCATCGTAGCAGTTGAGAGTGTTCGAGGCCGAGACTGATCCAAAGTCACCAAGGCTAATCGCAGCAGTTGAGAGTTCTCTTCGGGCAGTGCGTGGTCAGCTGAGCTGGGGTCCTTGGGGTTCATCCAAGCTGGCGTCTCCCATTTGTCGCACATGGCTGGGGGTGCACAAAATGGCGGCGCCCATCCCTCCAACGTGGCGTTCGTGGAACAAGATGGCGGCGCTCGGGGTCCGCACGTGGCCCTGAACTATGAAGATGGCAGCGACCGCTGGCCGCACGGGGCCTGTGGAGAAGTTAGTGGTTGCGGTCCGCATTCGCCGCCGGAGACCGCGGCAACCGCCCGGGCCTGGCATACCTCCACAAAAAGGCCCTTTTTGCCGCATCCCTTACAGGCGAATGCGCGGGCTGGGCAGCGCTGACTGGGGTGCTTGGCCTGCCCTCAAAAGTAGCAGCGGGGCCCCTCGGTGTTACCAGGCTGCCTTGCAGCGCAGGCATGTGGGGGAATGGGGGAAGTCTCGGGGTCAGCCGCGGAGTGGTTCTACGCTGTCCAGGGGGCTGCTGCGTGGTCGGGAACGTAAACGCGGGTGCTCCTGGCGGCCAGGTCCAGGGAGCCTGCAAGGGCCTGTGCCTCCCTGAGACCCAGGGTGTCCTTTTCTAACAGGCGCTGGCGGATTTGTGAGGATAGCATACATGCTCCGAAAGCGTCCCGGACTAAGAGTTCCGTGTGTTCGCTCGCCGAAACTTGCGGGCAGCCGCAGCTTCTGCCTAACACCAGGAGTGCACGGTAGAATTCCTCCAGCGATTCCCCAGGGGTTTGTCACCTTGTTGCAAGCAGATGCCGGGAGTAGACCTGGTTTACCGGGCGAATATAGTGTCCTTTCAGCAGCTCTATTGCTGCATCAAAGTCTTCCGCTTCCTCAATGAGGGTGTAAATCTCCGGGCTCACCCTTGAGTGCAGGAAGTGCAGTTTCTGCTCTCCCGTGCGTGCATTTTCGGCCATCTCGAGATACCCTTTAAAGCATGCCAGCCAGTGCTGAAAGATTGCCGCTGAATTCGCCGCGTGGGGGCTAAGTTGCAGACACTCCGGCTTGATTCGGAGCTCCATCCTTAAAAAGCTAGCTTATTAAATTGATGCACGATCAATGACCACTAAAGCGGGGTTGTAGACCAACTGAAGGCTTTAATAAGCTAGATGTTTCGCCCAGCAGCTCAGGTACAGAATGAAGGCTGCTGGGGCGGCACGGGTTCTTATACCCCACCTATCAGGGCGGAGCTATCATACATTCTAACCAATAGAAAGCATACAGTTTCCACCAATGGTGCTTTAGCCTATCAGGTACCATAATACCTATAATACCACAAAGGGTTACCCGCTTGATCCATGGCGAGGTCCACCACATCAGGTACATGTTTGGTAATAACTTGTTGTGAATCTGCCCACGTGATTCCTGGACCAGAGGACCGGAGAATCGCGAGGGCCCGGAGACTTTGCTGCTGAGCCCGCTAAGTGTATGCAAATGCATTAGACCCCATTAGTTACTTCTTCCTGGTGCATGGGCGTGAAACCTGATCCCACCGCTAGCAGGGGGCCGGAGCATAGCGGTCATTTTGGTGCCCGAAGCAAACCTTGATTTCTGGATGCTCTATTTTCCGCCTGATGACGATCTATGTTGCCGACGTTGCGAGGTGGAGAATCCAGGCCAATATCTAAGACTCTCTCCTCACCATTTTAGCACAGGTTAAGTTTTCTGCCCATAATCTGCTCCCAATTGGCTATCAAAGGTTCTGTAACATCCTGAGGATATGAAATGTGTTGAATAAATGCAGTTTTCTTTTGATTCAAAATGATTGCTCCGTTAAGAGGGTTGGGGAATAGAAACCTCAGTGCCGTCTAATGTCTCAGAAATGTTAGTGATTCACAGTAAATGAAGCGTGGCAGTCACTTAATGCACAACAAGGTCCTAGAAATAGCAATGAGCAGTTCATTTTTGTGTGGTGTTGACTGAGAGGAATTCTAACCAAGGCCAATGGAGAATTTCTTGTTTTTCTTAGAGAAGCACTATGTAACCCTTTTAATATCCATCCAATGAGGCTAAAACAGGCCTAAATTAAATGTCATGTTGGAAAACAGTAGGCCTAAGATTAAATTTTGGTGAGGCAGAAAACAAGCAGTCGACAGTTGGTTGCTCATTATACACCCACCTAGGAGTCAATTTTCTTCACTATTGAGGTCAATAGAAAGGGAAATTGGATAGAATACAATATTCCCAATCTGCTTTAGTTCATTTTGTTTCCCCAGCAAAGTTAAATCTTGCTCTCAGAACCTCTTACAATGTTTTGTCAAAGCGGTGAGATTTGAATCCACAACGTTTAGCTGCTATCAGTTGACACTGTTGATGGGTGGAGAAAAGGAGGCAAATTTGTGAAGATTCTCTCATATTATCTTGATCTCATTTAATGCTTCTTGATAATTTTATTTGTATTTTTGTATCTAATTTTCTCTCTACTGTAGCTGACTCCTTCATTGAAACATTACTCCACATTTTAATGCAATATTTTTCCAAAGATAGGTTCCTTATTCATTGCATTGTTTTACTCCAATCCTCATGATTTTTGTGTACTTTCAACATTTTGGATTATCTACTGTGGTAACTTGACCACAAAAAGGTAGTTGAAATGTGTTGTGAAAGCTAATCTTCTTTAATATATAAAAATAACGAAGTTTAAAATACAGAATGGACTCAAAAACAGGAGCAGCTAGCTAAATATTGAAATAACAGAAACAGAAAAGAATCAGAATTAATGGCAGTTAAACAAAATATACACAGGTAACAACAAAACTAATGCTGCTGCAGCACTTACTGATGATATCAGCAATGGATTTAAATAAGAAGATGCATAAGTGGAAGATGTAGGGGGGATGCCAGAGGTAGGTTCTTTACCCAGAGAGTAGTGGAATGCACTGCCTGTGGAAGTAGTTGAGTCGGAAACATGAGGGACCTTCAAGCGGCTATTGATAGGTATATGGATTACGGTAGAATGGTGGGGTGTAGATTAATTTGTTCTTAATCAAGGACAAAAGTTCGGCACAACATCGTGGGCCGAAGGACCTGTTCTGTGCAGTATTTTTCTATGTTCTATGTTCTATAATAACAACTCTATAAGGCTTGCTCACCCTTTAAATTTTAATCCCCTTAAAGACAGAAATACAATTATATGTCAGTGCTTCAGGAGCTTTGCGACTACGCTGTGATCTGCACAGTGACACAAGTGACAACGTCAGCTCTGGTGATCCTTGATAATAATAATAATCTTTATTATTGTCACAAGTAGGCTTACGTTAACACTGCAATGAAGTTATTGTGAAAATCCCCGAGTCGCCACACTCCGGCGCCTGTTCGGGGACACTGAGGGAGAATTCAGAATCACCTAACAGCACGTCTTTCAGGACTTGTGGGAGGAAACCGGAGCACCCGGAGGAAACCCACGCAGACACGGGGAGAACATGCAGACTCCATACAGACAGTGACCTAAGCCGGGAATTGAACCTGGGACCCTTGTGCTATGAAGCGACAGTGCTAACCACTGTGCTACCAATCCACCCTCTGATTTAGTTCAACTGAACTTGTGCGGACAGAAGTTAAGTATCTGTGCATGAGTGTCCCTCTCCAGACGTGGAGTCCACTGGAAGTCCTGGTAAAAAGGGACCACTTCTTGTTGAATTTCCACAGCATCATTTCCTTCTATTCTGTTATCTGGAACTTTTGCTGACTCTGAGTCATGGTGGAGACAAACATGATCCTGGTGCCTGCGAATAATTGTTCCATTGTTCAATTTTACTGTCAAAGACACCGGACAATTTCGGTTAAGAACAACTCCAGGTAACCAATGCTGGTTACTGCCCAAATTCTTGAGATAAATACAATTGTTTGGGTCAAAACGTCTCTCCTTAGCATGGTAATCATGTCTCTCCTTTGCTTTCTTTGCCGCCTTCCCACTTTTGCTTTGACATCTGGATGTAGCAGATCCAGGTGAGATTTCAGTCTTCTACCCATCAATAATTCAACTGGTGAGGGTCAATAATTGTTTGTAGTGTGATGCGATATTGAAATAAGAATCCAGTGACCCATGAGTTGCAAAGTCTTGGCCTATCTTCCCTATGATATTGGGAGCTGTAATGGTGCCCATGTTGTATACTTCTAACCACTTTGAATGTTCATGCACTATGACTAAAAACATGCGACCGATGAAAGTGCCTGCAAAATCCACATGAAGTCTTGACCAAGAATGATCAGGTCACTCCCAAGGATGTAATGGTGCTAGTGGCGCCATCTTATGGTTAGATTGACATGCAGAAGAGGATTTTGTTCTCCAAATTATAGTCCATATTAGGCCACCAAACATACAACCTGGCTAGACTTTTCCTTTGAGAGACTCCTGAATGAGCCTTATTAATTTTATCCATTACTTACGAATGACCAGGGCTGGTGGGGGGGGGGGGGGGGGGGGCAAACAACCATACAGTATACAGCCACCCTACACACTTAAATCATCTTTGCGCCTTACATAAGGCTTCGACTTGCCAGCTTCTATGATAGGTGGCCATCCTTGTATCAAAAATCGTTTAACTTGTGACAGAATAGTATCTCTGTTGGTCCACTGCTTAATTTGATTAGCACTCACTGGGGATTAGGCAAGTCTCTCCAGTGAAAAAAATCATCTCGAGTGGACATAATCCGTGGGTTGGCAAATGCAGTAAAGGTAAACGACTTACCACATCCGGCGTTAGCATTGTCCTTCCCTGCCCTGTATACTATGCTGTACTGATACCCTGACAAAGCAAGTGCCCAGCACTGTATTCGTGCTCAGGCAATGGAAGGAATACATTTGACTCACTGAAAAGGCTCATCGACTACTTGTGTTTGGTAAATATGGTGAACGAATGACTGATGGGATCTTTTTACCGCAAAAACAATCACGAGACCTTCCTTGTGCAACTGTGGATAACCCTTTTCAGCTTTTGTCAGCACTCTAGTTGCAAAACCAATGGGTTTTTCAGACCCACCTTCAATTACATGAGAAAGTAGCACCCCCACATCGTAGGATGAGGCATTGCATGACAGAATAAGTTGTCTCTCGGGATCAAAATGGATCCACATATTTGTCGAATGCAGCAGTGCTTTCATATCTTGTAAAGCGTTTGTCTGTACAGGCTCTTACTTCCATTTGGTTTCTTTGTGCAGAACGAGGTGCACTGGATCCAACACTGCAGACAGCTATGGAATTATTTCCATACTAGTTTATCATACCTACTGACAAATATCCAGAGTTCGATCACATTCCTGGGCTCCGGAGGTTACTTAATCGCGCAAACTTTCCCTGCCACAGGAGATAAGCATTGAGTAGTGATTTTCTCACCGAGATACTCCATGCTTGGTGCCTGAAAAATGCACTTGCTCTGCCTGAGATGCAGTCCCGCCTCTGAAAACCTTTTAAAATTCGATTCAGGTTGTTGAGGTGCTGATCTGAAATTAAAATGTCATCTAGGTAGTCTGCAACATCAGGAATGCCTTGTAACAGGATGTTCATCATCCTTTGAAAGGTCACTGGACTGGGTGATACGCCAAAAATCAAATGATTATACCTGAAAATCCCTTTATACATGTTAATGGTCACAGACTGCTTCAAATCTTCCTCCAGCAAGAATTAGTGATGGGCCTGGCTCCTGCCTAGTTTTGAAAATGTTGACCCTCGACACCGAAAATCCTCCACTGATTTCACCTTTTTACTTGCAGCTTCATTTTCTACTTTATGCAGTGCACCTGCATGCATGCCAACATTGGTCTTCTGAATATCTTTTGCATTATTGGCAGCCATTTCGATGCCCTGAGAAATTTCTAGAGCATTCTTAAAAGTAATTGTGGTTTCTCCCAGCAAACGCCGCTGAATGCTGGTCTTGTTAATTCCACAAACTAGTCTGTCCCAAAGCATGTCTTCCAAAACTGCCCCAGACTCATAGGGCGAGATTCTGTGATCCTGAGGCTCAGTGTTGACGCCATTGGAAACGCCGTTGCGGTTCTCGATGGCGTAAATATGGCCTCAGGATCACAAATTCTGGCCCCTACAGGGGGCCAGCACAGCACTGGGGCGGTTGACGGCGCTCCAGCTGCTGATCCCGGCGTCAACTGTGCGTCGCGGGATCCGCGCATGCGCAGTGGCTTCCTTCAACGCGCCAGCCCCGACGCACAGGGCTACAGGGGCCGGCGTGGAAGAAAGGAGGCCCCCAGCTAGAGAGGCCGGCCCACTGATCAGTGCACCCCGATCGTGGGCCAGGCCACATCGGAGGCCCCCCCCCTCGGGGAGAATCGCGTGCCAACGTCGGGGCGGCGAGGCGCAATTTGCGGGGATTCTCCGGTCCGGCCCGGGGCTGAGAGAATCCTGCCCAAAATGTTCAAAGAGATGGTGGAATTTAGCAACAAAATTAGCTACAGACTGTCCAATTTCCAAAAATAACTATGGAATTTGAAACATTGTGCAATCACTGGGCGTTATTGTGGAGTGTAACTAAATCCACAAATGAAATGCCCCTCCCAGTTTTTGTGGTCTAGCTAAATTTCTCACTTGCATGCATGTCTTCGACCCACACACACGCAGGAGAATTGAGTGCTTTCTAGCCTTGTCAGCGATCCCATTTGGCAAGAAACCTTTCCACATATTGAGTCCACTTCTCGTTCTCTTCCACAAACTCACTGATAGACCCAAACATGGCCATGATGTTGCTGACTTGGTATTTTGTTGATAAACTTAGCAAAATTACATATTGAATGTGCTGAAACTTGTACTATTTTCATTTGTGTCGCCAAAATGATGTGGTAACTTGTTGACAAAAAAGATAGCTGAAATGTGTTGTGAAAGTTAATCTTCTTTAATATATAAAAATAGTAAAGTTTCAAGTACAGTATGGACTCAAAAACAGGAGCAGCTAGTTAAACATCGAAATAACAGGGATCGAAAAGGATCAGAACTAACAGCAATTAAATAAAAATATACACAGGCAACAGCAACAACTAATGATGCCACGGCACTTACTGATGACATCAGCAATGGTTTTAAATATATAATGGTGTATAATATTAACACTTGATAACAAAGAGCTTCATCTAGCTTCAAAGACTATTTGCCAAATGCAGTTTGCAGAACAGGACAGCTGCAGTTTCTGAGGAATTGAATAATATATCCTACATAAGTGGAGGCCATATTACCAATTTTGCATTCTTGGGACAAGAATCCAACCGCTTGTATACCAAGTGAACTTATGCCATTTTAATGTTCCTAAGTTTGAACAATGTCATTCCTTTTTATTACAATCATTTATTGTTGGAATTATTTTGTTCTTCCAGCAACAACAACACTTGCATTTGTGCCCTTCATGCAATAAAATGTCCCAGGTGCTTCACAGGAAGACTATAAAACAAAATTTGACAATTCCTGGGCATATGACCCAAAGCTTGATCATAGAGGTAAGGCATTTAAAGAAGTAAATGATGTATTTAAGACCGAGACAACTGATGACTTGACGTCAATGGCAGAACAATTAAAATCTGCGATGCTCAAGAGATCAGAATTAAATGAGGGCAGGTACTTTGCAGTTTATAAGTTGTAGGAGATAACAGAAAAACGTAGAGAAAAGGCCCTGGGGTTTAAAAGCAAGGGTGAGAGTTTTAAAATTGAGGTGTTACATGACCAGGAGCCAATATAAGTTAGCAAGCACAAGAGTGAAAGATAAACGGGACTTGATGCGAGTTAAGACATAGGCCAGGATTTTAGGATGGCGGGGTTTCCCTTTCTGCTATACATCAAGTCGACAGCAAACACATCCCCACTGATACTGGCTTCTCAATAACTATTTAACACTCCAGTGAGTATTAATGGACTTGTGATTGGACACCTGCCCCTTACTTGAAAGCAAGTTCCACCTCAGAGAGTTGCTGGCAAATCCATTTGGCAGGAAAGGTTCCTCGCAGATCGGGGCGCCATTTTTTTTAGCTGTCCAATCTTCCACTTCCCATTTTTGACTCTCCCCACCCCACCCCCAACCTCGTGGAGGTCCCCGAGAACACCCCTTCACCACCTTCCACCAGGTAAAGCCCCCTCGGGCCTGATCCCTGGCAGTGCCAACCAGGCCTGGGAACCCTGGCACTGCCACCCTGGCAGTATTCCTGCCAGCCTGGCAGTGCCACCCAGTACAGGAAATGTGAATGAATAGGTCCTTGGCAGGGCATTCCAAGCTGAGGCCTGAAAAACAAGAATGCCATTAGATAACAACACCAGGAACGACCCTATTAATCCTGCCAGAATGGACTCTGCTTTTAGATCGCACCCTTAGTGTGGGTAAATCCAACTCTGGATCTCACCCAAAAAGCCAACAGGAAACATCTTGCCAACCTCATCCAAAACGACACATGAATCATTTTGGGGGGAATTGTGCCCATGGACAAATTTGTCCTGAACATAAGACAATGGAAAATGTTAATGGTGCCATTAAGGGATGAAGAGTACTTGCTGCTAAGCAGAGAAATTTGGTGGATCTGGAAAATATAGTGAATTTCATTAATTTCACTATCTTCATAAAAAAGAGTAGTGAACTGACCCTTCATTTTGAGGTCTGTGCCCCCTGGCCCCTGTGGCTTCATTGTAAATTGTTGGATTTCCATTTCTTTAAGCAAGTCCTATTTGTCCAATAAAGCCCTGGTGAGCAGTTTAAATTCTGTTCTGTACCCTTGAACTTCCAACTCTACAAACCAGAATTTCTTTTCGGGATCTTTGATTTCCCTTTTTCAAAAGGGCTGGAAGCTTGTTGCAGCATTCTTCCTCTAATTTGAACTTTAGATCCACTGAATTGTTTATAATATCTGGGCTTGCCACAGAGGAAGTCTCCGTGGCAATGCTGCCTTTTAACGCCACATCTGGAACATTTCAAATGGGTTCGTCCCGCCACCTTGGCGGACTTTTTTGTGGACTTCTGGTGCATGGGACTCCATGCTTTGGACCTATATATTGGACCAATGCCTCCTGAGGCTCAGCATCTGCTGTTGCAACTCATCAGCCTTGCAAATTGTTTGCCTTTCTCGAATGTCAGATTCTCTTTTGGCTGCTAAAAGCCTGACCGCCTCATCAAGCACATCGACTACAGTACAATCATGAATTAAATCATGCTTTAAGGCTCTGAAACTGAAACTACTGGCAGTCGATGTAAGTCATTGATAAATCTGTCAGTGGATTCACCTGGCCTTTAGCTTGTTTGGTTGATCTTGCCCATTCATGCCGAGGAGGGAGAAACAGTAGAAACTGGGAAATAATAATACTATTCCGAATTGGTCTTGTGTATTTTAATAAAGTCACCATAGTCCTAGATGACCATAGGCTGCTTTCCACTTTGAGGGGAAGAGCTGACTGGAGGTGATTTAACCTGAGGATCATCACCTCAGGCGACAGGCAAGGTTGAAAAGGTATAGGAATTGAACCCTCGCTATTAGACTTGCTCTGCATCACAAACGAGCTGTCCGGCCAACTGAGCTAAATGGGCCCTGTATATGTTAAAATGGAACACCAAGAAAATCTGGGAAATAGGGGCCAGGATTCTCCGAGACTCCGCTCCGCAATTGCGTTCAGCACAGGAGCGGAGAATGGGCATCAGACCCCGTTCGGTCGACGTGGCGCCGGTCGGGGGCCATTGAAAGAGGCCCCCGTGGCGATTCTCCACCTGCAACTGACTAAGTTCCCGCCAACGTGGTTCATTCATGGTTTCATCCAGCGGGCACTCAGAGTGGCGGCTGCGACCCAGGGGGGCTGGGGGATCATTAACCGGGCGGGGCCTCCAGGACGGCCAGGGTGCCGATCAGGGGCCACTGATCAGCAGGCGCGTGCGTTCTGGGGGGGTCTATATTGTCGGGGCCGGTCCGCAGTGTGGATCCGCCATGTCGCGTGGGGCTGCCGCCACGCGCATGCGTGGACCCCCGGCCGGAAGTGCAGGGCCCCGTATTGGCAGCTGGAGCTGCAAGGAGCACTCTGGGCCCTGCTAGCCCCCCTCAGGTAGGAGAATCACTCTGGACTTTCTCCAGGAAAGTTCAGAGTGATTCGCACCCGTTGTATCGTGGGCGTGGGGCATAGCCCCATTATCAGAGAATTCTGCCCAGGAATACTGGTCCAATCTGTTTTTTCCTATTGGGTTGACCACATTCTTCTTCGGGCTGAAATATTATCAAAGACCCTCAAAACCTCCCCGTAGGATACTGAGGTCTCTTCAACTCCTTGTCTCACACGGTGGCGCAGTGGGTTCGCTCTGATGCCTCACGGCGCCGAGGTCCCAGGTTCGATCCCGGCTCTGGGTCACTGTCTGTGTGGAGTATGCACATTCCCCTCGTGTTTGCGTGGGTTTCGTCCCCACAACCCAAAGATGTACACGCCAGGTGGAATGGCCACGCTAAATTACCCCTTAATAGGAAAAAAAAATGAATTGGGTACTTTAAAATTTTTTTTTTTAAACTCCCTGTCTCACCACGACATTGTCAGCTATGCCCCAGTGGCATATAGAAGGATTCTGACCTGTTGTATTTATGCCTTCCTTGTAAGCCCAAAGCTGTCCATTACCTTTCAAACTTCCACCATTGTCCTAGTTGATTACGCTCCATATGTTGGAAGGGCTTTGGAAGAGGTAGTGGCTGCTCAATGGCTACTGACATTGTGAGTTGTTCCATGTTTCCTACCAAGGTAAGTTTTATTTTTGTCCTTCTTTGATGCAATGTTGAACAGTTCCAATGTTGCCTCCCAGATGCCAGGGTGCGTGATGTCTCGGATCGTGTTTTCGGGATCCTTAAGCGGGAGGGGGAGCAGCCCCAAGTCGTGGTCCACATAGGTACCAACGACATAGGTAGGCAAAGGGATAGGGATGTAAGACAGGAATTCAGGGAGCTGGGGTGGAAACTTAGATCTAGGACAAACAGAGTTATTGTCTCTGGGTTGTTACCCGTGCCACGTGATAGCGAGACGAGGAATAGGTGGTTTAAAGTGTGTCTTCTTCAATGCCAGGAGCATCCGGAATAAGGTGGGTGAACTTGCGGCATGGGTTGGTACCTGGGACTTCGATGTTGTGGCCATTTCGGAGACATGGATAGAGCAGGGACAGGAATGGTTGTTGCAGGTGCCAGGGTTTAGATATTTCAGTAAGCTCAGGGAAGGTGGTAAAAGAGGGGGAGGGGTGGCATTGTTAGTCAAGGACAGTATTATGGTGACAGAAAGGACGTTTGATGAGGACTCGTCTACCGAGGTAGTATGGGCTGAGGTTAGAAACAGGAAAGGAGAGGTCACCCTGTTAGGCGTTTTCTATAGGCCTCCGAAAAGTTCCAGAGATGTAGAGGAAAGGATTGCAAAGATGATTCTAGATAGGAGCGAAAGCAACAGAGTAATTGTTATGGGGGACTAACTTTCCAAATATTGACAGGGAATGCTATAGTTTGAGTACTTTAGATGGGTCCGTTTTTGTCCAATGTGTGCAGGAGGGTTTCCTGACACAGTTTGTAGATAGGCCAACGAGAGGCGAGGCCATATTGGATTTGGTACTGGGTAATGAACCAGGACAGGTGTTAGATTTGGAGGTAGGTGAGCACTTTGGAGATAGTGACCACAATTCGATTACGTTTCCTTTAGTGATGGAAAGGGATAGGTATATACCGCAGGGCAAGAGTTATATCTGGGGGAAAGGCAATTATGATGCGATGAGGCATGACTTAGGATGCATCGGATGGAGAGGAAAACTGCAGGGGATGGGCACAATGGAAATGTGGTGCTTGTTCAAGGAACAGCTACTGCGTGTCCTTGATAAGTATGTACCTGTCAGGCAGGAAGGAAGTGGTCAAGCAAGGGAACCATGGTTTACTAAAGCAGTCGAGACACTTGTCAAGAGGAAGAAGGAGGCTTATGTAAAGATGAGACATGAAGGTTCAGTTAGGGTGCTCAAGAGTTACAAGTTAGCTAGGAAGGACCTAAAGAGAGAGCTAAGAAGAGCCAGGAGTGGACATGAGAAGTCTTTGGCAGGTAGGATCAAGGATAACCCTAAAGCTTTCTATAGATATGTCAGGAATAAACGAATGACTAGGGTAAGAGTAGGGCAAGTCAAGGACAGTAGTGGGAAGTTGTGCGTGGAGTCCGAGGAGATAGGAGAGGTGCTAAATGAATATTTTTCATCAGTATTCACACAGGAAAAAGACAATGTTGTCGAGGAGAATACTGAGATTCAGGCTACTAGACTAGAAGGTCTTGAGGTTCATAAGGAGGAGGTGTTAGCAATTCTGGAAAGTGTGAAAATAGATAAGTCCCCTTGGCCGGATGGAATTTATCCTAGGATTCTCTGGGAAGCTAGGGAGGAGATTGCTGAGCCTTTGGCTTTGATCGTTAAGTCATCTTTGTCTACAGGAATAGTGCCAGAAGACTGGAGGATAGCAAATGTTGTCCCCTTGTTCAAGAAGGGAAGTAGAGACAACTCGGTAATGAGTGACCAGTGAGCCTTACTTCTGTTGTGGGCAAAACCTTGGAAAGGTTTATAAGAGATAGGATGTATAATCATCTGGAAAGGAATAATTTGATTAGAGATAGTCAACAAGGTTTTGTGAAGGGTAGGTCGTGCCTCACAAACCTTATTGAGTTCTTTGAGAAGGTGACTAAATGATGAGGGTAAAGCAGTTGATGTGGTGGATATGGATTTCAGTAAAGCGTTTGATAAGGTTCCCCACGGTAGGCGACTGCAGAAAATACAGAGGCATGGGATTCAGGGTGATTTAGCAGTTTGCATCAGAAATTGGCGAGCTGGAAGACTCAAAAGGTGGTGGGTGTTGGGAAATGTTCAGCCTGGAGTCCAGTTACTAGTGGTGTACCACAAGGATCTGTTTTGGGGCCACTGCTGTTTGTCATTTTTATAAATGACCTGGAGGAGGGCGTAGAAGGATGGGTGAGTAAATTTGCAGGTGACACTAAAGTCGGTGGAGTTGTGGACAGTGCAGAAGGATGTTACAAGTTACAGAGGGACATAGATAAGCTGCAGCGCTGGGCTGAGAGGTGCTAAATGGAGTTTAATGCAGAAAATTGTGAGGTGATTCATTTTGGAAGGAATAACAGGAAGACAGAGTACTGGGCTAATGGTAAGATTCTTGGCAGTGTGGATGAGCAGAGAGATCTCGGTGTCCATGTACATAGATCCCTGAAAGTTCCCACCCAGGTTGAGAGGGTTGTTAAGAAGGCGTACTGTGTGTTAGCTTTGGTTGGTAGAGGGATTGAGTTTCGGAGCCATGAGGTCATGTTGCAGCTGTACAAAACTCTGGTGCGGTTGCATTTGGAGTATTGCGTGCAATTCTGGTCGCCGCATTATAGGAAGCATGTGGAAGCATTGGAGAGTGTGCAGAGGATATTTACCAGAATGTTGCCTGGTGTGGATGGAAGATCATATGAGGAAAGGCTGAGGGACTTGAGGCTGTTTTCGTTAGAGAGAAGAAGGTTAAGAGGTGACTTAATTGAGGCATACAAGATGATCAAAGGATTGGATAGGGTGGACAGTGAGAGCCTTTTTCCTCGGATGGTGATGTCTAGCACGAGGGGACATAACTTTAAATTGAGGGGCGATAGATATAGGACAGATGCCAGAGGTGAGGTTCTTTACTAGTGAGTAGTAAGGGCGTGGAATGCCCTGCCTGCAACAGTAGTGGACTCGCCAACACTAAGGCTATTCAAATGGTCATTGAATAGACATATGGACGATAAGGGTATAGTGTAGATGGGCTTTAGAGTGGTTTCACAGGTCGGCGCAACATCAAGGGCCGAAGGGCCCGTACTGCGCTGCAATGTTCTATGTTCTATGTTCTAATGTCCTCATCCACGGGTTACCAATTTGTGGTCACAGTTTCTTAACTGTGGCCTCAAGCACTGTCATCCTGTTCTGTTGAAGGTTCACCTACTCTATTATTGATTGATATTCATTGAATGGAAAGCACTTAACTCTCTTTGATGTGGTGCAGGAGCTGTTAATAAAAGCTCACTTTATTTATTGTCACATGTACCGAAGTACAGCATAAAGTATTTTTCTGTGGCCAAGGGAATGTACACAGTACAGACATAATAGGCAAAAGATTAATCAACAGAGTACATTGACAAATGGTACATCAACAAATCGTGATTGGTTACGGTGCGGAACAAGGGCCAAATGAAGCCAATACATGAGCAAAAGCAGAATAGGGTGTTGTGAATAGTGTTCTTACAGGGAACAGATCAGTCCGAGGGAGAGTCATTGAGGAGTCTAGTAGCTGTGGGAAAGAAAGTGTTCCTGTGGTCTGGATGTGTGAGTCTTCAGACTTCTGTATCTTCTGTCTGATGGAAGGATCTGGAAGAGAGCAAAGCCTGGGTGTAAGGGGTCTCTGATAATGCTGTCTGCCTTTCTGAGGCAGCAGAAGGTGTAGACAGAATCAATGGGAGGGTGGCAAGCTTGAAATGCCCTTCCAAGGACCCATTCATTCACATTTCCTGCCCTGGGTGGCACTGCCAGGCTGGCAGGAATACTGCCAGTGTGGCAGTGCCAGGGATCAGGCCCAAGGGGGCCATACCTGGTGGAGGGGGTGTTCTCGGGGACCTCCACAAGGTTGGGGGGGGGTTGGGAGAGTCGAAAATAGGAAGTGGAAAATTGGACAGATAAACCAAATGGCGCCCCGATCTACGAGGAACCTTTTCTGAAGTTTCTTGTGATCTCGGGCCGATCAGTTGCCATACCAAGCTCTAATGTAGCCGGATAGGAGGCTCTCTATGGCACATATGCAGAAGTTTGTGAGAGTTGATGCAGAACTACCGAATTTCTTTAGCTTCCATAATAAGTAGAGACATTGTTGGGCTTTCTTGACTGTTGCATCAACTTGAGTGGACCAGGACAGACTGTTGGTGATGGTGACCCCCAGGAACTTAAAGCTATCGACCACCTCCACTTACACTTCGGAGCCATTGATGTAGACGGGAGTGTGTGTCATGCTGCATTTCCTGAAGTCGATCATAAATTCCTTGGTCTTTCCAACATTCAGAGAGAGGTTGTTTTTGGTACACCATGCAACCAAGTGATATATCTCCCTTCTGTAGTCTGCTTTGTTTGAGATACGACCCACCACAGTCATATTATCCACAAACTTATCGATCGAAATGGTGTTCAATCTGGTCACACAGTCTTGTGTGTAGAGGAATTACAGTAGTGGACTGAGCACACATCCTTGCGGGGCCTCGGTGTCGAGGACTATTGTGGAGGAGGTGCTGTTACCTATCCTGACATATTGCGGTCTATTGGTGGGGAAGTGAAGGATCCAGTTGCACCAGGAGGGGTCAACACCAAGATTGCAGAGTTTGATTATTGGTCTTGTCAGGATAATGGTGCTGAAGACGGAGCTGCTGTCTATGAACAGCAAGAGATGTCAGCATACAGGTTTTCTTGAAATGATTTATTCAAACTATTTATATTCAAGACCTCATGGTAAGCATATTGGTACCTGACACAGACAATTCTGTACCATGCTCTCTTGGTCAGCTGATCCTGATGTCATGCTTACATCATCATTAGCATCATTGTCTAATTAACATACCTACAAATGTTTTACACCTTTCCCCGACAGCATCAAGTTGCTTACTGAATGACGGCAGAGTTTCTGTTTCCATGACCGATGCAAATTACCACTGCAAGTATTGATCATTCTTTTTGTGTAAAGTACTTCTGAAACCCTTTTTATTGCCTTTTTACTAGTTTCTATCTGTATCCCATTCTCCTGCAGCTGAAGTATAATTTAATTCCCATTCACTTTGTATCTTGGATGCTTCCTTTGATGTTTGCCCTAGTGTCGATTGTCAAGTAAATGCAACCTATATTCAGTATTATGGTTTAAAACCTGAAGGAAGTTTCACAGAGTCCTTGGTCAATTTGCTGATTTTTTTCTTAAGTGAAATGCAACAATTGAGTTTTGAACTATGTATATTAGATTTGCAGTAGTTGTGACGTAGTTATAGGCGGCACAATAGCACAATGGGCGGCATGGTAGCACAATGGGCGGCGCAGCAGCACAATGCTTAGCATGGTTGCTTCACAGCACCAGGATCCCAGGTTCGATCCCCGGCTTGGGTCACTGTCTGTGCGGAGTCTGCACATTCTCCCCGTGTAAGTTTCCTCCGGGTGCTCCGGTTTCCTCCCACAGTCCAAAGATGTGCAGGTTAGGTTAATCGCCCATGCTGAATTATCCTGAGTGTCTAAAAAGGTTAAGTGGGGATTCTGGGTTACGGGGATAGTGTGGGGGTGTGGGCTTAAGTAGGGTGCTCTTTCTAAGGGCCGGTGCAGACTCGATGGGCCAAATGGTCTCCTTCTGCATTGTACATTTTTGATTCTTGATTCTTTGACCTTTGGATGAAAAAGTGAAGACACCAATTTACTTGGAAGCCTGCATCAATAATGGGAATTGAAAATATAGATTGTCTTTGTGCGGTTATTTCTTGCCTTTTTACCCCATCCCTTGGCTTAGTGAAAACTATGGCACTTAGCCAAGTGGCCAAGCACTGAAACACAATGACTGAGACTATAAAAATGCTTTTCCGCTGCTTGAAAGTTTATACTTGTCTGGAAAAGAAAGGGTCACTAAGCCTTGACTTAACTACCCTCAAGTTGGTCAAGTTGTCTGGAATTGAGCAAGGAGGACGTTTGACTGCCAAAATTAAGGGAACCCTCAAAATTAAGGAAACAGTAATCCCACATCTGCAATGTTTTGATATCCAGTATAGGCGGGTCGTTTAGCGTGACAGCTAACTATTTTTAAAAAAATCTTCGCTCCTCACTGTCTTCACATTTTCTACGTTCGAATGGGCTATGTGACATGTCATAAGGCCAATTTTAAACATCATAGGTGTAGGAAGCCATCACAACAAGGGCCTGAATTGCAGTGACTATTCCTCAATGGCATGTCCTCTGGAAAATGCACTCCAAAGCAAAATGTCTTACTGTCCAAGATACACATCAAAATATAAATGGATGGAGGGGATGTATACAGATATAAACATACATCGGTTAAATAAAGCCGAACAAAATAAAAACAATGTTGTTAATATTTCATATGATATTATTTTATATTTTCCTCTCTTATCTCCTAAACCTGCGGTGTAGATATCTCTATGCTGCAACTAACTCTTAATTTGTATTTCCAAGATTAGCATTAGTTTAATTGCTGAACCAAACAATCTCTTTCCCTTGAAACCTATTTCCCCTTAAAATTGTATTTGTTTTTAACTCTGTGTACAACAGAGTAGCAGGCTGATCAATATTTACACGAATGAAATGTGACTGTTCTCAATTTCAAAAAATAAAGACATTTCTCCTGTGTTAACTGGTCAATATGAAATTTACCCGATATTTCTCATAACCATATTTACCTGGTCAGATATTTTTGGGTCACAGACAGAGCTTTCAAATAATATTGTCTGCCATCAGCTCCACAAGACATTTGTAGTTGAATGGAATGGTTTGACCAATAACCAATTTCTCTATGTACCAAATGAATCTTGTGAGACCTAGGTTGGCACAATCTAATATTACTAATGTAAGGAAAAAGCAAGAAATTCAATTCAAGGAATATTTTTTAAAAAGCATTGAAGAACTAGAGGGTACAGTGGGTTAGCATATTGTCTCCTGGGCAAATTCTTTTTTTTCAGAAAATATTTTATTGAAGCATTTGTAATTTTCACAATTTAACTTATTGACATTTCTAAAACAACCGCACGGGTCTTCGCACAAAATACCTCCTAAAATAACAACAAACAATAGACCACGTACCCCACCCGGCAAATCAAACTCCTCCTCTAATGTCTCCAAGGTCGGGAAGTCCTCTTGGATGAATAGATCCCTGCCCGCTGCCATACCTTAAAGCTCCCATCCAGCACCACCGGGACAAACCGGTAATTGTCACAGATCAGTGACCACACTGATGTCCCCTCCAGTCTCATATGTTGCCTCCATTGCCCCCACACCCTCAGGGCTGCCACCACCACAGGACTTGTGGAGTACCGAGCCGGCAAGAATGGCAGGGGTGCCGTCAGTAAAGCCTCCAGTCTCGTACCTTTGCAGGATGCTGCCTCCATCCGCTCCCAGACAGACACCTCCCCCACTATCCACTTCCTGACCATCGATATGTTGGCAGCCCAGTAATAGTTAATAAAGCTCGGGAGAGCCAATCCCCCTTCCCCGCGGGCCCGTTCCAGGAGTGTCCTCTTTACTCTTGGGGTTTTACCCGCCCATATAAACCTCAATATCACCACATTCATACTTCTGAAAAAAGCCTTTGGGACAAAAATCGGGAGACACTGAAAAAAGAAAAGCAGTCTCGGAAGGACAGTCATCTTCACCGTCTGAACACTCCCCACCAGCGTCAGCATGTCCCAGCTGCAAAAATCCCTTCTCATTTGATCCACTGCTTTGCCCAAATTTAACTTGTGAAGCTGCCCCCAATCCTTGGCCACTTGAATCCCCAGATACCTAAAACTCTTCCCAACCACTTTAAAACGTAGCTCCTTCAGCCTCCTTTCCTGCCCCTGTGCCTGAATCACGAACATCTCGCTTTTTCCCATATTTAACTTATAGCCTGAAAATCGCCCAAATTCTCCTAATACCTCCATGATTTTGCTCATCCCCCCCACCGGGTCCGTGATATAAAGCAACAAATCGTCTGCATAGAGAGAGACCCTGTGCTCCACCCCCCCTCTCACTGTACCCCTCCAGGTATTCACTGCTCTCAGAGCCATTGCTAAGGGTTCTATGGCCATGGCAAACAGTAATGGGGAGAGCGGGCATCCCTGCCTTGTCCACCGAGAAAGACTAAAGTATTCAGACCGAACTCGGTTAGTTCTTACATTTGCCACCGGGGCCTGGTACAGTAGCCGAACCCACTCCACAAATCCCTGCCCAATAATTTGGCATCTCCATTCAAGAGGGAGATTGGCCTGTACAATCCACAGCTCTCCGGATCCTTGTCACGCTTCAGGATGAGAGAAATTGATGCCTGTGATAACATTTGGGGGAGTACTCCCAGCTCCTTGGAGTCGTTGAAAGCCTTAACCAGGAGCGCCCCAGTAACCCAGAGAACTTCTTATAAAATTCAACTGGGAACCCATCAGGTCCCGGGGCTTTACCCGATTCCATCGCCCCCAGTCCCTCTATCACCTCCCCAAGCCCAATCGGGGCCCCCAGAGCCTCCACCAGCTCCTCGGGAACTCTAGCATCCCCAGGAATTGATTCATGCCCTCCTCCCCAACCTGGGGTTCCAACTCGTATAACTGGCTATAAAATTCCCAAAACACTTCATTCACCGCCCCCGGGTCCATCACTGTCTTCCCCCTCAAATCCTTTATTTTCCCTATTTCTCTCACTGCTGTTTCCTCAGCTGATGTGCCAGAATCCTGCTAGCTTTCTCCCCATGTTCATATATTGCCCCATTTACCCTCCTCAGCTGACCCTCCGTCTTTCATGTGGAAAGGAGCCCAAACTCCACTTGAAGTCTCTGACGCTCCTTCAGGAGCTCCTCATTTGGAGACTCCGACTATCTCCTGTCCACCTGTAAGATTTCTCCTACCAACCTGTCCAGTTCCGAACACTCAGTTTTATACCTGTGGGCTCAAATCGAAATGCATTCCCCTCTAATGACCGCTTTCAGTGCCACCCAGACCACCCCAGCTGCAGTCTCTCCCGTGTCATTGATCTTTATGTACCCCCGAATGGCCTATCTCACTCGCTCACAGATCTCCTCATCCGCTAACAGCCCTGTATCTAGTCTCCACTGTGGGCACTGGGACATTTCCGTGTCTGCCCGTAGGTCTATCCAGTGTGGTGCATGATCTGAGACCACAATTGCTGAGTACTCAGTGTCCTCAACCCTTGCTAACAGTGTTTTATCTAGCACGAAGAAATCTATCCTGGAGTACGCCTTATGTACATGGGAGTAGAATGAATATTCCCTGCTCTTTGGTCTCTCAAATCTCCACGGATCCACCCCCCCATGTGCTCCATGAACCCCCACAGTTCCTTTGCCATTGCTGATAGCTTCGACTTTCCTCAGCTCTCCCCCCACTTTGCTCCCGTGAACCAGCTATCCAGCTAGCTCAGCATCTCCCACCCTCTGGCATCAAAAAGCCTGCTGACTGCCAGATTCTGTCACACCTAGCAATAACACAAGCACTCAACACAGTAACAACAATCCCAAAAAGCAAACATACCATCCCCCAACGTGCAGGCAATGAGGCAAACCCCTCCCCCTTTAACCAATTTTTATCAGTCCTATCATCTTCAAACAGAATCCAACACAAAAGAAGAAGCTTTAAGCAGCTTAAGTGAAATTATGCATGCAAGAATCAACTATGCTTCTTGCAGAAACTAAAGCACCCCTTAACTAAAGCACATCTTAAAAGTTCTTCCCTCTGTGGTCCAGTACATAAAGCAATTATATCAAAATCAAATTACACAAGAAGAGAGGAAAGAAAAAATATATATAAAACACCAAAACCCTTTTCTTCCCGAACATCGCAACTTAACTCACAGAATTAAAAGACCAAAATTTTAAACAAGAGATAGCAAAACACTAAACCATTTATCTCACCTCCCCGCCATCCTGTCCCTTCCCCCAAACTCAGACCACCACAGTTTGAGTTTAAAAGTTGTTACACCAGATTGCCAGGTTCTACCCCTCCCCCTTTGACCGATTCTTATCAGTCACATCACTTTCAAAGAGAATCAAACACAATAGAAGAAGCTTCAAGCAGCTTAATCAAAATTATGCATGCAAGAATCAACCACCTTTGTTACAGAGAATAAATCAAACTCAAATTACACAAGACGAGAGAGAAGAAAAGAGAGAAAAACATTTTTTTTCAAAATAAAACACCCAAACCCTTTTCTTCCCGAACATCGCAACTTAACTCACAGAATTAAAAGACTGAAATTTTAAACAAGACAAAGCAGAACATAGAACCATTTTTCTATCCTCCCCGCCACTCCATCTCTTCCCTCAAACTCAGCCCACCACAGTTAGAATTTACGAGTCCTTAAGCCAGATTATTGTCTTTCATGAAAATAACCACCTCTTCCGGACAATTAAAGTACAGCTCCTGGTTCTCGTAGGTCACCCAAAGGCGCGCCAAGTATAACAGTCCAAATTTAATGTCTTTCTCAAACAGGGCCACCTTAACTTTGTTGAAACTTGCTCTCCTCTTTGCGAGTTCTGATCCCCAGTCATGGTACACCCAGATCTCTGATTCTTCCCACATCTACCGTTTCATCTGCCTGGCCCACCTCATGATACGCTCCTTGTCAAGGAATCGATGTAGCCTCACCACCATGGCCCTCAGGGGCTCACGACCCTGGGGCTTACGTATGAGCACCCTGTGCGCCCGGTCCACCTCCAGCGGCTTGTCAAACGCATCGGTCCCGACCATCTCCTGCAACAGCTTCCCCACATATGATCACTCCGTCCCCTCAGGCAGCCCAATGATTCGGATATTTTGCCTGCGAGACCGGTTCTCCAAGTCTTCCACTTTATCTAGCAGTCGTTTCTGGCTATCCTGTAGCTAATTTCCAAAACCATTGCAGTGGACTCCTCCTCTCGTTCAGTCGCCAGCTCCTGCAACTTTAGAATCTCCTGTCCCTGGGTCGTTATTTTCTCCTCCACCCAGCCAACCACCTCGTTAAGCGAGGCTATCATCTGGGTTACATCTTCTGTACACTCCTTGCGATGCCGGGCAAACTTCTCATCCAGGTACTCGACCCATTGCTCCATCGACCAGTGAGTTGGCATGGACACGCTTTGTCTCATTACCATTGAGCTCGATGACCTCTGAGCCTTGCTTTCACTCATCTTTTGGTTTCTCCTTTTTCGACTCTTATTTGGACACGATTCCATAAATTGAGGGTCACCACCTTTTCCTTTCCCTTCGATCAACTTATGTTGAGAAATTTTCTGAAAAATCCAGCTTAAACACCATTAAACACAACACTAAGGGCGAGAGCTGCTGAAGCCAGCGTCCCGGATGGCTTCATCTGCAGAAAGTGCACCCAACTGGAGCTCCTCACAGACCGCATGGTTCAGTTGGAGCAGCAATTGGATGCACTTAGGAGCATGCAGGTGGTGGAAAGCGTCATAGATCGCAGTTATGTAAATGTGGTCACACCCAAGGTGCAGGCAGAGAAATGGGTGACCACCAGAAAGGGCAGGCAGTCAGTGCAGGAATCCCCTGTGGTTGTCCCCCTCTCGAACAGATATACCCCTTTGGATACTGTCGGGGGGGATAGCCTATCAGGGGAAAACAGCAGCAGCCAGAGCAGTGGCACCACGGCTGGCTCTGATGTTCAGAAGGGAGGGTCAAAGCGCAGAAGAGTAATAGTAATAGGGGACTCTATAGTCAGGGGCACAGATAGGCGCTTCTGTGGACGTGAAAGAGACTCCAGGATGGTATGTTGCCTCCCTGGTGCCAGGGTCCAGGATGTCTCCGAATGGGTAGAGGGAATCCTCAAGGGGGAGGGCAAACAGGCAGAGGTCGTTGTACATATTGGTACTAACGACATAGGCAGGAAGGGGCATGAGGTCCTGCAGCAGGAGTTCAGGGAGCTAGGCAGAAAGTTAAAAGACAGGACATCGAGTGTTGTAATCTCAGGATTACTCCCTGTGCCACGTGCCAGTGAGGCTAGAAATAGGAAGATAGAGCAGATAAACACGTGGCTAAACAGCTGGTGTAGGAGGGAGGGGTTCCATTATCTGGACCACTGGGAACTCTTCCGGGGCAGGTGTGACCTGTATAAGAAGGACGGGTTGCATCTAAACCGGAGAGGCATACATATCCTGGCCGCGAGGTTTGCTAGTGTCACACGGGAGGGTTTAAACTAGTATGGCAGGGGGGTGGGCACGGGAGCAATAGGTCAGAAGGTGAGAGCATTGAGGGAGAACTAGGGAATAGGGACAGTGTGGCTCTGAGGCAGAGCAGACGGGGAGAAGTTGCTGAACACAGCGGGTCTGGTGGCCTGAATTGCATATGTTTTAATGCAAGGAGCATTACAGGTAAGGCAGATGAACTTAGAGCTTGGATTACTACTTGGAACTATGATGTTGTTGCCATTACAGAGACCTGGTTGAGGGAAGGGCAGGATTGGCAGCTAAACGTTCCAGGATTTAGATGTTTCAGGCGGGATAGAGGGGGATGTAAAAGGGGAGGTGGAGTTGCGCTACTTGTTCGGGAGAATATCACAGCTATACTGCGAGAGGACACCTCAGAGGGCAGTGAGGCTATATGGGTAGAGATCAGGAATAAGAAGGGTGCAGTCACAATGTTGGGGGTATACTACAGGCCTCCCAACAGCCAGCGGGAGATAGAGGAGCAGATAGGTAGACAGATTTTGGAAAAGAGTAAAAACAACAGGGTTGTGGTGATGGGAGACTTCAACTTCCCCAATATTGACTGGGACTCACTTAGTGCCAGGGGCTTAGACGGGGCGGAGTTTGTAAGGAGCATCCAGGAGGGCTTCTTAAAACAATATGTAAACAGTCCAACTAGGGAAGGGGCGGTACTGGACCTGGTATTGGGGAATGAGCCCGGCCAGGTGGTAGATGTTTCAGTAGGGGAGCATTTCGGTAACAGTGACCACAATTCAGTAAGTTTTAAAGTACTGGTGGACAAGGATAAGAGTGGTCCGAGGATGAATGTGATAAATTGGGGGAAGGCTAATTATAACAATATTAGGCGAGAACTGAAGAACATAGATTGGGGGCGGATGTTTGAGGGCAAATCAACATCTGACATGTGGGAGGCTTTCAAGTGTCAGTTGAAAGGAATACAGGACCGGCATGTTCCTGTGAGGAAGAAAGATAAATACGGCAATTTTCGGGAACCT
Organism: Scyliorhinus torazame; assembly: GCF_047496885.1. NCBI lineage: Eukaryota > Metazoa > Chordata > Chondrichthyes > Carcharhiniformes > Scyliorhinidae > Scyliorhinus > Scyliorhinus torazame. Next base: position 245,524,021 of record NC_092713.1, read on the forward strand.
TGGATGACGAGTGATATTGTAGGCCTCGTCAAAAAGAAAAAGGAGGCATTTGTCAGGGCTAAAAGGCTGGGAACAGACGAAGCCTGTGTGGCATATAAGGAAAGTAGGAAGGAACTTAAGCAAGGAGTCAGGAGGGCTAGAAGGGGTCACGAAAAGTCATTAGCAAATAGGGTTAAGGAAAATCCCAAGGCTTTTTACACGTACATAAAAAGCAAGAGGGTAGCCAGGGAAAGGGTTGGCCCACTGAAGGATAGGCAAGGGAATCTATGTGTGGAGCCAGAGGAAATGGGCGAGGTACTAAATGAATACTTTGCATCAGTATTCACCAAAGAGAAGGAATTAGTAGATGTTGAGTCTGGAGAAGGGGGTGTAGATAGCCTGGGTCACATTGTGATCCAAAAAGACGAGGTGTTGGGTGTCTTAAAAAATATTAAGGTAGATAAGTCCCCAGGGCCTGATGGGATCTACCCCAGAATACTGAAGGAGGCTGGAGAGGAAATTGCTGAGGCCTTGACAGAAATCTTTGGATCCTCGCTGTCTTCAGGGGATGTCCCGGAGGACTGGAGAATAGCCAATGTTGTTCCTCTGTTGAAGAAGGGTAGCAAGGATAATCCCGGGAACTACAGGCCGGTGAGCCTTACGTCAGTGGTAGGGAAATTACTGGAGAGAATTCTTAGAGACAGGATCTACTCCCATTTGGAAGCAAATGGACGTATTAGTGAGAGGCAGCACGGTTTTGTGAAGGGGAGGTCGTGTCTCACTAACTTGATAGAGTTTTTCGAGGAGGTCACTAAGATGATTGATGCAGGTAGGGCAGTAGATGTTGTCTATATGGACTTCAGTAAGGCCTTTGACAAGGTCCCTCATGGTAGACTAGTACAAAAGGTGAAGTCACACGGGATCAGGGGTGAACTGGCAAGGTGGATCAGAACTGGCTAGGCCATAGAAGGCAGAGAGTAGCAATGGAGGGATGCTTTTCTAATTGGAGGGCTGTGACCAGTGGTGTTCCACAAGGATCAGTGCTGGGACCTTTGCTCTTTGTAGTATATATAAATGATTTGGAGGAAAATGTAACTGGTCTGATTAGTAAGTTTGCAGACGACACAAAGGTTGGTGGAATTGCGGATAGCGATGAGGACTGTCTGAGGATACAGCAGGATTTAGATTGTCTGGAGACTTGGGCGGAGAGATGGCAGATGGAGTTTAATCCGGACAAATGTGAGGTAATGCATTTTGGAAGGTCTAATGCAGGTAGGGAATATACAGTGAATGGCAGAACCCTCAAGAGTATTGAAAGTCAAAGAGATCTAGGAGTACAGGTCCACAGGTCATTGAAAGGGGCAACACAGGTGGAGAAGGTAGTCAAGAAGGCATACGGCATGCTTGCCTTCATTGGCCGGGGCATTGAGTATAAGAATTGGCAAGTCATGTTGCAGCTGTATAGAACCTTAGTTAGGCCACACTTGGAGTATAGTGTTCAATTCTGGTCGCCACACTACCAGAAGGATGTGGAGGCTTTAGAGCGGGTGCAGAAGAGATTTACCAGAATGTTGCCTGGTATGGAGGGCATAAGCTATGAGGAGCGGTTGAATAAACTCGGTTTGTTCTCACTGGAACGAAGGAGGTTGAGGGGCGACCTGATAGAGGTATACAAAATTATGAGGGGCATAGACAGAGTGGATAGTCAGAGGCTTTTCCCCAGGGTAGAGGGGTCAATTACTAGGGGGCATAGGTTTAAGGTGAGAGGGGCAAGGTTTAGAGTAGATGTACGAGGCAAGTTTTTTACGCAGAGGGTAGTGGATACCTGGAACTCGCTACCGGAGGAGGTAGTGGAAGCAGGGACGATAGGGACATTTAAGGGGCATCTTGACAAATATATGAATAGGGTGGGAATAGAAGGATACGGACCCAGGAAGTGTAGAAGATTGTAGTTTAGTCGGGCAGTATGGTCGGCACGGGCTTGGAGGGCCGAAGGGCCTGTTCCTGTGCTGTACATTTCTTTGTTCTTTGTTTGTTCTTATATCCAGGAATGGTGATAGTGGTGTCTGGGACATTGTCTGTAAGGTATGATTCTGTGAGTATGACTATGTCAGGCTGTTGCTTAACTAGTCTGTGAGACAGCTCTCCCAACTTTGGCACAAGCCCCAGATGTTAGTAAGGAGGACTTTGCGGGGTTGGCAGAGCTGTGTTTGCCGTTGTCATTTCCAGTGCCTGGTTCGATGCTGGTGGTCCATCATTCCTCTTTTGGGTTTGCGATTGAATATAACTGAGTGGCTTGCTAGGCCATTTCAGAGGGTATTTAAGAGTTAGCCACATTGTTTCAATGCAAGGAGTGTAAGGAATAAGGGAGAACTTGGAACTATGATGTTGTGGCCATTACGGAGACATGGATTTCACAGGGGCAGGAATAGTTGTTTGATGATCTGGGGTTTAGATGTTTTAAGAAGAATAGGGGAAGGTAAAAGAGGAGGGGTGTGGCACTGTTAATTAGAGAGTGAATCACAGCTGCAGAAAAGGAGGTCGTCGAGTGTTTGTCTACTGAGTCAGTATGGTGGAAGTCAAAAACACGAAAGGAGCAGTCACTTTATTGGGAGTTTTCTATAGACCCCCCAATAGCAGCAGAGAGATGGAGGAACAGATTGGGTGGCAGATCTTGGAAAGGCGCAGAAGTAACAGAGTTGTTAGAACATAGAACATAGAACATAGAACATAGAACAATACAGCGCAGTACAGGCCCTTCGGCCCACGATGTTGCACCGAAACAAAAGCCATCTAACCTACACTATACCAATATCATCCATATGTTTATCCAATAAACTTTTAAATGCCCCCAATGTTGGCGAGTTCACTACTGTAGCAGGTAGGGCATTCCACGGCCTCACTACTCTTTGCGTAAAGAACCTACCTCTGACCTCTGTCCTATATCTATTACCCCTCAGTTTAAAGTTATGTCCCCTCGTGCCAGCCATTTCCATCCGCGGGAGAAGGCTCTCACTGTCCACCCTATCCAACCCCCTAATCATTTTGTATGCCTCAGTTGTTGTCATAGGTGACTTCAACTTCCCTAATATTGACTGAAACCTCCTTCGTGCAAATGGTTTGGATGAAGCAGATTTTGTCAGGTGTGTCCAGGAAGGATTCCTTACTCAATATGTAGATAGGCCGACTAGGGGGGAGGCCATATTGGATTTAGCGCTTGGCAACGAACCAGGCCAGGTGTCAGATGTCTCAGTGGGAGAGCATTTTGGTGACAATGACCACAACTCCTTGATCTTTACCATAGTCATAGAGAGGGATAGGAACAGACAGTATGGGAAGGCATTTAATTGGGGGAGGGGAAATTATACTGCTATTAAACAGGAGCTGAGGAGCATAAATTGGGAATAGATGTTCTCAGGGAAATGCACAACAGTAATGTGGGGGCTGTTTAAGGAGCACTTGTTGCGAGTTGGATAGTTTTGTTCCACTGAGACAAGGAAGGAATGGTAAGGTGAAGGAGCCTTGGATGACAAGAGAAGTAGAGCTTCTAGTCAAGAGGAAGAAGGAAGCATATGTAAGGCTGAGGAAGCAAGGATCTGGCATGGCTCTAGAGGGTTACAAGGCAACCAGGAAGGAACTCAAAAATGGAGCTGGTTTAGCACACTGGGCTAAATCGCTGGCTTTTAAAGCAGACCAAGCAGACCAGCAGCATGGTTCAATTCCCGTACCAGCCTCCCCAAACAGGTGCCGGAATGTGGCGACGAGGGGCTTTTCACGGTAACTTCATTTGAAGCCTACTTGTGACAATAAGTGATTTTCATTTCATTTTCATTTTTCAGTTAGGAGAGCGAGAAGGGGGCATGAAAAAGCCCTGGCTTGAAGGATTAGGGCAAACCCCAACGCATTCTATACTTACGTGAGAAATAAGAGGATGATTAGAGTGAGAGTAGGGCCAATCAGGGATAGTGGAGGGAACTTGTGGCTCAAGTCTGAGGAAGTAGGGAGGCCCTAAATGAATATTTTGCTTCAGTATTCACTAGAGAGAGGGATCTTGTTGCTTGTGAGAACAATGTGAACCAGGTTACTAGGCACGAACAGGTTGCTATTAAGAAGGAGGATGTGCTGGAAATTTTGAAAAGCATCAGGATAGATAAGTCCCCTGGGCCAGATGGGTTATACCCAAGGTTTCTACGGGAAGCGAAGGAGGAGATTGCTGCACCATTGGCAATTATCTTTGTGCCCTCCATTGGAGTAGTACCGGATGATTGGAGGGAGGTGAATGTTGTTTCCCCTGTTCAAGAAAGAGAATAGGGAAATCCCTAAGAATTACAGACCAATCAGTCTGATGTCTGTAGTGAGCAAAATACTGGAAAGGATTCTGAGAGAGGATTCATGATTATTTAGAAAAACATAGTTTGATTAAAGATAGTCAGCATAGCTCTGTGAGGGGCAGGTCATGCCTCACAAGCCTCATTGAATTCTTTAAGGATGTGATGAGACACATTGATGAAGGTCGGGCAGTGGATGAGGTGTATATGGATTTCAGTAAGGCATTTGATAAGGTTCCCCATGGTAAACTCATTCAGAAAGCTAGGGACATCTGGCTGTCTGGATACAGAATTGGCTGATCGAAAGAAGACAGCGAGTGGTAGTGAATGGGAAGTATTCCGCCTGGAGGTCAGTGACCAGTGGTATCCCGCAGGGTTTTGTTCTGGGACCTCTACTCTTTGTGGTTTTTATAAATGACTTGGATGAGGAAGTGGAAGGGTGGATTAGTAAGTTTGCCGATGACACGAAGGTTGGTGGAGTTGTAGATAGTGTTGAGGGCTGTTGCAGGTTACAACAGGACATTGACGGATGCAGAGCTGGGCTGAGAAGTGGCAGATGGAGTTCAACCTAGATAAAGGTGAAGTGATTCATTTTGGAAGGTTGAATTTGAATGCTGAATACAGGGTTAAAGGCAGGATTCTTGGAAGTGTGGCGGAACAGAGGGATCTTGGGGTCCACGTACATAGATCCCTCAAAGTTACCACCCAGGTTGATATGGTTGTTAAGAAAGCATATAGTGTGTCGGCTTTCATTAACAGGGGGATTGAGTTTCAGAGCCGTGAGGTTTTGCTGCAGCTTTATAAAACCCTGGTTAGTCCACACTTGGAATATTGTGTCCAGTTCTGGTCAGCTCATTGTAGGAAGGATGCGGATGCTTTGGAGAGGGTGCAGAAGAGATTTATTTACCAGGATGTTGCCTGGACTGGAGGACATGTCGTATGAAGAAAGGTTGAGGGAGCTTGGGCTTTTCTCACTGGAGCGAAGAAGGCAGAGAGGTGACTTGATAGAGGTGTACAACGTCATGAGAGGCATGGATAGAGTGGATAGCCAAAGACATTTCCCCAGGGTGAAAATGGCTGTCACCAGGGGACATAATTTTAAGGTGATTGGAGGAAGGTATAGGGGAGACGTCAGAGGTAGGTTCTTTACACAGAGAGTGGTGGGTGCGTGGAATGCACCGCCAGCGGAGGTGGTGGAGTTAGAGTATTCGGGACATTTAAGCGACTCTTGGGAAGGCACATGGACAGCAGTAAATTGAAGGGGTGTAGGTTTGGTTGATCTTAGATTAGGATAAATGGTCGGCACAACATCATGGGCCAAAGGGCCTGTACTGTGCTGTACTGTTCTATGTTCTATTGCTGTGGATCTGGAGTCCAGACCAGACCAGGTAAGGATGGCAGATTTCCTTCCCTAAAGGACATTAGTGAACGAGATGGGTTTTTACAAAAATCAAAAGTGGTTTCATGGTCAGCATTAGACTTTTAATTCCAGATATTTTATTGAGTTCACGTTTCATCGCCTGTGATGGTGGGATTCGAACCCGGATCCCCAGATCATTATCCTGTGTCTCTGGATTACTAATCCAGCAACAATACCACAATGCCACCGCCTTCTCTTATAGGCTTATCTACCCACGTGAATCCACAATAGAACTGTGAAGTGCACACATTATTCACATTGCCAATTCCCTATTAGCGATAGCCTTCAGCTGCAGCCAGAGGCTGGCATGGTCGGTGGGGGTCAAGGTAACTTTCATCACATTACCACAGACAGGGCTCTGTCCTCGGGAGTGTTTGGTGGGGCGAACAGGCAGAAGCTGAACTTGCCCTTGGTATGGGGGTGGCATGTCGGACCCACAGGTTCTGAGCCCCTCACTCCCCCCAGCCGAGGGACAACCCCCCAATGATGACGGCCGACCCCCCTCCTGACTGGGCCACCACCACCACCCCCGGGCTTACTGCCCATTTTCCTAGATTGCTACTCACCTCCTTCATGTGTTTTTTAAATAGGTGTGCTAAACATTGCCCATGTGACCGCTCGCTGGGGAGCCGGTTAGATCACGGGGGGCCAATAGGTAGGGGGACCTAATTTGATGAAGATTAGCCATAATTGGTGATTATTGGTTTCTCGCCACGCCGCAACAGAATACAGACCTCGCCAACGTGCGTGGGCCTGTTAAATCGAAACTGATCGGCGCCTGGCACGATTTCCAATTTCGGACTCTCCCACGATCTAACCATTCGCTCCTATTCATGCCTGGCACCCGCGGCCGTAAGATTGCGCCCAACATTTTGAATCCAATCTTCGAGTTGTTTCGTCACTTGGAAATCGAGCAGATCACAGGTGACAGAAAATAACAAATCAAATCATGTAAAGTGGCCAGATTTCAAATAATTACTTTTCACTGATATATATTCTGCTGCAAGAAGTAGTTTTAAGACCTTTTTTGTTTGTTGACTGGGAAATAATAATGCTGTGCTTCTATCTCCTTCAATATTCTTCATTCTCTGGATGAAAAAAGGTTCTCTTAATAATTTTACTTCTGTTCTTGGACGCTGGTGACCTCTTTGTTCATCCACGGTCTGTATGATATAACATGGAGATAGGTTTTGTACCAGCATCATTCTTGCTTCTGACACCATGGGCAAAATTCTCCGTTATCGGCGCAAAGTCCGCCGATCGGCGCAAAATCCGCCGATCGGCGCAAAAAACGGCGCAAATCTGACCTGCGTCACGCCGCAAAAATCGTCGCAAAATCTCCGGCCCGAAATGGGCTAGCAGCGATGTGACGGGATCCGCGCTTGCTCACATGGTTCACGCTGTGCAGCGTCATACACGCCACACGGCGTGACGGCTCATAAGGACGCGTTGCTCCCCCCCACCCGACCGGAACACCCGACCGGAACACACGACCGGATGGCCGGCCGCCGCTCAGCCCCGAGGTTCCAGTCACGGGATGTGGAGGCGCTCCTGGACGCAGTGGAGCAGAGGAGGGAGGCCCTGTATCCCGGGCACGGCAGCAGAGTTGCCCCACGCCACAGCCGGCGTCTGTGGAGGGAGGTGGCAGAGGCCGTCACCGCTGTGGCCCTGACACCACGGGCAGGCACCCAGTGCCACAAGAAGGTGAACAACCTCGTCAGAGCAGGCAGGGTGAGCATCCCCCCCCCCCCAGCTGCCCGATATCCATAACCCCCATATCCACCCTCCCCATATCCCCCATATCCCCCCTCCCCATATCCTCCATATCCCCCCTCCCCCATATCCCCCCTCCCCCATATCCCCCATATCCGCTCCCCATATCTGCCCTCCCCATATCCCCCCTCCCCCATATCCCCCCTCCCCCATATCCCCTCTCGCCCATATCCCCCATACCACCCTGCCCATATCCCCCCTCGCCCATATCCCCCCTCCCCCATATCCCCCTCCCCTTATGCCCCCTCCCCATATCCCCCCTCCCCCATATCCCCCCTCCCCATATCCCCCCTCCCCCTATCCCCCCTCCCCCATATCCCCCTCCCCCATATCCCCCATATCCCCCCTCCCCCATATCCCCCCTCCCCCATATCCCCCCTCCCCATATCCCCCCTCCCACATATCCCCCATATCCCCCTCCCCCATATCCCCCCTCCCCCATATCCCCCATATCCCCCCTCCCCCATATCCCCATATCCCCCCTCCCCCATATCCCCCTCCCCATATCCCCCTCCCCCATATCCCCCATATCCCCCCTCCCCCATATCCCCCCTCCCCCATATCCTCCATATCCCCAAGTGAATCCAGCCCTAACCTTAACCTCTGCAATACACGCGCAACCGATGGCGTGCATTCATATACCTGTCTAACACTGTTGCCTTTTACCCCTGCCACCCCCCCCCTCCCCGCCACAGGAGAAACACGCACACAACACCAGTGAGCATGTGAGGACTGGAGGAGGCCCCGCTGATGAGAGGCCACTGACCGAACACGAGGAAAGGGCCCCGGAACTGGCTGGCGGACCTGAGGACCGGGAGGTTGCTGATGCAGAGGTCGGGGGCGTACTAGCAAGTGAGCCACCGACAGCCCGTCCCCATATCCCCCCTCCCCTATATTCCCCTCCCCCATATCACCTGATCACTGCCTGCGTGTCTAACCATGCATGCTTCATTGTGTATCGCAGGAGCAAACGTCGATCCCCGCAGATGCAGACCGTCCGCAGGATGCCCCTCGGAGGCCACGGGAGATGGAGAGACCCAGACCCTCCGGCATGCATCGCCCGCAGGATGCTCCTCGCACACCACGGGAGACGGAGAGACCCGGACCCTCCGGCATGCGACGCCCGCAGGATGCCCCTCGCACACCACGGGAGACGGAGAGACCCGGACCCTCCGGCATGCGACGCCCGCAGGTTGTCCCTTGGAAACCATGGGAGACGGAGAGACCTGGAGCAACAGGGAGACGACGTCCCCATCTTGTGCGGGTGCGACGACGCAGGCGTGTGCCACCCAGCGACGAGAGGGGCAGCCACAGGCCCCCATCACAGCCGAGCCAGGACACCACTACCCAGGACACCACTACCCAGGACACCACTACCCAGGACACCACTACCCACGACACCCATACCCGGAACAGCACTACCCAGGAAGACGAAATACCGGACAGTGACACAGAGTGGATGGGTGGAGACGAACGGCCACCCCAAAGTGCCATGGACTCAGAGTGGGACGAAGAGCACGACACAACGCCACTGCTGTCACCAACACCCTCCACCATCGCAGAAACACTCACCTCGGTTGGGCACTTTAGTGATGAGGCGTCTGGTACACTCACTGGTGCGCACAACACAGCCGTCCCGGTACAGCAGGTGGAGGTAGGAGCAGCAGAGGGGCCGGGCGGTCGGAGGGCAGCCCAGCCCAAGCGAACATCTGCCGCCCAGATGGATCCCGGGTTCCTGGAGTTACAACACCCATCCATAGATCCGATGCAACCACCGAACCGGAGACGAGCGAAGAGGGTGACGGCCGGCTTGCGGCGGCTGCAGTCGCAGGTGGAGGAGTCCACCCGCGTCCAGGAGCTGGAAGTGGTGCCGGTCATACGTGCCACCCAGGCCGACACCGCACGGGTGGCGTCCGCGGTGGAGGCAATGGGTGCGACGGTGTCAGACATGGGGAACGGTTTGCGAGGCCTGGGGCTTTCCGTGCAGGCGGCGTCTGTGGCCCAGGACATGGCTGCCCTCTCACAGGAGGCCATGAGCCAGTGCCAGCGCCAGATGGCAGAGGCGCTCAATGCCATGGCCCAGTCTCAGCAGGCCATAGCCCAGTCTCAGCAGGCCATAGCCCAGTCTCAGCAGGCCATAGCCCAGTCTCTGCAGGCCATGGCTGAGGGCATCGGCGCCATTGGCCATGTGCGAGCCGGTGTCGCACAGTCACAGACAGGGTTTGCCAATCCCCTGGGCTCCATGGCTGCAAACCTGCAGACCCCTGTCGATACCAGCACGGGCCTCCAGGACTGGCAGCGCCAGATGTCGGGGGGGGCGTCGGATGGCCAGTCCGTTCGCATCCCCCACCCATGTAGAGGCCTGGGGGCCATCGGGCACCCCGAGGGAGGAGGAGGTGCTGTGGTCCGTCCCGGGTCCCCCTGTAGGGGAGGTCCCGGAACACCGCGACACCTCGGACTCCCCCCCTTCCGTCCCAGGTGCATCGGGTGGGCAACGGGCAGGACAGGCTGGCAGCTCGCCATCCCAGTCGCCCGGGCCGCAGCCTGGCCCATCTAGGCCAGGACGCCCCAGGAAACGGCCGCCAAAGGGATCCAGTGTCAGAGGGTAGGAATCACAGGAGTCCACGTCCAGTTCTGCTGTACCGTCTGGGGAACCACGTAGACGTAGTCAAAGGGCCCGTAAGGCCAAACAATTAGACACTGAGTAAGTTGGCACGGGTGCAGGGCACAGATGAGTTTTAGGGGCTAGGGCACGTGCATGAACTCCTTTGGTTATTAAAGTCAATGTGACACCTACAGAAGCTGCCTTTGTGCTCTGTCCAAAGCGTGCGGGGGTGTCATGTACGTTGAGCGCAAGTGTGTGTGTGTGAGGGGTGGTCTTACCTCAGCCCCAGGTGAGTCTGCCCCTTCCCCCTGGGCCGCCATCAACATCCCCCGGGCAGAGGACGGGACCGTGCGCTGCAGTGTCACAGCCGCATGCAGGGATGATCCGGGGGGATGGTGGTACTGTGGCCATGGGTCAGATATATTCCAACGATGTGGAGCCAGGAGCTCATCGCAGGGCGGGTTGTCATCATCCTCAATGGCCTGCAATAGACACGCGTCCACCGGCAACTGTGTGAGCCCGGCCGTTGTGCCGCAGGTGGATCGGCAATGGGGGGGCTGGTGTGCATGCGGGTGAGGTGGGTGGGGTTGGGGCGGGGGATGAGGGTGCTGGGTGGGTGGATGGGTGGGGGGTGTGGGTGGTCGGCTGTTGCCATGGTGTGCGGTCTGTGGCCATACTACCCGATTCCCACGCCCATCTAGTCAGTGAAGCGGGCGGCTATCAGCCTGTCCCGTGCCCGCTGGGCCAGCCGGTAACGGTGGACAGCCACCCGCCTGTGTCTAGCCCGTCTGCCCTGACCATTGCACCCATCCCCCTCATCTGGGGAGGACTGCGCCTCTTCCTGCTGCTCCTCCACTCCGCCCTGCTCTGCCTGCGGCACATCACCCCTCTGCTGGGCTATGTTGTGCAGGACGCAGCACACCACAATGATGCGGCCGACCCTATCTGACCGATACTGGAGGGCGCCCCCAGAGAGGTCCAGGCACCTGAAACGCATCTTCAGCACGCCAAAGCACCTCTCTATCACTCCCCTTGTTGCTACATGGGCATCATTACAGCGGTTCTCCGCCTCATTGCGTGGCCTCCGTATAGGCGTCATCAGCCACGATCACAATGGGTAGCCCCTGTCGCCCAGCAACCAGCCCCTCAGCTGGGGATGGCGTCCCTCGTACATGCCGGTGATGGATGACCGCGACAACACGTATGAGTCGTGTACACTGCCCGGGTAACGGGCGCAGACGTGCAGGATCATCATGCGGTGGTCGCAGACCACCTGTATGTTCATCGAATAGGTCCCCTTCATATTGGTGAACATGGCCTTGTTATCTGCAGGTGGCCGCACGGCGACGTGCATCCAATCAATCGCGCCCTGGACCATGGGGAACCCGGCCACGGCAGAGAAGCCCACGACCCGGGCATCTTGGCTGGCCCAGTCCACAGGGAAGCCGATGTAGCGGTGCGCCATGGCATATAGGGCGTCTGTCACTGCCCGGGTGCACCGGTGCACCGATGTCTGCGATATGCCGGACAGGTCCCCACTCGGTGCCTGGAATGACCCCGTTGCATAAAAGTTCAGGGCCACCGTAACCTTGACGGACACGGGGAGAGGGTGTCCCCCGCCAGTGCCACGCGGTGACAGGTCTGCCAGCAGGTGGCAGATGTGTGCCATGGTTTCCCGCCTCATCCGGAGTCTCCTCCTGCATTCCCGGTCCGTGTGGTCCTGGTATGACTGCCGGGGCCGGTACACACGGGGTGCCCTCGGGTGCCTCCGTTGCCGTGGGGCCACGACGTCCTCCTCCCCGTCCTCGTCCTGTCGGTCAGGTGTCCCTCCAGCCTGGGCGGCTGCCGCCTGCCCCTCTGCGGCAGCCTGCGCCGCCTCTCTGGCACGCTCCTCCTCCTCCTCATCCAGGGCAACATAGACATTAGCGGCTGCCGCCACAGCGGCCAACATCGCTGGATGATCGGAAAACATGACGGCCTGGTGGGGGGGGGGAACGACGACATGTCATCATTGCCCATACCCCCTCCTCCCCCCAGCCAGGTGGCATGGACCGCATGGGTCCAACTGTTGGAGGCTGGCACCTGGCCAGGTGGACCAACTCACTTGCCCTCGCACCCCCCCTCCCCGGCACGGACCCCCCATCCTCCTCCCCGGCACCGACCCCCCATCATCCTCCCCGGCACGGACCCCCCATCCCCCTCCCCGGCACGGACCCCCATCCTCCTCCCCGGCACGGACCCCCCATCCTCCTCCCCGGCACGGGCCCCCCATCCTCCTCCCCGGCACGGACCCCATCCTCCTCCCCGGCACGGACCCCATCCTCCTCCCCGGCACGGACCCCCCATCCCCCTCCCCGGGACGGGCACCCCATCCTCCTCCACGGCACGGACCCCCCATCCTCCTCCCCGGCACGGACCCCCCCATCCTCCTCCCCGGCACGGACCCCCCCATCCTCCTCCCCGGCACGGACACCCCATCCTCCTCCCCGGCACGGACCCCATCCTCCTCCCCGGCACAGAACCCCCATCCTCCTCTCCGGCACGGACCCCCCATCCCCCTCCCCGGCACGGGCCCCCCATCCTCCTCCCCGGCGTGGACCCCCCATCCTCCTCCCCGGCATGGACCCCCCCATCCTCCTCCCTGGCACGGACCCCCCATCCTCCTCCCCGGCACGGACCCCATCCTCCTCCCCGGCACGGACCCCCCATCCTCCTCCCCGGCACGGACCCCATCCTCCTCTCCGGCACGGACCCCCCATCCCCCTCCCCGGCACGGGCCCCCCATCCTCCTCCCCGGCACGGACCACCCATCTTCATCCCCGGCACAGACACCCCCATCCTCCTCCCCGGCATGGACCCCCCATACTCCTCCCCGGCACGGACCCCCTCATCCTCCTCCCCGGCACGGATCCCCCCATCCTCCTCCCCGGCACGGGCCCCCCCATCCTCCTCCCCGGCACGGACCCCCCATCCTCCTTTCCGGCACGGACCCCCTCATCCTCCTCCCCGGCACGGACCCCCATTCTCCTCCCCGGCACGGACCCCCCCCATCCTCCTCCCCGGCACGGACCCCCCCCCATCCTCCTCCCCGGCACGGGCCCCCCATCCTCCTCCCCGGCACGGACCCCCCATCCTCCTCCCCGGCACGGACCCCCCCATCCTCCTCCCCGGCACGGACCCCCCATCCTCCTCCCCAGCACGGACCCCGTCCTCCTCCCCGGCACGGACCCCCCATCCTCCTCCCCGGCACGGACCCCATCCTCCTCTCCGGCACGGACCCCCCCATCCCCCTCCCCGGCACGGGCCCCCATCCTCCTCCCCGGCACGGACCCCCCATCCTCCTCCCCGGCACGGACCCCCCCGGCCTCCTCCCCGGCCCTCCCCGGCACTGACCCCCCCCCCTCCCGGCACTCCCCCGGAGCCCAGCCCACTCTATCCACCCCCCCCCCCCCCCCCGCCACACACACACACACACAACCCTACACACACCTCTCCCCACACATTCAGACTGCGGCCACGCCATCGCCTGCCCAGCGGCCAACCCCCCAGGCCGTCACCCACCTCCACGCTGGTCGGCGTGAACCTGGAGCACAGGTTGACGCCGATTAAAAGGAGGTTTGATTTACGTCGACGTGACCCGTCATCACATCGACGGGACTTCGGCCCATCCGGACGGGAGAATATCGGCAGGCCCAAAATCGGCTGCCTTGCGCCCACCCGTGCCATTCTCCGACGTCTGCGGCGCCATAAACGCCCTGCTGACTTTTCTCCCTTCGGAGACTTCGGCAACCGGCAGGGGCGGGATTCACGGCGGCCAACGGCCATTCTCCGACCCGCTGGGGGGTCGGAGGATGACGCCCCTGATCACTCAATTTATATATTTATATATTCTCTCAGTTTTCTCCTCCCCTCTGGAAGACATTGGACTTTCATGAGATTGCAGTTCTAACAGCCTTCCAGTACCTTATGTTGCTCTCTTTGGTTGGCTCTGAATATGGCAGTCAATATGGTCGCCTTCCTTAATTCTAATTACGTTTGCTCTAGAGTCACCAGGTATCTTTCGATACCGCCACAAGGTTCTAAACCAAAGACTGATCAAAGACTCGGTGCACCAGTTAGTTAGTTCAAAGTCAATGTTTATTTATTTACACACACAATTAAATCTACTCATGCACAAATACTACAGACTAAACTATCACTACTGCTAAAGCCTATACTTAGCTTCGGGCGCTCACTCAGTCAGAGGAACAATGGCTGTTGTTCGGTTCTGAGGCTGCTGGGGTCGAACTGTTACAGGGGAACAGCTAAGGACGTCTGTCTGGTAGAGTGCGTTGATCTTGGACTTACTTGTTCTGGTGCAGCTGGTGGACGGGTCTCTCCGCTGTGAGAGCCAAGTCCAAGAGAGTGATTCTCTCTTGGGGGCTCCTTCTTATACCCAAGAATCTCTCCCACTCTTACGCCTGCATGGCATGTGTTGGAAGGATTTGCAGATTGGTAATCAACTTGTTGGCTCACGTTATGAGTGTACCTTTCTTGGTCATCAAGTGCTGGTGTGGGACTTGAACCTGAAGCTTCTGACTCTGAAGCTGGGGGGCTATCTATGGCGCCACAAGACCTCGCTCGCCACAAATACCAAGAGACAATTCATAAATAAGCAGCATCCAATATCAAAATATACTGAACTGAAGAAATTTGTGGCACTGTTCCCAGTCTTTGAGTTCTTAAGCCTCAGTATGGCAGGTACATAATACAAGCTTATTACATTCTGGAAGTGCACCATCCACCATATTGACATAGACATAGCTCATGGTCTTTACAGTGATTGCTGCTGGCCATCAACTAAAATGCAAGCGATGTAGAAAATATGCAAATATGAATGTGGAGCCATCTCCCTCTTTGACACTTCATTCAAAGAGCAGGCTATTGCTGGCCTCTCCTCCTTCCCCTGTCGATTCTTCTTATCATAGAATTTACAGTGCAGAAGGAGGCCATTCGGCCCATCGAGTCTGCACCGGCTCTTGGAAAGAGCACCCTACCCAAGGTCAACACCTCCACCCTATCCCCATAACCCAGTAACCCCACCCAACACTAAGGGCAATTTTGGACACTAAGGGCAATTTATCATGGCCAATCCACCTAACCTGCACATCTTTGGACTGCGGGAGGAAACCGGAGCACCCGGAGGAAACCCACGCACACACGGGGAGGATGTGCAGACTCCGCACAGACAGTGACCCAAGCCAGAATTGAACCTGGGACCCTGGAGCTGTGAAGCAATTGTGCTATCCACAATGCTACCGTGCTGCCCATCCACTAGTTGTGATATTGTCCATACCCCTCTTCAATCCCCCGGCCTTGACCCACCTGATTTTGACCCACCTGCAATTGCCACCACCACGCTTTTCCCAGTCACCCCTAGCCCCAGTTGCCCCGCTTCCCTTAAAATATTCTCCAGAGCTCTGCAGCTCACAATGCAGTTGTCCAATTTCCTGGCCTAGCTGCCCAGCATGTGTCCAAAAGTTGCTAATGAACTACGTTTTTACACAAGGACGAGAATTTTAAATTTTAAGTATCGCTGGACCAAGCTTCAATAATGCCTGACATTTAAATTCTCTTCCCTGTTTTGGAATCCCTCCATGGCCTTGCCCCATCCTATTTCTGTGACCTCCTCTCGTACTGCTAACCTTGAGATCACTTTGTTCCTCCAATTCTAGTCTCTCATGCAGTTTCCATTGTCATAAGCAGCTGTGCATTCAGCTGCTTGGTCATTTCAACTCTGGAATTCCGTCTCGCAGCGTCTTTGAATCTTTCCACACCACTGTCCATCTTTAAGTTGCTACTGAAAATATACTTCTTTTTGAGAAGCTTGTGGTCACCCTTCCTAATATTTCCTTACAGAGCTTGGTGTCTGATTTTTCTGATAACATTACTGTTAAGCACCTCGTGGAACAAATATGCGAGAGATGCTGTATAAATGTAGAATGTTATGAAAATATCAACCAGTAAAGGGAATAGAGATAATTGAACAAAATGCTGGAAATATTCAACAAGTCAGGTAGCATCTGTGGAGATAAACCAAGTAAACAGGCAGAATCTTCTGTTCTCACAAGTGCCACCGAGCTTTGAGATGGGCAGGACATGTAAATAGGCAGCATGGTGGCAGACCGCTATCCCGTCACCTTTCCACCCACCACCAGAATTTAATTCTGACAGGAAGACCTTTTTTCAGCTATTTATTTAGACTTCATCAAGTTTACAGAAACATATCAAAACAGTATAGACATCAACTCTCTTGATAAATAGTCTGCTGTTGCCAATACTGGGACCATCTTTTTTCTACCTGCTATCTGTTCTGCTACTTACGTTGGCCATTCACGGGGTTTTGTGATAATGTTCCATCACAATAGGGGAAGATCACCCTCTTTATGAGCAGGGGGCAGTGTCAGTCACTTCCTCTTGTAGTAACTTCACCTAAATCTGGAGAGACAGCTTTCCCATGGCTCTCACGGGTCAAAGTAATTGAGATACATTGCCTTCTGAGACGGATGTCAATAATCCAGATAGGATTCAGGTATCTTAGAGTAATTATGAGCGGGATCATCCATCCCACCGCATCCGTTTTCTGGTGCGGCGCCCCCCGGCGGTAGCGGATTCACGGTCCCGGCAGCCGGCCAATGGTGTTTCCCATTGTCGGGAAATCCACGGGCGTAAGTGCGTTGCTGGCGAAACGGAGGATCCCGCTGACACAGAATTCAGCCTCATATCTTTCATAGACCATGCCTCCTGGAGAAACAGGGAAAATGTAAGGCTGTGGATGCTGTATTGTCCAGAATCCCTCTTCACCAGCATTCAGCAGCTTAGTAGCCTTTAGCATGTCTTTCTCATCCTTATTTTCATCAAATCCTGCTCGCAGCCTGCAGGTATTTGATCAACCTTACCACACTGCTGCCTATTGATTTCCATAAGTGGTCAATTAATGACTGTCATGATATTCAAACACACATCACAACACACACATCATGATAGAAAGACCAACAGACCAATTAGCAAACATAACACGACAGCCAATCACAGACAAGAGCAGACACAGTATAAGACAAGAAACACGTCACCTCCTGGCCAGTCCATCTGGAGACAGGACAAGGCCAGGACCTCATTAACAAGACACTCATACAGTCACCACGTGCTGAGTACCAAGTCAGATGTGTAAATAACTAGTTGGAATAAAACTGCGTTGTACCAATCGCAACCGTGTTGGTTCGTCTGTACCTCAGAGCACCCAACACCACAATGACCACCTAAGGGCTTCATCCCATAGCCCCTTATATTCACCCAGCTGCAGACAGACATGTTACCATGTGGCATGTATACAAGTTAAAACCATGAGGCCAACTTGTCACCTCCAGGTTGGGTTGTGGATGTTTCCCTTTACCAAAGGCACCCAATACCTGACCAAGCAGCCAAACATTAGTAGGAGGGGTGGGGGTAGGTCTATTGAGAGCCACTCCATTCTTTATTGCCAATCCCACTGCACCCTCCTCTCCACCACCCCGACTCTGTGAGCAACCTTCCAGCTCCCCGACCCCTCCAAATTACTGACCTGTGACCTGAATAGCTTTATGATCCAGGGAGTCGTGTGGATATTTTTACTGCAACGGCCACTGCCGCCCCTATGGCACTGCTGAATACAAGAGCTGCTGGCCCCTGATTCACTGGCAACTCTTGGTAGGTGAGACTTCCACCCCAGGTATGTAATTCAAGGGGTAAGCCAATCACAGCCTTGCCTGATTAGTGTGTTGGTACGGCAGGTCATCCTGAAAAGGGGCAACGTGGGTCCCTCACTGGCTGTTCAGCCAGCAGGCAAGACTCCTGTTACCTCAACACGATCACCGCCCAACATTCCAAATTGAGATGATTTTTCTTCAGTAATCACTTTAGAGCCTGTGGAGAGGTTAAGGAGCAAGAAGAACAAAAGAGAATGTTTGCAACAGGATGGAGGGCAGGAGAGATTAAATAATAAATGATTTCATGTTTCAAAAGCAAAAAAACAGTAAAGAAACAACAGATTTTTGCAGCTATGTTCACTAAGGAGAAGGATTATGTAGGTTGGAAAGCAGGGAGGGGGACTGTGATATAATTGAGCAGATTAGCATTTGAGAGGGAGGAGTTGTTAATAGTTTTAGTGGGATTAAAAGTGGCTACATCCCCAGGCCCAGACGAGATGTATCCTAGGTTGCTGTGTGAGGCAAGTGGAGGAGATCGCAGGGGCTCCGACGTTAATTTTCAAATCCTCTCTGGCCACAGGTTAGGTGCCACAGGACTGGAGGACAGCTAATATGGAACCATTATTTAAGAAGGGAAGTAGGGAAAAAACAGGTAATTACAGGCCAGTGGGTCTAACACAGGCGAAGGGAAATTATTGGAATTAATTTTGAGGGACAGAATTAATCTCCACTTGGAGATTAACAAGGATTAATCAAGGACAGTCTTAGTGACGGGAGACAGAAGGTGAATGTCAAAAGTTGTTTTTGTGACTAGAAGCCAGTGTCCACTGTTGTACCGCAAGGATCAGTGCTGAGTCCCTTGCTTTTTGTAGTTGTTGCCAATTCGCACCGGAGACGCCAATCATGTTGCTCTTTTAACTGGATACTGATATGATAGTTATTAATGATGATATTGCTTTTCAGAGTCGCCAGGTGTCAAAATATACCACCACAAGGTTTTACCGGTATTCGATCAAAGACCAAACAACCAGTTAGTTAGTTCAAGTTCAATGATAGTTTATTTACACACAAGAATTACTTCGACATGGAACATAAAACACTACAAGCTAAATTACACCTAACACGACAACAACCTGTACTTAACTTCAGGCACCCGGCTTTATGCAGAGGAACAAGGCCTTTGTTCATAACTTGCATGGCTGGGTCTGAAGAAGTGACTTTGTTTCTGCAGGGCTCATCCATCTGGTAGTGTTCGTTGGTCTTGAACTTGTCTTCTGGTCATGAATCTGCACTTGGTTTTAGGCGTAGGTCGGGGCCAAGAGAGACCGAGCGCCGGGGCCCAGAGAGACTGAACACATGGCAGTGTCTCTCTTTATCCTTCTGGTGTTTTGCACTCCTTTGGGTGGTCCTTAGCTTTGGACCCAATAATTCGGCAGGCTTCGATTACTTCCTACGATTATGGCCAATAAAGGAGCAGGTGGCGGGGTGTGTCCTGAGCGGTCATTGATCTTGGCTTTTCGGCTCCCTGAGCAAGGGAGTGGTGCCGGTGAGTCTGTTTCTGTATCTGTTACCTGAGTACAAGTCTTTTGTTCTGAGGAAATGGGCCATTAGAATGCGAAGTAGCTGGGGATTTCGATAGCGACTAGTTATCTGAGTTACCAATATACATAAGCTCTGAGAGTCTGAGCCCTGGGTTGACCATATTTTCCATGGTCCTTTGCAGGTGGCCATATTTCCCGAGATCCTTTGTAAGTGGCCATCCCAGATGGCTACATCGTGTACATTAATAATCTAGATGGGAATGTGGGGAATGATCAGTAAGTTCGCAGATGTTACGAACTGGTGGTGTGGTAAATTCTGAGGAGAGGGACAGCATGTGGCGCAGTGGTTAGCATTGGGACTGCAGAGCTGAGCACCTGGATGCGAATCCCGGCCTGGGTCACTGTCCGTGTGGAGTTTGCACATTCTCCCCATATCTGCGTGGGTTTCACCCCCACAACCCAAAGATGTGCAGGTTCGGTGGATTGGCCACACTAATTTGCCCCTTAATTGGAAAAGAAAAATAATTGACTACTCTTAAAAAAAAAATTTTTTAATTGTGAGGAGGAAAGTCTTAGATTACAGGGTGATATAGGACAAGCTGACAGAAAATGCAGAACAATGGCATATGGAATTTAACCCTGAAAAGTGTGATGTAATGCATTTTGGAAGGACTAACAAGGCAAGGAAATGCACAATGAACGGTAGGACGCTATTAAATATAGAGGCCCAGAGGAACAGTGGGTGCACTTTCAAAGGTCCTTGAAGGCAGCAAGATAGGTAGATAATTGTGATTGAAAGGCACATAGGATACTTCTTGCTTTCATTAGTTGAGACATATAACATAACAGCAGGGAGGTTATGATGAAGCTGTATAGAAAATTCATTTGCCGCGGCTAGAGTACAGTGTGCAGTTCTGGTCACCACACTAGGAAGGATGTGATTGCACTAATAAAGGTATAGGTTCACTCGGATGTTGCCTGAACTGAAGTGTTTCAGCTATGAAAAGAGGCTGTTTAAGTTGGGTTGTTCTCCTGAAGAGCAGAGAATGTTGAGGGGGAACCTGATTGAGGTGTACAATATTATGAAGGACATAGGTAGGGTCAAGAGGAAGAAACTTTTCCCCTTAGTAAAGAGGTCAATAAGTTGGGAGCGTAGGTTTAAGGTCATGAGCTGAGGATCTGGAGAGGATTTGAGGAAAAACCTTTTCACCCAGAGGGTGGTGGGAACGTGGAACTCACTACCTTCAAAGGGTGGTAGAGGCAGGAAGCCTCATAACATTTAAGAAGCATTTAGATAAGCACTTGAAATACCTTAGCATACAAGGCTGCACAATTTATGACACAGATAGATTGAAGACTGGGGCACAGAAATAGCAGATGGAGTTTAATCTGGACAAATGCGAGGTGGTGCATTTTGGAGGATCAAATCTAGGTATGAATTATACTGTAAATGGCAGAACCCTTAGCAACATTAACATACAGAGGGATCTAGGCGTGCAGGTCCCAGTTCCCTAAAAGTGGCAACACAGTGGCCAAGGTGATTAAGAAGGCAAATGGCATGTTTGCCTTCATCAGTCGGGGCATTGAGTATAGGAGTTAGGAACTCATGTTGCAGCTATATACATCCTTGGGTAGACCGCATTTGGAGTATTGTGTGCAGTTCTGGTCACCTCATTATCAGAAGGACGTGGAAGCTTTGGAGAGAATGCAAAGAAGGTTCACCAGGATGTTGCCTGTTCTCAAGAATGTTGGCTATGAGGAGAGGTTGAAGAAACTAGGATTCTTTTCACTGGAAAGATGGAGGCTGAGGGGAGACCTGATAGAGGTCTACAAGTTATGAGAGGCATAGATAGGGTGGATAGTCAAAGGCTTTTTCCAAGGGTGGAAGTGTCAATTACAAGGGACACAGGTTCAAGGTGAGAGGGGGAAAGTTTAAGGGAGATGTGCGTGGTAAGTTTTTCACACAGAGAGTGGTGGGTACCTGGAATGTGCTGCCAGAGGATGTGGCGGAAGCAGGGACATTAACACATTTAAGAGGCTTCTAGATGGGTACATGAATCGGCAGGAAATCGAGGGATATGGACCAAGTAAGGGCAGAAGAATTTTTTTAAATTAGGACATCATGACCGGCACAGGCTTGGAGGGCTGAAGGGCCTGTTCCTGTGCTGTACTTTTCTTTGTTCTTTGGACCAAGTGCTGGAAATGGGATTTGAATAGATAGGCGCTTGATGTCCGGAACAGACACGAAGGACTTCTTTCTGTGCTGTAAAACTCCTTTATGAAGGGATGTATCCAGATGAAGCACAAATGACAGGCATCTGAATGAAACATGGAGGGATAAAGAAAGAAACGAGACTGACCCAGGAAAAAAAAACAAGATGAAGGTAGAGCTATGATCTCAAATTGCTGAACTCCGGCTTACTCTCATTGAGGAGAAACCATTCAACTGTGTACAATGAGCAAAGTCCAAAAGACTTCCAAGTGCCAAGTCAAAAAACAGGGGCATCATTCTCCGATGCCCCGCCGGGTCGGAGCCGTTGGCCGCCGTGAATCCCGCCCCCGCCCCCGCCGAAGTCTCCGGTACCGGAGATTGGGCGGGGGCGGGAATCGGGCCGCGCCGGTTGGCGGGACCCCACGCTCAATTCTCCGGCCCGGATGGGCCGAAGTCCCGCCCAGAAATTGCCTGTCCCGCCGACGTAAATCAAACCTGGTATTTACCGGCGGGACCAGGCGGCGTGGGCGGGCTCCGGGGTCCTGGGGAGGGGGCGCGGGGCGATCTGACCCCGGGGGGTGCCCCCACGGTGGCCTGGCCCGCGATCGGGGCCCACCTATCCGCGGGCGGGCCTGTGCCGTGGGGGCACTCTTTCCCTTCCGCCTCCGCCACGGCCTCCACCATGGCAGAGGCAGAAGAGACTCTCCCCACTGCGCATGCACCGGAAACTGTCGGTGCCCACTGACGCTCCCGCGCATGCGCCGGGAAACTGTCAGCGGCCACTGACGCTCCCGCGCACGCGCTGCATTTCCGCGCCAGCTGGCGGGGCAACAAACGCCATTTCCGCCAGCTGGCGGGGCGGAAATCCCTCCGGCGTCGGCCTAGCCCCTCAATGTTGGGGCTAGGTTGCCAAAGATGCGGAGCATTCCGCACCTTTGGCCCGGCGCGATGCCCGTCTGATTGGCGCCGTTTTTGGCGCCAGTCGGCGGACATCGCGCCTTTGGTGGAGGATTTCGCCCCAGATGTTTACATTAAGCTTCATTGGAACGCCGGAGCAGGCTATAGACAGATATGTCAGAATGGCGGCAAGGTGGAGAATTAAAATGACAAGCAACAGGAAACTCGGGTAATGCTTGTGGACTGAATGCAAGAGTTCCTCAAAGCAATCATCCAGTCTGCATTCAGTCTCCCTAATTTAGAGAAGATCACATCATGAGCAGCAAATACAGTCTAGGCAATCCTAGATAGTACTGGCCAGTATCATGCCAGACTCCATTTAGCCATTGAACAAGATGAGACAAAATGTTGCCACGTATTCTACAAATTGGTATGCCTTCTGGGAAAACTGCAAGGCAAAAATGGAGTAAGTAGTTTACAGGGAAGAAATTTACCACATTATCTAACTTAATTGAAAAAAAAAGACATTGGAAATCCTGAAGTACCAGATTATCTAATTGCTGATTAGATAATTAATTATTAATTTTTACTAACTATGAAAACACATTCCAAAAAAATATCAAGTAGGCATGGAATTCATTGTTATGATCTTATAATATAATTAATGCCAAATTTAAATCATATAGTAAATTTATCAAAGAATTTTAATGGCACAATAAACCATTAAAACAAAGCTTAATCTATGACTCTATAAATGCCTGTGTCATCTGACCATATATGAAACATTGCCTTTAACTAATGCTCCCTGCTATTATTTAATTTTGTGTAATTTATTCAACTTGTGATTGACCTTTATTGAAGTTTGTTTCACATTGGGAGATATGTGATGCTATTAATGTTTTCACTGGCCAGCTCAAGAAGATCACGGTAGACATTTGACAGCTGTGCTTTAAAATGGAAATGAGTTTTTACATGAGAAATGTGTAATAGAATGACGAACTTGGGGATTTGGCATTGTTTACAATTTGTGATGATAATTTCAATGATGCATAAAATTTCCTTTTACATAATTTAGGCAATATCGTCACGGATATAAAATGCATAAACAGTGTATATATAAGCGAGTAACGGTTGTTAATAATGTTGGAAACTAAGCAACAGCAGCTGTTGACAGGCACTTTATTACAAGAATGTGCTTTCAGCTGATTATAGAAGGAATAGCAGTATCACAACAGTAAGATTTTGCGGCCAGCACAAAGGATTGTCAGTCACCATTCCCTGCGATAATAGCTTCCCTGAGATTTCAGGAGCTTCCATGGGGGGATTTCTTATCATTGTGCATCTAACACAGTATGGCACCTGTAGGTGATCTGTGAGCAGGACAAGAAACAGTGAAACTCTTCAACTAATCAGACTGAAGAATGCTCTGAACATGTGGAGTTTAAACCTGGAAGGATCAATTGGGATGTATAAATTAGATTTAAAATGTGTGCAGAAAGCAAAATGAAGAGAAGAAAGAAAAAATGAGTTAGAAGGGAGAAATGAAAGAGACAGACTTAAACAAAAAAAAACATTTTGTATGCTTTTTAGAAAATTTCAAATCTAGTTAAATTCTGAAGGAATAAGACTTTACATTATTTAAATTCAATTTTCAATGCCAGAGAGGTTGTTTGACAACACTTATCATACCATTAAAAAATTATGTTCGTCTGAATGCACCAGCCCAAATGCTTTGTGCAATGTTTTAAAAAAGACTTGCATTTATATTGCACTTTCTTGAATATCTCAAAGTGCTTTATAAGCAATAAAATACTTCTGTAGTTTGTCACTGTTGTAATATTGGAAACAGAGTAGGCAAGTTGTGCACAGTAAGCTCCAACAAACAGCAATGTTTTAATGACCAGATAACCTGTTTCCATGATGTTGATTGAGGGATAAATAATAGTCAGATACTGGAAATACCTTCCCTCCTTCAAACTAGTGTAATGGGATATTTCACTGCCTGTTGAGGGGTCAATTGGGACCTTGGTTTAACATATCATCCAACAGCACAGCTTTATCAGCCTTAATTTTTTTGTAGTCATGTCTTGGAGTGAAATTGAACCCACACCCTGAGCTACACCCAACAATGCTGTCTAGTGTTGGGTGGGATAGCGCTTCCTTTGTGACAGAGCTCTGTCTTGTAGAGTCACTAGTGGCAGCTTCTGTTTCTGGTGCTGTTGTTGATGCTGATACTGCTCCTCTGATTCCTTATCAGAGTTCCAGGGTAGATTGGTATAACCTGCTCCCATTCTGCAGTGAAAGCTGACAGTAGCAAAGCACAGATCAAGATGGAGTAAAGTTCAAGTTAGCGTTAATGGCTTTGAAAATGTTAGAAATCATCTGGAAAGCAGTAAAAGCACACTCTCAGAACAAGTCCTCTGAGCAAAGGCCTTTTACTGAGGCAATGAAGCAGCTGCCATAGTTCAGTATTTAATGTTTACAAATGTCATAACCCAGTCAATCCCTGCTGTGTTCTCACCGTCTTGACCCTGATGAGTTTTAGAAAGTTCAGGAAACAGGCTGGTGCAGCCACGAGGCAAACTAACAGCGGCCATCTAGGGCAGCATCATGTGCAGTAGGGAAGTGGGGGGGGGGGGGGGGTGTTGAAAAGCGCTGACAGCTTTTTAAGAAAAATCAGAAGTGACAGTTTCGCGAAGAGCAACAAGGCAACCTAAAGGTCTTTCCCACTCTCTGAAACTGTCAGACATATTTACAAAAATCATTGAGCATCAGTTAAATTGCCAGTTGCTGAAAACAGGAACAACGAGCATGGGAAAGGTAGGTCAACTCTCCCAAGCCCACATTCAATCTCTTCCATACTTGCTGCTCCAGTTGCTCAAATCACAGATCCCCCCTCTGCCACTTTTACAGTTCTTCCAGATACAGAGGGGGAGATTTTCGAGGGCAGGATTGGTGATGGGAGCGGGAAACCCTGCACGGATCCTGAAACATGATTTATGTCAGCAGGATTACCCATTCCAATTGTCCATACCACCCCCCCCACCCCCACCCCCAACCAATGGGTAATGGGAATCCTGGCTTTGTTATTTGGGATCCCCATTTGTATACATTTAAATGTAATTATCAGGCCTTTACGCCTGATCGCTTTCCCACTCTCCCTATTAGATAGTCCATTCATGGTGATGCACGATAGGTCTCCCACAGCGTGCACACAATGATCAGAACCCACCAGAGGAGTGTAGGTGAGTACTTGGCTTAGTGGGAGGAAGAGGGTCATGCCTGGGCACTGCCTGGGCAGGGGTCATGATTCAGCGACCCCGTTGAGCCCTGCGCGGATCTGGGCACAATGGGTGTATTGCACGCGGGCCCCAAATCGGACTCTGTGCTGGGCATGAAACCTTGCTCAAGTCATCCGACTCATTCTGACCGGTGCGATCTGGATCTTGCCCTCACTGGGCGTGAGCCAGATAATAATATTTAAATGTGTCTAACGGCTCATTTAAATACTTGGACGGCAGATTCACCCACTGCCCAGGATCACCGGCCATGCGTGGGAGACCTTGCCAGGGCACCGTTTAGTACTGGTTCACACAAACAAGGACCAGTCATACCTGCACTTGGGGGACATCCCAGGTCATTGGAGAGCCCCAGGTGGTCAGGGACAGGACAGGAGGGCACCCTGGCGCCTCCCAGCAAGCAGGCACCTGGTACTGTCAGCCTAGCACCCTGTCAGTGCCACCTGGGCACCCTGGCAGTACCACACTAGCACTTCCAGGGTACCAATATGCCTGCCTGGCAGTGCCAGGGTGAACAGGTTAACATTGCCAGGAGTCAGGCCCAGGGGGGTTCCTTGCCAGGTAGAGAGGGGTGAGGGGGGTTCCGGAGGCCTCCCAATGTTCGGGGTTGGGGGGGGGGGGGGGTTCAAAAGAGCATGCGGTGCCTGAAACAGGGAGAGGGATCGGGAAAGCCTTCCAAAATGCTGCCCAAAAGATCGTCAGTGGGAAATCCTTCAAAATGCGGCCTCGGCTGGGAGAAACACCCCGTGGCCAGAAAAAAGGGCAAAGTGCCTTTGGATAGCGGGATGTTTCTTGGCATTGCAGCCACCGAGAAACACCCCACTAAATGAGCCGTTCAGCAGACTTTAACTTGAGTCTGCTTAACCGCGCCCAGAACCTATGATTGGACAATCTCTTTCACACTCACTGCTCCTCCAATGATAACGCAGGCCAATCCTACCAAACTTTCAGCTCGTCTTCTCTCGTTGCCAGTCTACTGATGGTGGTGACTAAAAGGAAGACTTAGCCCACCGACTCCTGGTAAACCTTTCACTGTTGTGCTGCAGTCTCTGGCTGCGGTGAAATACTCATCCTGATGTAGAAAGCCACCAAGTATTCAATCTTGGAACAGGTATTAAACCCGCTTGTTAATATTGAAGCATACCTCCAGTGGACCGAGTGCTTGGGAGTACCCACATTTTGCCTCTATTTCAACTATCATAGAAGCATAGAATCATAGAATTTACAGTGCAGAAGGAGGCCATTTGTCCCATTGAGTCTGCACTGGCCCTTGGAAAGTGCACTAAGCCCACACCTCCACCCTATCCCCGTAACCCAACCTAACCTTTTTGGACACTAAGTGCAATTTAGCATGGTCAGTCCACCTAACCTGCACATCTTTGGACTGTGGGAGGAAAGCGGAGCACCCGGAGGAAACCCACGCAGACAGTATCGCTTTGAACCATCAGTTATTGAGTAAGCTATATGTGGCTTTGATCATATGAATGTTACTGTTTTTTGTAAATATTATTCACATTAGATGCTGAGATTTCGCGTTCCATTGTGTTCTGTTAATATTGGTAGGAAATGTGGTTCACAAGTGAGACTATGGTAAAGCTAAAGGCATTATTCACATAAGGTGTGTTTAAACCATTACAGTCTGCTAATGCCACAGGCCTTGGGACCCACATTTTGGGAGTTGGCAGCACCAGCACAATATAAAAGTTGCTTCAATATCTGAATCTATAAACATGTTTCACTTAGTTTCAAGTGAAGTTTAATCACATTTTTCATCAATATTCCCTGTGCCCTGTCCATTGTATTGTGGATCAGTAATTCCCTTTATTGCCTGGATTTGCTTCATAGAATAATTCTGGAGAAAATTATAGTCCTTAATTGCAAAAGCAGCATGCTCAGCCTTTTTACTGCTAAAGAAACCTCACGTTTCTGTGTGTGTGTGTTTGTGAATGTGTGTGCTTGGTCCTAACATAAGGTCCCTGGTAAGCAAACAAACATGGAAACATGGGGGGAGGGGAAGGCGGAGGTGAAATTCAAGGCTTCAGCTTCAGCTATAGTTTACCTAATTATCTTTCACTGGCCCTGTCAGGAAACCTATGCACTGACAGCTAAAGTCAAAATGCAAAATTAGTTCTTCAATCAATTGCCACTTTACATGTTATAATTGCCAGCCCCACAGCACTCTCCTGTTGTTCCACATATGCGCACCAGATAAATACAGAAGTGAGCAAGATGTCAGGTCTAAACACATTTTAAAAGGTAGCTGGCAGCACCATGATCAATGTATGCAGATGGGAAGCTATCTGCTCCGACAGTACTTCAATTAAAGTTAATGAATGACATCTAAAAATTGCATCATGTATATTTTATATTGTTTGTAAAAACCAACTCGCCCTCAAGTCACCTCTTTAAAGATTTGTTGATTTAAGGCACATTATTCATCAAGTTAAGAATACTGCCTAAGAATAGAAAAATCGACGGATGAATTTGGTGGAGCTAACTAACTTTCAGTGTCCACCTATTGATTATAATCAGAAACTCATTGCTATTTTAAAATCTTTCAATGCCTTCATGAGCAACTTGCAGCTGGAAATAATTTTCTTGTTGAAAAGGCTGGATAACGGCTTATTGTGTTTTCATGATCACCATCACTTTGTAGCATCGTTAGTCGTTGGGAATCTCTTTGGGATTATCCCAGTTGGATGCTGTTATTCGCAGAAAGTTGGCGGAAATCCCATTCATTCAATTGTCAATTAAATTCACAGCAGCCAATCAGGAGAACACCCCTCCTCTCCCCATAATTTATGCTCTCTACATTGAAAAAAATCAACTTCACTTTAACAATATAAAAATCGTCACATATCGCACAATTATAATCCCAGTAACCTCTGTATAAATGAGCTATCTATATGCTGGCCGCACTTCTGAAAAGATTTTGTTCGTTGAGACAAGTTGCTGCACCCTTAATGAGGATAAATTTCCAGTTTGCATTCCAGGAACGAATGGTTCTTTGTGTGCGCTTGCATGTGCATAGAGAATATAGTCAACGCAAAGCCACTGAAGAGAGAATAATGATCAAACAACTCTGTTGATGAGGTGAAAATGTGATATGCTGAGTGTTATATGTTTTAGTTACCGTTGTATGAAGAGTCTGTAGTCCTGTTCCTTTTCACCAAACACCATTTATTTCACTTCCACAGCCTCTGCACAAAAC
This sequence comes from Scyliorhinus torazame, assembly GCF_047496885.1. NCBI lineage: Eukaryota > Metazoa > Chordata > Chondrichthyes > Carcharhiniformes > Scyliorhinidae > Scyliorhinus > Scyliorhinus torazame. Next base: position 245,553,010 of record NC_092713.1, read on the forward strand.
TCTTAACAACACACCACCTCACACAAGGGCCACCTGAAGCCCCTTTACATATCAGTGTCAATCATTGGATACTTAACATAAATGAGACAACTAATTGCACTGTGTCTTAATGCATTACTTAACTCTTAACCCATTACTTAACACTGAGAAAACTTAATTTATTTTTACATAAATTTGTTTTAGTCAGGCCAATTGCATGTACATTTTTCACATTATGCTAGTCAACTTTTATAAGGCCACGAAGGAATCAACACTGAGTAGTCCAAAGAAACTTGGTTTATTTACAATCACTATTATATACACCACACGGCAGATCCCAACTGGGTCTGCCTAACCGGTGCCAAACTGGCCGGCTTTATATATCGTACAACTATACGTTGTTTAGAGGTACCTGCCCCCTTAATGGGGAGCTTGTACTCTGCAAGGGTCATGGGGAAGTTAATTGTTCCCACCTCGTAAGATCCTTGCGAGTTACAACTGCAACATTTACACTTATTTTATGGGATGTGTGGGCATCGCCAGTTGAACCAGCATTTATTGTCCATCCTTAATTGCCCTTGAGGTGGCAAGTTAATACTCAACCACATTGCTGTGGATTTGGAGTTACATGTAGGCCAGACCAGGATAAGGATGGCAGATGTCCTTCCCTAAAGGGCATTAGTAAACCAGATGAGTTTTTACAACAATCATTTCATGGCCATTAGACTTTTAAATTCCAGATATTTTACTGAATTCAAATGTCACCATCTGGCATGGTGGGATTAGAACCTTGGTTCCCAGAGCATTACCCTGGGTCTCTTGATTACTGATCCAGTGACAATACCACAAGACCACTGCCTCCTCTCAAAAGAGATTTTGTCTACCAACTTGAAAATCGTTTAGCTGGGATTGAAGTTAGAAACAAAACTGCATTTAAATTTGTTCCTAAATTCTGGCATTCCAAATGTTAAAAATGTTTACATTCATTTTATTAATTCCAATTGTACCATTAACCCTCAGTAATCACTACCCCAATCTACTTTTATTTTTCCATGTAATTATTATTATGAAGTTCATATAAATTCTGAATTTGATTTTATATTTAGCTTCAGTAATAATCAACTCACAATGGTTCCTATCCACCCTGCTTAATTGAATTAATTCAAACTAAGTGGGGCTATTATCGATTGCACCTTTACAAATCATTTACAGGTGGTGGATGGGAACACCACTATGACCTGTTCTTTTTTTTCCAACTAAGGGACAATTCACCTACCCTGCACATCTCTTTGGGTTGTGGGGGTGAGACCCACGCAGATCAGGGAGAATGTGCAAACTCCACACAGCCAGTGACCCGAAGCCTGGATCGAACCCAGATCCTTGGCGCATGAGGGACCAATGCTAACCATTGCGCCACTGTGTTCCCCGAACTATTCTTTCCTAAAGCACCTGAAATAGCTTTAAACCTTAATTGGACAATTTAACATACGCTAAGTGATATGTAAAATAACTACTGTTATTTTGAATTCCATACTGAGGTTTTTTAAATTCAATACACTTGAAAATGATCCTCGGGTCACTTAATTAACCACATGGCTACCAAATCCTAAAGTACTTATTCATTATTGCAGCTAGGAATCCAATGTTACTTCCCACACCCCAAAAAACCCAGAAACTGCCATTCCCACTAAATTGAACGGTAATTGAATGAATGAAATGAAATGAAAATCGCTTATTGTCACAAGTAGGCTTCAAATGAAGTTACTGTGAAAAGCCACTAGTTGCCACATTCTGCCGCCTGTTCAGGGGGGCTGGTGCGGGAATGCTACAATAATGCTGCCCCGTCACCTACAGAAGACGACCATCCATTTAACTGAGGTTAAATTTGAATCGTAACAAACATTGATGTTTATTGCAATGGCTATAGCTATGATCTAATTAGCATATTTACCATCCACTATACAAGTATGGAAACTTATATTGGGATTTGCAGAAATGATGGTTGTGATACAGACCGCCATGCTTGGAGTTAGTCAACCTGAACACGTGTCCAAATTTGACCAAATTTGTTTTTTCTAGAAGTCAATTCAGGCTGCCACAATTCATGTCACTTTAGGTTTACATAGTATCTCTTGACATTTCAGGTCAATAAATATTTTTTCTTTTGATTGGTGGTAAAAATGCAGAATATTTATCTTAATTTACATAGAATTACACAGTATCTGTGTATGAACCTCCTCCCGCTCTAATGAGCACTTCCCACCCTATTCCATATCCTTCTATTCACTTTCTCTTTTACCTTCTGCCTCAACTATTATATGTTACAGTAGCGAGTTTTGTGTTCCTGCAAATCTCTGTGCAAAGCAATTCCTCCTAAATTCTTTGTGGTCAGGGCAGAAAACAATAAAGAAATTATTATTATTTTTTATTTATTTAGAGTACCCTATTCATTTATGCTCAATAACATTTTGCTATCGGGAAAACCTTAAAGTAAAAGGATGTTGTTGGCTTCTGGACCAGCAACACATTCATTTTAAATTCTCATCTTTTCTTCAAATGCTTTCCTTTTCTGAACCCTAATGCCACCCCCTCCCCGCCCCCCCCCCCTCTTCAAATAAGTTGAAGTTAGGTGAGATTTGCTGTTGCTTGTTCAATTATTATTTGTAAAATGAATCCACTTGTTGATTCATAATTTTTATAGTCTCCTTGTTAATGAATCCACCTTTTGGAAAATTCGAGAAGCACACATGGAGACATGTGGGAGATAACACTATCCAATTCAAGAAACCATGGACTTCACTGTTATGTTCCAAGGTCATACTGTCATGAAATGTGCTCGTGGGTAGTACAGGGAGAAGGGATTCATATATGGTGAGATCAGTGATGCTAAATCTGAAAATACGTTTCTAACAGTGTTCTAAATAATACTTTGAAGAGTGATTATTTCATTCATAAGAGAAACACACCTTTGCAAATTTACAACATTCTTTTATCCTGCCCAGGTTTTACCCTCAAGTGCACAGGTCAGTGTCTGACATCAATGGCTAGGCCCACAGCAAAGGAAATATTTTCATTTCAGTTTAGATTTATTGATGCCTTATTGTGCAACAATGAGATCATAAGAACTTGAACAATGGGTGAAGGGATAGGTCATTCAGCCCCTCAAACCTGCTCCCTTGTCGATCAAAAATCTGTCCAACTCTTCCTTGAATACATTCAATGACCCAGCCTCCACTGCTCTCTGGGGAACAGAATTCCAAAGACCTGCTGAGAGAAATAATTCTTAATCATCTCCATTTTAAATGGGAGACCCCTTATTTTTAAACTGTAGCCTCTACACTCCTCCACAAAGGGAAATCCTCCATAAGGGGAAACACTCTCGCAGAACCCATCACGTCATGTCGCTTCAGATTCATTTATGTTTCAATAAGATCATCTCTCATTCCCCTCATCCTCAATGAGTATAGGCCTAATCTTCTCAATCTTTCCTCCATCCTAGGAATCAGCCAGGTGAACCTTCTATGAATTATCTCCAATGCAATTATATCCCTCCTTAAGTAAGGAGACCATAACTGTACATACTTCTCCAGATATGGTCAAACTATGGCCCTGTACAGCTGTTGTTCTATTTGCAAGAAATGCCAACATTCCATATCTCTTCCTAATCATTTGTTGTACCTTCATCATAGCTTTTTGGAATTCATATGTAAAGACACCCCGATCTCTGTGTACTTCCGATTTCTGCAGTCTCTCTCATTTAACTAATATTTTGCTTTTCTATTATTCCTGCTGAGTTGAAAAATTGTACTTCCAAGTTTTAAAACTATTCATGACATAACTCTCAGTGTTATCATTAAAATATTATAACAACTTAATTGCTTCCACAAACTATCATAGTCATAGTGGGGGCGGGGGCTGTAAGTTCACAGTCTGATTGACAATACAAAGAGTTCATTAAGGGATTTATTGTGGGATTATAAATACAAATATTTATATTTATAAGGGATTGAATACTTGAGGAGACTGAAATATATACTAGACGTTTATCAATGTAAGTGTTTTTTTATATAGTGATGCATGAATAGATGTTTTCAAAACATATTTTGGGGGACCAATGAGTTATTTTGAGAAGAAGGCTGTGTGTGTGCACGCGCATATGTTAAGCTGAGAAAAGATGAATGGAGAGCATTTGTCTGGAAGAGTTGAGGGGAAAGGAATAACGGTGCTAGATACATGCATTTGTACTGAGACATTCCTGGTCAACTGCGTTTATTAGTATAGGTTTAGGAATTTGCATTAGAAGATATAGAGAGAGATGTCTTTCCCTGCTGTTAAATTTAAATCGGAAGTAAAAAACTTTTACAAATTACAAAAGTTTTGTTAGTATATAAGGGAATTTTATTAAATTTTACTTGACCTGAAAGTGAAGGCCACAGGAAAACATGTTTTGGAAATGTTCAAAGGAGAACAGTGAGGCCTAAGATGAATGGGGGGAAAGGTATTTTAGAGTTACTACGATGGAGAGCTTTGGGGTAGACTGTTTAGGGAAGGCCTCCTGAAAACAGCTCTGGGCTGGGAGAAGGTGCATGCTCTCCTCGTATCTGCGTGCGTTTCCTCCAGGTGCTCCAGTTTACTCCTACAAGTCCCGAAAGATGTGCTTATTAGGTCAATTGGACATTCTGAATTCTCCCTCAGTGTACCTGAACAGGTGCTGGAGTGTGGTGACTGGGGGATTTTCACAGTAACTTTGTTGCAGTGTTATTATTATTATAACGTAAGCTACTTGTGGCATCAATAAAGATTATTATTATCATCAGCCATCCAGTCAAATCAGAAAATTTATGAGCTGCAAAAGCTGTCTTGTATCTTAAGGTTACTTGGATTTCCACAGCAGAGTGGAAGTACGTTTGAGAGGTTGTGTGGCATGCACATCAACAGTATTGCCTGAGGTAATATTACTTGATTTTTATAGTTAAATATCTATAAGGGTGTATTACCTTGGAGGTGTTTCCTTGTGGGTCTGACCAAGCAAGGAACCTTTTGAAAGGCATGTTTAGTAAGATTATTTTTAATTGTGTAACTGGAATCTTGTGTGCTTAAGTTATCTTTCCTTCTTGTTAATAAACTTTTTCATTTTAATTTTGGCATGAGATTGTCGCTTTAAGAAATGTTTGGCTGCTCATGTTACTGCAGTGATGTCAGAGTGTAGAGTAGACAGTCAGAGACTTTTTCCCCAGGTGGAACAAACCATTACAAGGGGACATAAATTTAAAGTGAATGGTGGAAGATATAAGGGGGATGTCAGAGGTAGGTTCTTTACCCAGAGAGTAGTGGGGGCATGGAATGCACTGCCTGTGGAAGTAGTTGAGTCGGAAACATTAGGGACCTTCAAGCAGCTATTTGATAGGTACATGGATTACGGTAGAATGATATAGTGTAGATTAATTTATTCTTACGGGCAGCACGGTAGCATTGTGAATAGCACAATTGCTTCACAGCTCCAGGGTCCCATGTTCGATTCCGGCTTGGGTCACTGTTTGTGCGGAGTCTGCACATCCTCCCCGTGTGTGCGTGGGTTTCCTCCGGGTGCTCCGGTTTCCTCCCACAGTCCAAAGATGTGCAGGTTAGGTGGATTGGCCATGATAAATTGCCCTTAGTGTCCAAAATTGCCCTTAGTGTTGGGTGGAGGTGTTGACCTTGGGTGGGGTGCTCTTTCCAAGAGCTGGTGCAGACTCAATGGGCCGAATGGCCTCCTTCTGCACTGTAAATTCTATGATAATCTATGACTAATCTAGGACAAAGGTTCGGCACAACATCGTGGGCCGAAGGGCCTGTTCTGTGCTGTATTTTCTATGTTCTGTGTGTAGTAACAAGGTCGCAAAGTCACAGGTTAAGATAAGAGGAGAAATCAAAGAGTGAAGATGAAGTTTAAGTGCACTTACCAGAAACAATCTTTGATCAGATGGTTGAAAAAGAACAAGAACAGGTGGCAGATGAGGCAGATATTTTTAGTTCAGGAAAATTGGCGGAGTTACAACAAAAAGATGTAGAAATAAAACAGATGTATCAGAAAGCATACACGGAAGAGGAATCTGCGTGTATACCAAAGTGTTATTACCGTATAAGTGATGGCTTGATGAGAAAATGGAGACCTTTACATATGCAGGCGGATGAGATTGGGCTGAAGTTCATCAAGTAGTATTGACGGTAGGGTATAGAAAGGAGGTGTTGCGAGTTGCACATGAGGTACCAGTGGGAGGTAATTTGGGAAAAAGGAAACCTCAAGCTAAAATCCAGAAACATTTTTATTGGCCTGGACTACATAAAGATGTAGGTAAATATTGTCAATCATGCTACACATGTCAAGTGATAGGGAAACCTCAAGCAGCGATAAAACCAGCACCCTTAATACCAATTCCAGCATTTGAGGAACCTTTTACAATTGATTGCGGTGGACCGCTTCCTAAAACAAAAAGTGGGAATCAATATCTTTTGACTATAATGGATGTGTCTATTTGGTTCCCAGAGGCCATTCCAGTACGTAATATTACAGCTAAAAAGATTGTGGAGGAGTTACTTAAATTCTTTACTGGATATGGACTACGCATAGAAATACAATCGGATCAAGGATCAAATTTTCCCTCATGGTTATTCAAATAAGTTATGGATAGCTTAGGAATAAAACAATTTAAATCAACTGCTCACCATCCAGAATTGCAGGGAGCGTTAGAAAGGTGGCATCAGACATTAAAGACAATGTTGAGGGCATATAGTCAAGATCATCCAGAGGATTGGGTTAAAGGAATTCCATTCGTATTGTTTGCAATTAGGGATGCACCTAATGAGTCACCCAAATTCAGTCCTGTTGAACTTATTTTTGGTCATGAGGTAAGAGGACCACTTAAATTGATTAAATTGGTGAGTGAGAAATCGAAAATTACATTATTGGATTACGTGTCAAATTTTAGGGAATGAATAGAGCAGGTGAATTGGCTGGACAACATTTAAAAGTTGCACAAAATGTGATGAAACAGGTCGCAGACAAGAAATCCAAAGTTCGTAGTTTTGCCATTGAAGATAAAGGTTTACTGTTGTTACTACTGGTAGGTGAACCTTTAAAAGCAAGGTTTTGTGGACGTTATCAGATTGAAAGGAAATTAAGTGAGGTGAATTATGTGGTACGAACACCAGATAGTAGGAAGACTCACCGAGTGTGTCATGTGAATATGCTTAAAAGGTACTTTGAAAGGGAAGGAGAGGAAAATGAGGAGGTTGTGATGATTCTAACTCAAAGTGATGAACCAAATCCAGATGACTGTGTATTTGACATACCTCAAATTAAATTGGAAAATGAGGATGTTCTTAAAAATTGAGTTACCTTCCAGAGGAAAAACGAACTGACCTGAAAGAGTTACTGATATCACATGGGCAGGTTTGTGGAGATAAATTGGGAAGTACTAAAATGGCTATACATGATGTAGATGTGGGAAATGCTGTTCCAATCAAACAACATCCATATAGACTTAACCCTTTAAAATTGGCACAGGTTAACAAAGAGATTGAGAGTATGCTTAAAAATGGCATAATTGAAGTGGGTTGCAGCCAATGGAGCTCACCCATAGTGATGGTACCAAAACCAAACGGTACCCAATGGTTGTGTGTGGACTATAGAAAGGTTAATGCAGTTACAAGATGTAGCGCACAATGACTTACGAGAGAGACGAGAAGAGATGAAGTCGATTCAGGCTTTATTAAGCGAGACTTGTCCCCAGCAGTTCAGCAACAGAATGAAGCGGCGGGGAGAAGCTCGGGTTCTTATACTCTGCCTTCAGGGCGGAGCCAGGAGTCAGCAGCCAACCAGGACCCGGGATCTGTCAGCCAATAGCATCACGGCTTCACAGTCCCACATGACCCCTAATACATACCACCACATTCACCCCTTGTTAAAAAGGAACCCGGCGGGGTGGTGGTTCGCATGGTGGTAGGGGTTTACAAGGCTGGCCCTGGAAGGAAAATTTCGGACATGTTACTACAGTTTTAGCCCTACACTGGGCTATGTACAAGTTTGTGAAACTATTTACAATATTAGCAAGAAAGAATTTTTTTTTTTGTTACAATACAACAACATTCTTGGTGTCACGCGGATGCCACAAGTTGAGCGGGCGGTCTGGTCTTCCTCGTCGATCGCCTCAGCCCCGGTGGTGGTGCAGGTGCTTGTTCAGGCCTTGTCGTCTCCGGGAGCGTTTCGGTGTTTGTTCCTGTTTCATGAGGCGTTTGGTTAGTGGTGGTACACAGCAGCGACCGGATGGAGTGGAGAGCATCCGGGAGTACCTCCTGCCACTGGGAAACTGGGAGATCCCTGGACCGTAGGGCCAGCAGGACGGTCTTCCAGACCGTGCCGTTCTCCCTCTCTACTTGCCCGTTCCCCCGGGGGTTGTAGCTGGTTGTCCTGCTCGAGGCTATGCCTTTGCTGAGCAGGAACTGGCGCAGTTCGTCACTCATGAAGGAGGACCCCCTGTCGCTATGGATATACGCGGGGCAACCGAACAGTGTGAATATGGTGCCAAGGGCTTTAATGACTGTGGCCGCTGTCATGTCGGGGCAGGGGATGGCGAAGGGGAAACGAGAGTACTCGTCCACCACGTTCAGGAAGTATGCGTTGCGGTCAGTGGAGGGGAGGGGCCCTTTGAAATCCAAACTGAGGCGTTCAAAGGGGCGGGAAGCCTTAATCAGGTGCGCTCCATCCGGCCTGAAAAAGTGCGGTTTGCACTCTGCGCAGATGTGGCAGTTCCTGGTGACTGTACGGACCTCCTCCACAGAGTAGGGGAGGTTGCGGGACTTTACGAAATGGTAGAATCGAGTGACCCCCGGGTGGCAGAGGTCCTCGTGGAGCGCTTGGAGGCGGTCTATTTGTGCGTTGGCACATGTGTCGCGGGATAGGGCATCGGACGGCTCGTTCAGCTTTCCGGGACGGTACAAGATCTCATAGTTGAAGGTGGAGAGCTCGATCCTCCATCTTAAGATCTTGTCATTTTTAATTTTGCCCCGCTGTGCATTATCGAACATGACGGCTACCGACCGTTGGTCGGTGAGGAGAGTGAATCTCCTGCCGGCCAGGTAATGCCTCCAATGTCGCACAGCTTCCACTATGGCTTGGGCTTCCCTTTCCACTGAGGAGTGGCAGATTTCTGAGGGTGGAGGGTCCGGGAGAAAAAGGCCACGGGTCTGCCCGCTTGGTTAAGGGTGGCCGCCAGAGCTACGTCGGATGCGCCGCTCTCGACCTGGAAGGGGAGGGACTCGTCGATGGCGCGCATCGTTGCCTTTGCGATATCCGCTTTGATGCGGCTGAAGGCCTGGCGAGCCTCTGTCGACAGGGGGAAGTTGGTAGACTGTATTAGCGGGCGGGCCTTGTCTGCATACTGGGGGACCCACTGGGCGTAATATGAAAAGAAACCCAGGCAACGTTTCAGGGCTTTGGAGCAGTGGGGGAGGGGAAATTCCATAAGGGGGCGCATGTGTTCGGGGTCGGGGCCTATTATCCCATTGCGCACTACGTATCCCAAGATGGCCAACCGGTTTGTGCTAAAGATGCACTTTTCCTCGTTGTATGTGAGGTTCAGGGCGTTAGCGGTCTGGAGAAATTTTTGGAGGTTGGCGTCGTGGTCCTGCTGATCGTGGCCGCAGATGGTTATGTTGTCGAGATACGGGAACGTGGCCTGCAACCCGTGCTGGTCAACCATTCGGTCCATCTTGGAAGACCGAGACCCCGTTTGTGACACCAAATGGGACCCTTAGGAAGTGGTATAGACGCCCGTCTGCCTCGAAGGCTGTGTACTTGCGGTCACCTGGGCGGATGGGGAGCTGGTGGTAGGCGGACTTGAGGTCCACGGTGGAGAAAACCTTATACTGGGCAATCTGATTTACCATGTCGGATACGCGGGGGAGAGGGTATGCATCTAACTGTGTGTACCTATTGATGGTCTGACTATAGTCTACGACCATCCTTTGCTTCTCCCCGGTTTTTACTACTACCACCTGGGCTCTCCAGAGGCTATTGCTGGCCTGGATTATGCCTTCCTTCAGCAACCGCTGGACTTCAGACCGAATAAATATCCGGTCCTGGGCGCTGTACCGTCTGCTCCTAGTGGCGACGGGTTTGCAATCCGGGGTGAGGTTTGCAAACAAGGACGGCGGTTCAACCTTGAGAGTTGCGAGGCCGCAGATAGTGAGTGGGGGTATTGGGCCGCCGAATTGGAATGTTAGGCTCTGCAGGTTACACTGGAAATCTTATCCCAGTAATGTGGGCGTGCAGAGTTGGGGAAGGACGTAGAGCCTGTAGTTCTTAAACTCCCTCCCTTGCACCGATGCAGAACCCTTTGAACTCTACGGAGTGGGATCCTGCAGCTAGGGAAATCTTTTGCGTGCTTGGATGGATGGTCAGAAAACAGCATCTTACCGTGTCTGGGTGAATAAAACTTTCAGTGCTCCCGGAGTCGATCAGGCATGGTGTCTCGTGTCCGTTGATCAGCACCGTTGTCGTCGTCGTCTGGAGCGTCCGGGGCCGTGATTGATCCAGAGTCACCGAAGCCAGTCGTGGTAGTCGTGTCGCGGCGTCTTCTTCGGACCTCGTGGAGCCGTCGATGCAGGGGTCCTTTGTTGTCAACCAAGATGGTGGCGTCCATGAATCGCACGCGGCCGGGGGTGGACAAAATGGCCACCCCCATGGATCGCACGTGGTCGGGGGTGGACAAAATGGCCACCCCCATGAATCGCACGTGGCTGGGGGGTCACAATATGGCGGCGCCCATCTGCCCTCGTGGTGCCCGGGACCCAAAATGGCGGCACCCGCGGGTCGCACATGGGGCGCTGGGGGGGTTGGGGAGCGTTCGGGATATGCTGGGCTCGTTCTTCTCCGGGGATTGTGGCGGCCCCCCCGGGACCGGCACACTGCCGCGTAATGGCCCTTCTTGCCGCAGCTTTTACAAATAGCTGCGCGGGCCGGGCAGCGATGCCGGGGGTGTTTCGCTTGCCCGCAGAAATAGCAGCGGGCCCCCCAGGGATGGTCTGGCGCTTTAACCGCGCAAGCCTGCGAGGGGGGGGGTTTGTCACGACGGGGGTCCATGGAGTCCAAGGGGCTGCTGCGCGGTCGGGGCCGTAGGCGCGGGCGTTTTGCGAGGCCACATCTAGGGAAGCTGCAAGGGCCCGTGCCTCTGAGAGTCCTAGCGACTCTCTTTCTAAAAGTCTTTGGCGGATTTGGGGAGAGTTCATACCTGCCACAAAAGCATCGCGAATTAGCATGTCCGTGTGTTCGATCGCGTTCACCGGCGGGCAGCTGCAGCCCCGTCCCAAAATTAGCAGCGCGGTGGAGAATTCTTCTAGCGATTCTCCGGGACTTTGCCGTCTCGTTGCGAGTTGGTGGCGCGCGTAGACCTGGTTCACGGGCCGAACGTAGATGCCCTTCAGTAATGCGAGCGCCGTCGGGAAATCCTCTGCGTCTTCTATGAGAGGGTAAATTTCCGGGCTTACCCTCGAATGCAGGACCTGCATTTTCTGGTCTTCTGAGATCCGGCTGGGGGCCGTTCGGAGGCAGCCTTCAAAACATGCTTGCCAGTGTTTAAATACTGCTGCCAAGTTCGCTGCGTGGGGGCTGATCCGCAGGCATTCCGGCGCGATCCGGAGCTCCATAGTCTTTTAAGCTCGCTTAATAAATTGTAGCGCACAATGACTTACGAGAGAGACGGGAAGAGATGAAGTCGATTCAGGCTTTATTAAGCGAGACTTGTCCCCAGCAGTTCAGCAACAGAATGAAGCGGCGGGGAGAAGCTCGGGTTCTTATACTCCGCCTTCAGGGCGGAGTCAGCAGCCAACCAGGACCCGGGGTCTGTCAGCCAATAGCATCACGGCTTCACAGTCCCACATGACCCCTAATACATACCACCACACAAGAATGGACTCTTATCCTATCCCACGTTTGGAGGATTGCATTGTGAAAGTGGGACAATCAGCTTTTATTTCCAAACTGGATTTACTTAAAGGTTACTGGCAGGTACCTTTATCCGAAAGGGCAAAGGTGTTTTCAGCTTTTGTGACTCCAGATGGTATATACCAATTCAAAGTTATGAAAAACACCCCGGCCACATTTAAACGGTTAACTAACAAAGTCATTTCATGATTACCCAATTGTGCGGTGTACATCGACGATCTGGTCATTTTCAGCCAGACATGGAAAGAACATTTGAGGCATCTGATGGAGTTATTCGATTGACTTCAGGAGGCGAGTTTGGTGATAAATCTAGCCAAAAGTGAATTTGGAAAAGCCCAAGTCACTTTCCTTGGCCATACAATCGGACGGGGTCGAATGGTCCCACGGGATGTGAAACCAACAGTTATTGAGGAGTTTATGATACCCTCAAGACGAAGGTAAATAATGCGATTTCTTGGCATGAGTGGATTTGATCGAACATTTGTGCAAAAGTTTTGTAGCGCGGTTGCTCCACTGATGGACTTGCTGAAGAAATGTCAAAAATTTCAGTGGACAGCAGATTTTCAACAGGAACTTGACTGCCTGAGAGCTGTGATAACCAATGCTCCTGTGTTGGAGAATTACAAGGGACTCTGTGATCAGATTGAACTAAAGTATCTGACTTTATAGAGAAATGCCGAGATGGAGAGAAATGGACAGATCGTGCAGAGTCCTTTTTGTTCAAAGAGACTGTCAAATGAGAAGGATTCCAGTTGGTGGAAGAAGAACAAAAAAATGGACTATATTATTATACCTGTTTGCGTGTGTTTTTTTTTAAACGAAAAAGTTTATTTACTGTGTGCATTTCTTAACGGATAGTGAAAAGGTGAAAAATGAAACCACCTTGTAGTTGATGGGTTTTTTTTTCTTGGGGGGAGGTGTCATGAGAATGTCGGATTAAGAAATGTTTGGCTGCTCATGTTACTGCAGTGATGTCAGAGTGTGGTTGGAGCTGAGCTCTGGCTCTGCTTTTTAGTTTCAGTTTGAGAAAAGCTTGGGTGTGTCTGTGTCTTTTTGGTTTCGTTTTCAGTGTTCCAGCTGAAGCCAGACAAAGCAGCTATGCTGCTGTTCTCTCTGCCATGAAAAGACTGTCTCTTGATCATTTGGTGAATTCAGAATTATAAATGTTTTCAGTAGTGACTTTAACCTGATGTGCTTCTATTAAAGGTTATGTTTTTTTGTAAGTCTTCTGGATGTTAAAGGACAGCGTAAGCATTACTTAGTGTTGTACTCTTTGGGGGTTGTATTTGAATTAATGGTTGCTAAGATGTTCACTGTATGTTTTAAAAAGGTTAACTTGAGTTCATAGAATAAACATTGTTTTGCTTTAAAAATACTTTTCCATTTCTGCTGTACCACACCTGTAGAGTGGGCCATGTGCTCCCATACCGCAATCATAGAATAAACATTGTTTTGCTTTAAAAAATACTTTTTCATTTCTGCTGCACGATACCTGTAGAGTGGGCCGTATCCTCCCCATACCCCAATCTATTAAAGATTGTGGGTCAGGTGAACTCCATGATACACTTTGGGGTTCTCTAAACCCTGGCCCATAACAATTTTTAATGTCCCAAAAGTGTGACTTGACTTCTTTCCGCTGAGGTCATAACATCTCACCTCATTTTCAGAATGCAAAAAGAAATAAGTTAGGTTTCCTTATGGGATTTGATTTGCTCAGCAATTAACATCTGCTGTGGTCACAAGTGAAGTCTGTAATAGATACTTAAAAGCTTTATTTCATTTCACCTCATTATGGTTTCTGATGCCAGTTTATGAGGGCTCTGGGTGAGTTGGCATTGAGGGTGTACGGGGAAGGGTGGTGGGTAGGGTTCATGGATTGGTATAAACTGTATTAATTGACATGTGGGTATCAGGGGCCAGCGGGCTAGATTGAGTGGAGAGTCATGTCTTGGCAAGATTGGCACTAATTTGGCATATAAGGATCTTGGGGATGAATAGAGGAGCATGGGTTGGCAAGGAGAGAAGAAGGGCCATAGTGGATGTGAAAAGGTGAATGACGTTTTGGAGTGCAGACACTGTTGTTCTCTCGACAAATATTGGTATAATAGTAGGGTAGAATCATTTTTCCTGGCAGTCTAGCTTCAGGAGAATGTTTGCGTTTTTCAGGAGGTGGTTTACTCATTAAAACATGATAACAGAGTAGCCACGTATTGATCAATGATTTCAAACTTAACTCTGGCCATTTGGGTTTCCCGTGCTTCGAAAAACTCAACAACTAAATGAAGGGGCGCAGTGCTGGATCCAGGAGTTGAAAGCTTTTCCACTTCAATTCAACGTAACTGCATCGGACGTTCTCCAGCCTTTCTATCGTTCTCCCGACTTCCCGTAACAGCCTCCCCGAACAGGCGCCGGAATGTGCTGACTAGGGGCTTTTCACAGTAACTTCATTTGAAGCCTACTTGTGACAATAAGCGATTTTCATTTCATTCATTCATTCACAGTGAGGCCTCTAATTCTCAACACACACCCAGCAACCTCCAATCTCTCAGGCCTTCACTCTCTGACTCCAGCCTCTGACACCTACCCACCCCAACCCCACTGCCTCCAATTTCTGACTCTTCCACGACCCAACATCCAAATCCCATATCCTGAGCTTTCAATACGTCATCTCCTCTTGCTTTCTTGCCTGTGACGTACTGCCAAAGATATACCCAGCCAACAGCCAAATGGCCTTTCAATCTGGCTGGCTATACTCAGCAACTCAGAGAAAAAAAAAAGAGCTAATCAGGGAGAATCTGATAAATGAAGCATGAACCTGTGGGGAACCAGTTATTCCGGGCATGCCTACCTCAATTCACCTCCCCTTCCCTCGCCCCCCCACCCCTCCCCCTCACCTCCTCATCACCTCAGAGTTTAAAAAAACTTTGCCCCATGTATCAGTGTCCTTCATGGTCGGGGCTTTATAAAAATTCAAATTTGGTCTTTCAGCTATTGAGCGTAAATCTGGAATTAACTCAAATGCTATTTCATCAAAATAGCAATACTACTGAAATCTTTAAGAGCATTCACTCACCATAGTAGCGTGCTAATTGTTGGCAAGATCAATCAATAATTCCAAAGAGAATCCTGGAATGCGACATGCAGTCCAGGACTAATTCAGGTGCACTGAATTATAACCATGAGAAGCTGTCAGCATGCTGCATGTTTACCATGGCTGTAATCCCGAAGCTACGAAAAAAGGGACACATGTATGCAAAGCTGTGCAAATCCTTCTCTGAAAAATTTGTTTTGATGTTTTAGAAGGTCTAATTAATTGTATTTGCTATCAGATTTCCAGTATTTATAGATCAAATGGGACAAATTATAACCAATGAATAAATAAATAACTTCAAATTATCTCCCGTGCTTGTTTTTGCAAGAAGAGTAACACATATAAATTGAGTCATTAAATATTTGTTTTCCATTAAACATACTCCATAAATGCTTGCAGCACCACACAGCAGAACATTAATCTGAATATATTTTAATTCCAATCCTGTCCGGTCACATTTCACTGTTCTTGCCTGTAGCTAAAATTAAGTAATAAACGATATGTTAACCATTTAAGGGTAAACTGGATAGCTGAAGAATGAGTCTATTAATCTTCTATCTACAATTAATTTAGCATGGCAGTATAGATGAAGTTTGCAACCTCAATACTTTTCATAGAACTAATAATAATAGGATTCATTTTTGATGGAGTTACATACATTTATCACAAAACATACATATATATATTATATAGTATATCGTATATATTACATGTAAATAAATATAAAATGAAAGATCATGGGTGGTATTCTCCGTTGGCCGACACCAAAATCGCAAAACGCGATTGGACGGAGAATCAGTTCCGACGCCAAAGTTGCCGCGTGGCTGTGAGAGGACAGCCTGTCCTGGGCCTCGGCCAGCATCTGCACAGAATGCCCCAGGGCTTGGACATGCTGTAACTGTAGGCAATTCATCCACCGTGGCCGCCACCCATGCAGTTCTGACCTGGGTGGCACGCATTGCAGGTATCTCCAGTCTCTCCTGCACGCGGTTGGACTCATCCACCTGCGCCCGCTGGTGCTGGATGCTCGCCGACATCCCCTCCTGTAGTCCCTGGCTCTTAGAGTGCATCAGCACTGTGGTTGGGACTGGATGTTCCAGAAGCCTGGGGCCCATCTGGACGGCAGCTAGTTCCTGGGCTCGGCCTGCCCACCGACTATCCGGCCCCTCGGGTGCTCCTATCTCCACTTGCTGTACCGGATCAGCTGCGCAGTGCGTGCCAGATAGTGTCCCAAGAGCCTCTTTACTAAAGTGCCCGACTGAGATGAGTGCCTCTGGGATTGTGGAGAGTGTTGGAGATAGCTGTAATGGTAATTCACTGTCAACCTCTGACCGTAGCTCTGGGGTGTCCTGAGTCTCAGGCGGAGGGTTGGCACCGAGCTGCTCTCCTCGTCACTGCTCGGCTCACCGGGGGGCTCCAGCACTGGCACTGGCTGGGGTCGGGGGCCTCCAGATGGACACGCCCCCATCTCCGGCAGGTCCTGCAAGACACAAGACAATGTGATTAGACCGTGGGCAGGGAGGGAGTGGGGATTGGCGGGGCGGGGGGGGGGGGGGGGGGGGGTGGTTGGTGGGGGGGGTTTGGTGGTGTGAGGGAGGTTCGTGGTGTGGGGGTGAGGGTGATGTGGGGGAGGGTTGATGGTGTGGGGGTGAGGGTGGTGTGGGGGTGAGGGCGGTGTGGGGTGAGGGTGGGGTATCGACACATGTGTCATGGGAAACCGCAACTAAGTGGGGTCTCACTTCCTCACTCATGGCCGCACTCCACCTCAGCAACCTCAGTTCTTCCGGGCCGCCGGCCACTTCCAGGGCCCTCTGATCTGCCACAGTGAGGGTCATCTGCCTCTCCTCCACTGCGTCCAGGAGGGTCTCCAGCTCGGCGTTGGTAAATCGTAAGGCCGCTCTCCTTACAGCCATCTTCTTGGCTGGGATGGTGTGTGTGGGGGAGAATCGTTTATGTGCGGCTGCAGCTTGTCAGCCTCCTGACGTCAATCATGGACCGGTGAACCCGGCACCATTTTTGATTGGAATTGATAATGTTCCATATGTCGTCGGTGCTAGCCCATTAGTGGTCGCGGAATCGGTGCATGTGTGGCACCAATATTTCTGTTGTGGAAGTCCATGGATTCTCAGTTGGCGTCAGCATGCTGAATTCTCAGTTGGGGCTGAAGTCTCCGCCGTCAGGATTCTCTGGGGGTCCGGCAGCCTGGGGGTTTCCCGACGGCGTGGGTCTGCCCCACAATGGGAAACCCCATTGACCAGCCAGAAAAACGGAGAATCCCAGCAATGTGCCACAGCAGAAATGTTGGGCTGGATTCTCCCTCGGCGGGATGCTCCATTTTGCCGGCAACCTGGGGGTTTCCGAAGTAGTGGGGTTGCCTCACAATTGTAAAACCCATTGACCAGCCAGCATAACCGAGCATCCCGCCGGTGGGGTGAACCTGAAATGTGGTGCAGCGGGGCAGAGAATCCAGGCCCTTGTGCAGCAGGAGAAACCTGCCCTTTGTCTCAGAAACTGAGAATTCCGCCCATAGTCTTCCAAACGGAGACTCCAGCCCAAGATATGCGAACCTGGGAGGAACAGTCCAGTCATTTTGTGATCAATTAATAAAGAATATTTATTATTAAAAAAGAAATACACATGACAAGAAGGACTACAATGCACTACAACAGTCCATTTAATGACACTGATGGCTTACACACACAGCATCGCATAACATTACCACTATGTTACTTCTCCCTCATCGATGTCCTGATTTTCTGAGCCAACATCCTTTCTCAGTAAAATCCCGATGCAAGCTGGAGGAGCAGCATCTCATCTTCCAATTAGGCATGTTACATTATTCCATATTGAGTTCAACCACTTTAGACTGTGACCTTTCTCCTCCATCTTAACCCTTTTTTAAATATCCCATGTATTCATCTCAATACAAACCCTTCCTTCCTCCCCACACTCCCAAACCAGGTCATCTGTCCCCCGTTCTCAAGTTTGCCATATCTTTGCTACAATCTCTCCCAGCTACAGTATAATATCCAACACATTTTTCCTCTCTTTAATTTTGAAGAGTCAAACTGATATGAAATGCTAACTGTTATCTCTTCTTACAGATGCTGCCAAACTTGATAATTTTTCCAGAATTCTCTGTTTTGTTTCTCCCCTATATGTCCTTATGTCAACCTTTAAGATCAGAGCTCCACCTACTCCTTTTCCATTATGTCCATCTATTCCAAATGTTTTGTATCACTGGATATTTATTTCCCAGTCTTGGTCACTTTTTAACAAGTTCTCTGTCATGATGATTAGATCTGAACCATTGATCTCATTTAAGCCATCAGTTCATCTATCTTACCACAAATGCTCCACGCATTCAGATAAGTTGACTTCCCTTTTTTTTAACCTATTATTTGCCACATGGATCTTACTCTCTAATGTACCATTACCATGGCATCATCAAAGTACTTTCATTTAAGTCAAATATAATTACTGTTCCAGAACAGACTTTCATATTTCTTCACACAAATCAAAAACAAAGATTGTATTTTGCAGTTCCTTACAAAGAATTCTGTGAAATTTGATTCACCTCCTTAGGATCCATGAAGGTAAAGCCCCTACTTTCCATTTTCATCGTAGTAACGTCTCTGTTGCTGCTTTTATTTATTTTATGCTGAATTTATCATATTGGCTATTGTAAATTAGCTCTTGTCCTGTCAATTTAACGGCGGCACTACTTTATTTCTCTGGTGAAGTGTTTGACCTTTTGAAAATATTACTGAGTATTGTGTTTGTGAATATAAAACAGAAGGAAGTATGCATTTTGAAACTCAGATCTGCCACTGCTCAAAATAATTCAAATCCTAATTTTGTGGAGTGCTTATTACTTGTTTAAAAACATGAATGTACCATTTTGTTACTGAAATTCAAGACTTCACATTCACATTTATCAATCGTTTTTCTTTAAATGTCTTAATGGTTGCTTACAATCATACACATGTCAGAATTTTAACTTCAATGTAAACGTTGCATTTTGTTAGACCTAGCACAGTTTGATACTGCTTTAACTTTCTCTTTGCTTTTAACGTTTTATTAGCTGAAGATCCCAGTTTAGAAAACATTATCAACATTAAACCACTATGTGATGAAATAAGATCACATCGAAATATAATAATGCAGGTTTTATGTCATAGAAACATTATAGTTTCTTCCTTATTATGGAATTGGTAGCATCTGTCAGTAAGAGGCAGATCCTGGCTGTGTTTCAGCGAACAATGCATTGTGCAGTTGTGGGTGATGAGGTAGCTGTTAGCAGTACCACTGAGACATCAGGGTTTTTTTGGATGTTAACGGTACCCACCCCTCACCTCCTGCCATTGCATTTAATATCACATTTGTGCTACAATAAGGTTTAAAAAAAGCAATAGGTATTTTGCCAGAGAGTAATTGGAAATTTGCACTCTATTTATAATTAAGCTTTTTAATGTGCTATATTCCTGCTGGTGCTACAGAAATTGAAAGCAGTATCAAAATTATCATGCAAATGTACATTAAAGCAAATATTGATATTTATCTAAATAATAATACTCTGAGAAGAATGCAAGAGCTCTCAACATTCTGTTTAGGAACATGTGTTGTGTGCAGAAAATGCTTTGGTAGGTCCCAAGGTCATGAAAGTTGCTACATAAACGCAAGTTCTCATTCTCTTTTACTGAGTGAAGGACTTTAATCCACTCCTGTAGTTTCTGAAAGGACCACAGATAATGCCAGGAGAAAATGGAGAACAAGACCTCACCAAATGGAAACACCATGACAAAGAAAATCTAAAAGGAAGGAAAAATTAATGAGGATTTCTTTGATTTTCCCAAAGCAGTGCATCCTCATTCAATTTTACCAGAGTTTAGTCCTTAGGAACCGAGGATTCTATGGGGGTAATAATGAATACAATTTGTGTTGTAATTAATATCTGATTAGATTAATTCCAACAACTTAACAATATTATTCAACTGCGAACTTGATGAATGATGGATGGTATATAGAATTGTAATATTTCACCTAACAAGGCTATAAACAAATTAACTTTAGTCAAATTATGCACAACTATATTCCATTTTACACCAACATGTTGTTGTGTTCTGTGATGTAACTATTGTAATGATGTACACAGAACATATAATTATTTTACTATAAATACGATTTATTAATAAACACGTGGAAAAGATAACTAAGCAACTACAGTACAGATGATGACTACTAAATGAATTCAGTGAATTCTCCTGGAGCTACTCTAAGTGCAACTGTCTTCTTGTATGTCTTACAATCAACTGGCGGGTGTCTTGAGCCATGTGATAGATCTCTATCGACAGCAGGTGGTTGGAGGCTGCATTGCTAACTATATACAGAACTGTGCACAGGCATATCACCACACATGTATAATTAAAGTTTATGGCAATATGAGAGAATGTGACCAGCACTTTTATTTAAATGTTCACCTCAGACAAATATATTGAGAATCATTATCATTCATGTCTCATGAATTCAATTCACATTAACTTTTGCAAAATATGTTTTACTTCAAAGGGGATGGTTTATAGATTTTGAGTATTTTATAACAATTTGATTATTACTGCAGGGTCCATTTCTTGACAGACGGATTCCAGCTATATAATTATTACAGGTATGAAAATTTTCAAACTAGATCTAATCGCAACCTTACTTAAACTTGTCACTGGTTTATTTTTAAACATATCAAAAGACCGCATTCAATTATTTGACCTATTGCCTAGAAACATCGTAAACATATGACTGACTATTACAGTTGCCAGTCCACAGGATCAACACTGATTTAAATCTGTTGAAAGAAGCTTCTGATTGTGTCAGTGACCCAGATGTATGTAAGGCGAGTAGAATTTGCTTTTTACTAAGACTAGCATCTAGTGGTAGATTGCAACTATTCAGTGTCCCAGACTATTTCATGATAAAGGTTAACTGACTAAGTGTAATATTTTCCTATCACCAGTTAGGTAAGTAACAACTGCAATGTTTATTTACATATAACTACAATGCAGAGGCGTGGAGCCTCATGTCTGCAAGTTAGATTCCAGGACTGAACCAATACACAAACCCACGATTTCTCAGATGAGATCCACCCTGGTCCCTGATTGGTCATCTGGGTCACGTGACCCTCTCGGCAGATTGCCCCATACAGGGGACAAACATCACACTAAAATAGGTTCAACCTATTATATTGAAAGGTTACAGAACATGGCACTGACAATGCTATCCAAAGTATCAAACTAGGATGACCACAAAGGTCTTCAGGGAGTGCAGCCCTGTTGCCCTATCTGTCCTCTTAGCTGGATGTTATAGATATTTAAAACAAGGGGTTCTCCTGGTGCACTACACATTTACTCCTCAGTCAACACCTAAAACAGTTCATTTGGTCATTTATTTCATTGCTGTTTATGGGACCCTGCGGAGTGCAAATTGGTGGGTGTCATTCTCTGCTTCTAAACACTTAAAATTGATTCCAAAGCACTTAGGGACAGCATTTGTGAAAATCACTATACAAATGCAAGTCTGTCTGCCTGCCTGTTTATCTATCTTTCCTTCTGTCATGATTTTCACACACGGTAACCCTTTTCATCTTTTCAAAGTCCGAAAACCATCTCATGTTAACTAACGAATTATACCACAAAAAAGGCATTTGTAAAATGTCAATGAAAAGTAAAACAAGAAGGATGGGATTTTCTGCAAAACCTGCTGTGCGTCTTTCGGTGGGGGAGGGGGCCCACCAGCGGGATATTCTGGATTTCCCTTTCCCTAGTGACCGGGAAACCTGAGGTGGGGGTACGATCTGAGGATCCCTCCAGCGTGAACAGCCGGTAAATTCCGGCCAAAATCTCAGATTTTCACCTCCATTAAATTGATTTAATAAATTATGTGTTCCATTTTTTCAGAAAATGCTGGAAATATTCAGCAGATCGGGCAGCATTTGAAAAGCGAAGCAGAGTTAATAAGCTGAATTTTTCAGGTCATTTGGGGACAGAAAGAAGGTGCAGGGTCATGACGGAGTCTCGTGTCTTCCGGCCACAATGCCATTTTTCCAGCTGTGGAAAGGTTGGGGTTCAGATGCTTGCCAGAAGATCAGTTGAGCCACCTAAGTGGCCAATTACCTGCCACGTCCCCCCCCCCCCCAGGCATTTTCCTACATTGGGAAACATGTGCCTCATGAGTAGACTGCTAATTGAAACCTGGAGACATCCATGTTATTTTTTCCTATTATATATTGCATTGATTAGCACACTCTTATGTATTTTTAAAAATAAATTTAGAGTACCCAATTAATTTTTTCCAATTAAGGGGCAATTTAGCGTGGCCAATCCACCTAACCTGCACATCTTTGGGTTGTGGGGGCGAAACCCACGCAAACACGGGGAGAATATGCAAACTCCACACAGAGAGTGACCCAGAGCCAGGATCAAACCTGGGACTTCGGCAGTGCTAATCCACTGCAGCACGTGCTGCCTGCACACCCATATGTATATTGCTACATTATTAATCAACACTTATAGAGACTAGTAACTACATATTTTTTGCCACTCACTGGGTTTTGAAAATCATAATGTTATTGATAGAAATACAGAAACCCATAAGATACGAAAGAATTAGTCAATATTTTCTTCCCCTAACTAATTTGAGATCCTTTCACAGTTTCTCTGTATTCGATCACTCAGTGAATGCTTAAAATACTGGTGGAACTGGCTGGGAAATTTTAAGCACTCGCTGTAAGAAGATGAATTAACATTAGCATGTAGAATCATCAGCTGAAGAGCTCAGTGATTGTGGCATTTCAACTGTGCCCTCATGCTGAAGCATTTATTAACTCCCTTGCCTGGTTCCTAAATTGCATCAAAATCTTTGATTTTTTTAAAAATAACTTGTCGCACACTTGCTTTGAGAAGAGCAAGATTCTGTCTTTGAATAGAGATGTGTACAATGCAGGAAAGCGTGGTGTCACAAGAGCGGGAAGCTGTAGTTGAATTCCCCACCCTTTTGAGTTCTAATCTAAAAATCGCTGCGATGGAAAGACGCCAATCAATGACTAGGCAGCATTCAAATGGGGAACAAAAAGATAACTTGGGAGCTTTCATCACTGATCTTGTTGTCTTTCTCCTACGAAACATCTCACAGCAGTATTGTTGAAATGTTTAGCCATTTTTGGAGCTATCCTATCCGTGAGATAGGATGGAATACACGAACAAACGAAGAAGTTTCGAACCCTCACAAAAAAAACTGCAAGAACGAAAATAAACCCGGTTATTGGCACGGAATCGGGACCAGTGCCGGTTTCTCGATTCTCCGGCCCCCGAAAAGTGCTGTACCCGGGAAGTACGCTGCGCCGCATATCACCTGCGACCATTGCTAGGGCCCGCCCCGCCATTCTCCGCTCCCAACCGGGTGAAGTCCTGACGGCGTGGATTTAATATGGTCCTGATGTTCGGGATACTCGCGTGAGTCCACGGCCGCCATGGTCGTGGGCGGGCCGATCGGAGGGCAGGTGAGGCCTCATACGGGACCGGGCTAATTTTGAGCAGGTGGTTCTGGTGGGCGGGCGGCCGAGCGGGGGCACTATTTACAAGGTCCAACTCCGCGGTCTGAGTCCGCCATGTTGCATGGCGCGGACGCTGACCCAGAAGTGCGGGAGCCCGTATCTGCAGCTAAAGCTGTGAACTTGACAATGGGTCCCTGCAAACCCCCTGCAAGGCTGTGAATATGTGGCCTTTTGGCGCAAGTTTTTCTGGCATGAAAGGCCACAGTTTTTACAACAGTGTGGGGACATAGTCCTTGAAATGAAGAATTGAGCCCCAGGCTTCTGGCAATGTGCTTCCTTGCAGTCATCTGCAAAAGGTGCAAAGCTTTATTTGAAACACAGAAAGTGGGTGAAAATTTGGGTGAGGAAATACAGTCAGTGGATGCTTACCTGCACTGCAGCTGTTTTTTGCATGGCCTGTGTGGTGATACACATCACTGTAAGTGCACAAAGGGTTAATGTACATACACTACACCTAGCTAAACACTAGAGGGAACACCAGAGACATGACACACAGGCAGTCAACCAATAGGTCAGTAAGATAGGACATGACTAATGGGCAGTCACGATACACACAGAGGTGACACTACCACAGGAGGGCATCACACCAACCATATAAAAGGACACATCACACATGCTCAGTCTCTTTCCAGTGGAAACACTCAGTGTGTACACAGGGTTGATTTGAAACACATCACTCCCACCACGTGGATTGTAGCAGACTGGTTAGTCAGTCTGAGTAGCTATAGCAGGATTAACAGTAGCGTCGAATCCAAGTAGGAGAATTGTCAATAGTTCAATAAATGTGGTGAAGCTATCACCAAGTCTGAACCTCCCTTTGTCAGAGTGCACATCAAGGAAGCAGCTTATGCTACGTCAAGAGCATAACAAAGCAGCCGGCACTCTGTTCTCCAGGATAGGGTTGATGCAAGGGCGCCCGCTATATGCACTGAAGGTGTTGTTTGGTGATATCCTGCTATCAGACAGCACAACCAGCAGGTGTTATGCTGGGATCCAAAATTTGGACAACAAATGTGCAGGCAATGCCTGTATGATCTCATTAAAACCAAGCATAAAGCTGCATGATGGACTCTGCAGCAGTATTATTTAAAGGTGATGACACACTAATTGCATTAAATTAAATTCTTGGAACTTTTTTGCAATGTTTCTGTAAGAACTGTGGCGCATTTTTGAAACTTATTTGGTGAGTTCCAGAATTGGACTTTGTCAATGGTTCTGCAATCTATATCTGCCCCATCCCATTGCATGGATGGCATGGTAGCACAATGGTTAGCAATGTTCCTTCATAGCTCCAGGGTCCCAGGTTCGATTCCCGGCTTGTGTCACTGTCTGTGCGGAGTCTGCATGTTCTCCCCGTGTCTGCGTAGGTTTCCTCCGGGTGCTCCGGTTTCCTCCCACAAGTCCCAAAAGACGTGCTTGTTAGATGAATTGGACACCTTGAATTCTCCCTCTTTGTACCCGAGCAGGCGCCAGAATGTGGCGACGAGGGGCTTTTCACAGTAACTTCATTGTAGTGTTAATGTAAGCCTACTTATGACAATAATAAAGATTATTATTAATATTATCTCACCCCACCACCGGGCAAGGTTAACCTTGAAGTTATTGCTATCTTAAAACATTAATTAAAAGAAATTTTGGATCATTAAAAGGAACTTAGTCAGCTTTACGAGCTATAAATTGGGTCCTAAAGTGAAATGCTGTTTCCACCAGGAGTTTAAAACCAACAACGTTATCTCAGGATGGAATATACATAAAAGGTATATTATAGCAGAATATCGTCTTGTTCAGTTTACAAATATCAGCACTTCAAACCCTAACTTAGATTTCAAGAATATTTTTACCTTCTGTGGGCTCATGAGGATATATATATAACCTTTTTATTGTCAAAAGTATGAAGTTACTGTGAAAAGCCCCTAGTCGCCACATTCCGGCACCTGTACGGGTAAGCTGGTACGGGAATTGAACCCGCACTGCTGACCTTGTTCTGCATCACAAACCAGCTGTCAAGCTCACTGCGTTACGCCAGCCGTTATTAATATGACACTACAGATATTTTACTTGTTTATGAATATTGTCTATTTTAAAAAATAATGGCATTATAGTAATGCAAATTTCTCATCGAATAAATGGTAATTAAAGCTAGTTGCAACATGACAATTCTACTTAAGACAACAATTATTTTGAATCTACCTCAATAAACAGTTTGGATATGCAACTAAATATTATTTAATGAAGATTATATTTTTAATCCAGTATATATTTTTAATATTTGGAAGTATCTTTGTTCCAACCTAGAGGTATTTCAATTTTGCCCCCTATCCTTGGAGTAATAAGATGGCTAACACAGTCAAATTCAGGAACTATAAGGTGTACTGGCCTTTTATGAAAATTCAGCTGAAACCAGACAAGCTTCCTTTGTCCATTGTTCCACAGAAAAACAAAGTTTAATAATAAGTCTTTATGAAACTTCAGAATTCTTGAAGGCCACGTCTAATGTTTACTTGTTTGGAAAATGCAGATAGCCGACTCTCCCACATGAAGGCAAACCAAGGAATTATTATGACGGCCATGCTTTCTCTGTTGGCTGGCCTAATGGCAATGGTTCAAATGCTGCATGGTGTTCTTCAATTTTTTTCTTATCAATCCCATTAGGAAGGATGAGTCGAGGGCCATATCTCGTTCGTACGGCAGTTCCATCGCGCCACAGCAAAAAAACGCACCAACCTCCTCTGAAGACAAACACGGGACACAACTGACAGAGTACCCTTCGTCGTCCAGTATTTCCCTGGAGTGGAGAAACTACGACATCTTCTTCGCAGCCTTCAACACGTCATCGATGAAGCCGAACATCTTTCCAAGGTCATTCCACACCCCCACTACTTGCCTTCAAACAACCATACAATCTCAAACAGACCATTGTTTGCAGCAAACTACCCAGCCTTCAGAACAGCGACCATGACACCACACAACCCTGCCATGGCAATCTCTGCAAGACGTGCAAGATCATCAACATGGGTATCACCATTACACGTGAGAACACCACCCACCAGATACGTGGTACATACTCATGCGATTCGGCTAACGTTGTCTACCTCATATGCTGCAGGAAAGGATGTGGATATCCCGAGGTGTGATACATTGGCGGGACGATGCAGACGCTCTGACAACGGATGAATGGATATCACGCGACAATCGCCTGGCAGGAATGTTCTCTTCCAGTCAGGGAACACTTCAGCAGTCAAGAACATTAAGCCTCTGATCTTCGGGTAAGCGTTCTCCAAAGCGGCCTTCAGGATGCGCGACAATGCAGAATCGCCGAGCAGAAACATTTAGCCAAGGTCCGCATACATGAGTTCGGCCTCAACCGGGACCTTGGATTCATGATGCATTACATTCACCCCCCACCATCTGGCCTGGGCTTGCGAAATCCTACCAACTGTCCTGGCTTGACACAATTTCCACCTCTTTAACCTGTGATTATCCCTCTCTCCAGTTGCTCTGTCTGAACCTGTAAAGACTTAATTACCTACAAAGACTTGCATTCAAAGTATCGTCTTGCATCATTGACTTTGTCTATATATATGTTTCTGGAACCCACCTCTTCATTCACCTGAGGAAGGAGCAGTACTCTGAAAGCTAGTGTTTCAAAACAAACCTGTTGGACTTTAACCTGGTGTTGTAAGACTCCTTACTGTGTCAGAGGGAGGGCAGAGGAGTAGGTGACCTATGCACACAAAAGCAGCCGCAGAAACAAGAGAAACAGTGAAAGTGTTCCTGGTGTACAGGAAGGCAGGGAGATTCAGGAGACACTGTGGAGACACTCTTTGTTGTGTCCTCTGTCAATTTAGAGCTTGATTCCTCCCTGACAGTGACTGAGATTGTCTAGTAGACCAGCCTGCGAACCAATCGATTCCATGTGCATGCTCATTCAGTGATTTTCAACTGAGATTATTATTATTATTATCATTGTCATCCACTTCACCCTCTGCAAAGCTGGCAATTTGACCATCCTTTCTCCTGGCCTAATTGCATAACACTCGTGCCTTTTTAAAAATTCATTCACTATATTGTTTGTGGAAGGGGTACAAATCAAGTGGGCTGCTTTTTCCTGGGTGGTGTCATGTTTCTTCAGTGTCGTTGGCGCTGCACTTATCCAGGCAAGGAGTGAGTATTCATCACATTCCTGACATGCGTTGGTCAGGCTTTGGGAAGTCAGAAAGTGAGTTACTCACCACAGGATTCCTAGCCTCTGACCTCACTATGTGCCTATCCTGTTCTTGCCTCCATGGTAAGTTCAGAGATAGCAACTGAGTTGATGCTGCTATAGAAAGAAAGAATTGTGTCACTGAGTGCCACGCAATGTGTTTGGATAATGTGACTGTCATAGTTTTGATATAGCTGGCAGGGTGTTCAAACTGTGAGGTCAAAGTATGAGGCTTGCAGCACTGCTGAGTGAGTGGGTCTTAGAGATTGTGTGGTAGGAGGTTTATCTCTGGACCAAAGATTACAAAACCAAGGTTGCAGAACAGTCTGGTTCAACCTCAGATGTTGACAGATGTTGCCTATAAGAGAACAGACTTGAACTGAAAATAATAGCATGTGTGTTCCCATTGGGCAGAATTTTCCCCCAAAAATGGTAACGTGTCAAGTGTGACTGAAAACCGATGAAACAGCCAGGTTTTCTCTCCAGATCTTCTGACATTTTGTCAAAAAAAGCAGGTGGGCGTGTTTTACGCTGTCACTCTGGCGGGGCGGGAGCCTCAGAGCCGGCAAGCGTGGCTCCTTAGAGATCGGGACACCATTTTTAAAGGGCACCCCAATCTCAAAGTAAAAGTAAAGGCCCCTCCCGACCAGCATCGCCGGCATCAGGACTTCAGTGCATCCCCCTACCACCATAGGCGGGATCCGCACAAAGTGGGAACCGCCCCCGCCCCCATGGGGTTCCCTGGACGCCCCACCCTTTGGCACTTGACTGCCAGGTTGGCACTGCCAGGGTGCCAGGGGATGTGTCAGGGCACTGCCCTGCCATGTCTCTGACCACCCGGGGGATTCACTGCTTTCCACATCTCGACTGCTGGAGAACACTAGTAATTCCTGCCGGGGAGGGACATCTGACGCCCCATAAGATATGACGATATGCCGGTTAGGGGTATTTAAATACATGTAAATTGATGGTGGTCAGGTTGTCACCCTGGCTGGACATGAATCGGTCTACATCACCGGGGCGACGGGGAAGATCTCATTCTGAAATCTCCCCAGTGCAAATCCTGTTATGGCCCACTTGCGAGAGTTAACGGCCATAATGAGATTTGCACCTGCTGCGAAGGGAACCAGAAAATTTCCGCCCCATTATTTATTTGGAGGAAATGTCTGGTTAGCAGTCCAGAATTTTGGACAAGAAGTCAAATAATCGAGTGCCAGAGGAATAGTCCAGAGATGTAGAAGAGTGGATATCTACAGCATACATGCAGAAACAGGGGCCACAGTTTCCGGTATCACTGAGGGGCAGCATGTAGATGAACAAATTAGTGGACCAAGGATAGATCCTTGGGGAACATTAGAAATAATGGTAGAGGAGCAAGAAGAGAAGCCGTTGCATATGATTCCCTGACTCCCCGCAGATCAGGTTTCTGAATCTCAAAGTAACAACAAAGTAACATAAGGTCTTCAACTTTATTCAAATTCAAAGGAACTACAATGAGCCAAATATCCATCCTATGGCAGAAACTAATTATAATTCTACTGGAATCTTCAGAAGTTAAGCCGGAACCTGATATTCATGCAACAGAATTCTCCGTCGACAGGACCCTTCAGTTTGCCGGCAGCGTACCCACGGCCACGGTTTTCCGATGGCGTGAGGTGGCAACAATGGGAAACCCCATTGGCCGGCTGTGGTGACAGACAATTCCGATGCTGCCGCGGAGGGGCGGGGGGGGGGGGGGGCGGGGGGGGGTGGCGGTGCACCGCGCCAGAAAACACGACTGGCGGACCAGAGAATTCGCACATGAATTTGCATTAAGATGTTGGCAGATCTTCCTGTAAGATAAGCCTATGCCAGCCCTTAAAATGCCCATAGCAAGTGGAAGTGGTGCCAAGAGCAAGGATTTCCCATGCTAGGACTGGGTCTTAATGGGACCCGATCTATGATTGGAAACATGCCATGCTACAAATTGACAGGATTACGCATAATTACATTCAATTATTTAAAATTTCTCCCATATTACAAGGAATGCCTTCAGGGACACATTTCAGTTCTGGCTGGGCAAGGGTTCTGCCACTAATACCAACATGCTCACTTCGGCTCCCCACCTTCAAACCAACGAGAAACAACAAGTTGCATCATATCTTTGGAAAGGGTGGGAATTTTGGATGTGTTGCAGGTCCCTATCTTTCCCGTGTGAAGTAGAGATTGTGGATCATTAGAATTCACTACCCCAGAGGATAGCAGATGCTGAATCATTGATTATGGCAGAAAAAGACAGATTTTTGGCCTTGCAGGTTAAGAAGGGATTTGAGGAACAGACAGGAAAGTGGAGTTATTGCCAGTGACCAGTTATGGTCATGTTGAATGGTGGAACAGGCAAGGCGGAATACGTCTTACTCCTGCTCCTATTTCTGATGTCCTTGGGTCCAGCCCCTGAGCTTACAAACTTTTACATGATCAGTGATGGAAACCCTGGGTGGTTACATTTTGGCTCTTATCTCAGGATCTACACCTCTCTGCACAGGTCTTTAATATCAATGGAGCAGATTTTCCACTCCCATTTTTGTCAGGCAGGATCGGTTATGGGAACAGAAAGTCGTGCAAGAGGCCAAGATCATGTTTCAGGCTGAAGTTAAGGTGCGATATAATTTTCCCCACCCTCCACTTCTGGAATCACAACATTCAATGTCGGGAACCCCATAACAATACATTTGTAGCTGATTGTCTGGCTTCTATGCCTGATAATCCCTCCCCTGCCTCCCCCACCCCCCTCTCCCCGTTAGATTATCCATTCATGCCAACGTGAATTACAACAGGTCTCCCACAGTGTGCATCTGATGAGCAGAACCCACCAGCGGAGCACAGATAAGTGCATTGCTCTGGGGGGCGGTGGGGGGAGAGTTATGTCCTGGCACTTCCCTGCCAGTGGCAGTTCCAGGTTGGGAGGGGTTCTATTTTCATGTCTGTATCAGAGCAGCTTCAATCTGCTATTCCTGCTCATTGCAACTCAGCATATTTTACTGAAAATTCTGCCTAACGTTTTGCTTTGTCAACTGTATAATATTCATTACTACATGTTAATTTTCATCTCATCGTCTATGAAACTCTGTCATATTGTTCAAGTATATATCGAATTTAACTGAATTTTTTTAAAATTCCATTTTACGGGATATGGGCTTCGCTGGTTAGACCATTCCTGAGTGCCCTCGAGAGGTGGTGGTGAGCTGCCTTCTTGAACTGCTGCAGTCTGTGTGGTGTAGGTACACCCAACGAGCTGTTAAGGAGGGAGTTCCAGGATGGCAGAGCAGGCTCGAAGGCCAAATGTCCTCCCCTTGCTTCTGAAAACCATCTGCTTTCCATAATGGACTTTCTCACCGTCTTTAGGAAAGCTTTAACTTTACACTATTGAAACAAAATGAGCTGTCATTTATTTTCCCTTGTAAAATAGTTTGTTACCTCAGTTGGAGGCTTCTGCAATAGGCGACTGAAGGATGATTAGGAATGACTGCTGAGTGCAAGGATATTTCTGCATCACAGATATATTGAACTCTGAACAAAAACTTGCTTTCAAGTGAAACATCATCCACTTCAAACAAGATTTAATGCTCGGTAGGAAGAAGTGGAAAAATAACAAATACATTTTTTTCACTATTGTTCTTTTTACATTGACAGGAAAGTGATTTTTTTGCTTATTGAATCTTAAGAAACACACACACACAAAACATCAAGCCCAACATATACTGACAACGCCACATTTCACGCTTCAGGAGGAATTTAATTCCAGTAACAGGGGTCCTAGCAGAGAACTCAGAAATAGATGGGATTGCTCCAGGCAGAAGAGTTGGGCTAAATACAAGCATGGATGGTTTGGCCCCCCAAACCCTGTGTCAGGACGGGCAGGAAGATGCCAGTACTGGTGCCAGGTGGTGGGAGCATAGATGCTGTTGCCATTTTTAAACAGTGCTGCTTCAGACCTTCCCATGTCATCAGTCCACCCCCTTGCACATGCCAAAATCCTTCATGTCCAAGAGCCTTCATCACTTGAGTCTTTGGTGTACAGTCGTTGAAGTGGAACAAGAGGCTGTCACCAATGGAATGACGCAGGACAATTAAACGATGACTCCATGTTTCAGCGATGCCACCCTGCAAGTTATCCTCCAGGTTGCAAAAAGCAGTGAGGTTGTTTTCCTACGGATGGCAAGAAAAGCTCCCAAGCTTGGAAGAAACTAGCAATGACAGTTAGAAGTTGTGGGGTGCAGCAGCGCACCTGGGTCCAGTGTCAGGAGCAGGTCAATGGCCCCTCTGCACTCCCAGGATTAAGTGTGGCTGAATGTTGATCTCTCTGTGGCTTTCATGTTGGCAACACACACTGTGTCTCAACAGTGACACAGTGGTTAGCACTGCAGCCTCACAGCTTCAGGGTCCCGGTTTCAATTCTGGCCTCGGGTGACTGCCTGTGTGGAGTCTGTACTTCCTCCCTGTGTCTATGTGGGTTTCCTCCAGGTGCCCCAGTTTTGTCCAACAGTCTAAAGATCTGCATGGATTGGCCATGCTAAATTGCCCCTTAGTTTCCAAAAGATTAGGTAGTATTTCTGGGTTACGGGGATAAGGTGGAGCTTGGGCAGAAATAGGGTGCTCTTTCCAAGGACCGGTGCAAACTCAATGGACCAAATGGCCTCCTTCTGCACTGTAAGTTCTATGATTCTATGAGGGGAGAGGTCAACCGGGAGGGGAAAGAATGGAATGCTCCAGTAGCAGCTGCCTCATGATGAATAGCTGCAGCTGGGTGACAGGACCTACCTCTCAGTATCAATGTCATTCAAGTCCTGTCAATGGGAAATCTGAGAGCCTCCATTATGGACCTATGGGATGGCAATTAATTTGGAGGCCAGTTGATTGTTATCGAGCGATTTCCCCTTTTGCCAGCACAAGAAATGTGCTCACACCATAGAAATGGCAAAGGCAGTAGAGGTGTGTCGCACCTCGGAGTCCTTATACCCACTGAGGAGAAGGCTTTCAACCTGGCTGGAAAGCAAGGAGGCTTGGCAATAGTGGCTGGCGAGAGCGAAGGGCAGTGTGAAGAGAGTAAGGAGGCCTCAAGCTTCATGTCTGTCATAATATACACCAGTATATCATGGTGCAGATATACACACACGGATGGACACACAGCAAGACCAATCAACACACACAACACCGCAGCCAATCACCAGTTAGAGCACACTCACTATAAAGACAGGGGGTATCAGAGTTCCCGCTCATTTGGGATACAGCCTCCTACAAGGACAGAGCTTACAGCTTGCAGCACAGATCCTCACCATGTGCTGAGTGCATAGACTGGTTCGGACAAGCATAGGTCTTTAGTTCAATCTAACATCGTGTTAACCCACAGTGAAAGTATGTTCAACAGTTTCTAACTTAATAAAATAGTGTTGCACTATTTTAAGTGTTGGTGACCTGTATGTGTTCCACGGATCCAGAGCACCCAACACATCATGATACCAGGAGTTGAGGGATATTAGAACTTCTTAGACCTACTTGCAAGTGATCTGCCGTCCACCAGCATACAGTCATCCTGCAAAATGGACAGCGTCCGCCCGCCGCCGCCGCTCCGCATCACCGGTAACCTGGGGGCCAACTGGAAGATATTCAAACAACGCTTCCAGCTCTACCTTGAAGCCACAGACCGGGAAGATGCCTCGACACCAGGAAGATCACTCTCTTCCTATCCACAGCCGGGGAACATGCCATCCACATTTTCAATTCTCTCACCTTTGCTGATGATGAAGATAAATCAAAATTCAAGACGGTCCTCCTCAAGTTTTACACTCACTGCAACATAGAGGTGAATGAAACTTGCGTGCGCTATCTATTCCAACAGCGTTTGCAGGGTAAGGATGAACCTTTCCAGTCCTTTCTCACCCACCTCCGCATCCTTGCGCAGTCCTGTAATTACGGGCCCACCTCCGACTCCATGATACGCGACCAGATCGTTTTTGGTGTTCAGTCGGACCCCCTACGCCAGCAGCTCCTCAAGGTGAAGCAGCTCACCCTAGCGACCGCCATCAAGGCCAGCGTGCTACACGAACACGCCATTAGTCGGTTTTCCCACATCCAACCGGCTGAAACGGTGTGGCAAGGTCCCCACGAGGCAGAACGGGTCCAAGCAATCGAGCAACTCCAGGGCCTCAGCCTGGATGAGGGCGGCCATTTTGCGTGCTTTTCGCAGACTCCTGCGCTTGTGCGCACCGAACAAGGGGACGGCGACGTTGATAAACGTACTGCGCAGGCGCGCACCACGCACGACCGCACCGCGCATGCACGGTGGCGCAGCGAACGTGCTGTCGCTACAAAGTGCGGCAACTGTGGCTCCGCCTACTTAAAGCTGCAATGCTCTGCCAAATGCCAACAATGCCTGAGATGTGGCAAACTTGGCCACTATGCTGCTTTATGCAGATCAGCTCAGCCTGCCAATTCGTATCGCTCCAGCCAGCCTCGCAGGAATGTCCGGGCCATTCAACCCATGGTCACCGAGTCCGGTGCGGACCTACTACCCGACATTGACACCGAGGACCCGAAGGCACTTTTTCGAGTCGGTATCGTTCCAAAAAACAGGGTGTCCCCAAAGCAAAGAATCCAGCCTCTGTCGGTTTACAGCATCAATCCGGACGATGAGTGGTGTGCCACTCTTACAGTCAACCGGTCCCAAATACGATTCCATCTGGACGCTGGTGCCCCCGCCAATCTCATTGCGCGGTCTGACCTCCAAAGCCTTTGTGTCAAACCAGCCATCCTGCCATCAGCCTGCCAGCTATTAGATTATAATGGCAATGCCATTGCTGCCAGCGGCTCGTGTCAACTTGAAGTGACACACAGGTCACGCAAAGCCATCCTTCCCTTTGAAATCGTGGGCTCCTCGAAATCCTCCCTGCTTGGCGCACAGGCATGCAAGCTGTTGAACCTAGTTCAGAGAGTTCACTCTCTCTCTCCTGCTGACGCGTCTGCCTTTCAGGACACCAACTTCAGGGCGCAGCTCGACACCATTATCAACCAGTACCACGACGTCTTCGAGGGCATGGGCACGTTCCCGTACACCGACAAGATTTTATTAAAACCGAATGCCATGCCTGTAGTGCCCGCACCTCGCAGGGTCCGAGCACCCCTTAAGGACCACCTCAAGCAGCAGCTGCAGGACCTCCAGAACCAAGGAGTGATTTCCAAAGTCACGGAACCGACCAACTGGGTCAGTTCCATAGTATGTGTAAAAAAGCCTTCCGGCGAATTGAGAATTTGCATTGATCCCAAGGATCTAAATCGCAATATCACGAGGGAGCATTACCAATTCCCAAGCGCGAAGAGCTCACATGCGAGATGGCTCGCGCCAAGCTCTTCACCAAACACAATGCCTCAAAAAGGATTCTGGCAAATCCAGCTCGATAAATCCAGCAGGAAACTTTGCACATTTAATACCCCCTTTAGCAGATATTGTTACAACAGGATGCCGTTCGGGATCATATCTGCATCAGAAGTGTCCCATAGGATTATGGAACAAATGATGGAAGGCCTTGAAGGTGTTCGCATCTCTGTCGATGACATAATCATTTGGTCCACCACCCCCCAGGAGCATATTAGTCGCCTCCAGCATGTATTCAGACGTATACATGAGCATGGCCTCCGCCTCAACAGGGCCAAATGCTCTTTTGGTCAGACGGAACTCAAGTTCCTCAGGGACCACATCTCCCAATTGGGCGTGCAGTCGGATGCGGTCAAGGTAGCTGCCATCACAGCTATGAAAACACCAGAGGACAAGAAGGCGGTCCTCCGATTTCTGGGCATGGTCAATTTTTTAGGGAAGTTTATCCCTAACCTCGCCTCTCATACCACGGCTCTCAGGAACCTGGTCAGGAAGACGACAGACTTCCAATGGCTCCCTGCCCAAGAGCGCGAATGGAGAGAACTCAAAACAAAACTGACCACGGCCCCAGTCTTAGCTTTCTTTGATCCAGCAAAGGAGACCAAAATTTCGACCGATGCCAGTCAATCCGGCATTGGGGCAGTGCTCCTTCAACGTGATGAGGCTTCATCATGGGCCCCCGTTGCATATGCGTCACGTGCGATGACCCCCATGGAGCAGCGCTACGCGCAGATAGAAAAGGAGTGCTTGGGCCTTCTGCCAGGTGTGGTTAAGTTTCATGATTATGTCTCAGGACTTCCTCAATTCACCGTCGAGACCGACCATCGCCCGCTGGTCAATATAATACAGAAAGACTTGAACGATATGACGCCTCGTCTCCAGCGTATTCTTCTCAAGCTCCGGCGATATGACTTCCCGCTGGTATACACCCCAGGCAAAGACCTCATCATTGCGGACGCTCTCTCCAGGGCAGTCAACGCTCCATGTGACCCAGCAGGATTGGTCTGCCAGGTTGACGCCCATGTGGCATTCGCGGCCTCCAACCTACCTGCCACGGATGAACGTCTCGTCCAAATTCACCGCGAGACGGTGGCTGACCCCTTGCTACAGCGTGTCATGCGCCACCTAACCGACGGGTGGCTCAAGGGCCAATGGCCCTCAGTTTTATAATGTCAGAGATGATCTGGTGGTAGTAGACGGGGTCCTTCTAAAACTGGACCACATTGTCATCCCGCATAGCATGCGCCAACTTGTCCTGGAACAAATACACGAGGGCCACCTTAGCGTGAATAAGTGCCGCCGATGGGCCCGAGAGGCAGTGTACTAGCCCGGCATTAATGAGGATATAGGCAACACAGTGCTCAACTGCCCCACTTGTCAGCGCTTCCAGCCAGCCCAACCATGTGAGACCCTGCAGTCCCATGAGTTGGTCACGTCACCATGGACCAAGGTGGGCATTGACCTGTTTCACGCGCTGGGTAGAAACTATGTCCTGATCGTGGACTACTTTTCAAATTACCCGGAGGTGATACGGTTGCACAACATCACCTCTTCTGCAGTCATTCGTGCATGTAAAGAAACCTTTGCTCGACACGGCATCCCACTCACGGTTATGTCGGACAATGGCCCCTGCTTCGCCAGCCAGGAATGGTCCAACTTTGCCAGGCGGTACAATTTTGCCCATGTGACATCCAGTCCACTGTACCCTCAATCCAACGGCAAAGCGGAGAAGCGAGTACATATAGTCAAACGGCTCCTATGCAAGGCTGCCGATGCTGGTTCCGACTTCTACCTTGCCTTGCTGGCCTATCGCTCCGCCCTGCTGTCCACTGGCCTGTCGCCAGCCCAGTTACTCATGGGTCATACCCTGAGGATGACGGGTCCGTCCATCCATGTCCCAGACCTCGACCACGTTCCGGTCCTTCACCGGATGAAGATGTCTCGTGCACAGCACAAGGCGGCTCATGACTCCCATGCAGCTGATCTCCCTGCTCTGGCTCTAGATGACAACGTCCGTGTCCACCTTCCGGATGGGGGCTGGTCTGCAACCGCTGTTGTCCTTCGGCAGGTGGCCCCCCGCTCGTTCCTGGTTCATCTACCGGATGGCTCTATTCTGCGCCGCAATCGACGCGCCCTTCGTCTCGTTCCACGCTCGCCACGTGATCCTCCACTGTCACCTCGCCCTCCTGCTGACCCTGCCATGGACTATGCAGAGCTCCCTGTCACTCTGCATCCCCCTGACTCTGACGCAGTCCAGCCCGCTCCTGAACCGGCGGCTCTCGACCCACCCTTGAGGCGGTCAACCAGAATTCGTCGCCCACCTCAGAGACTTGATTTATGAACTTGGCGGACTTAGAGACTCTGAATTGTTTTGTTGCTTTGTTTGATCGTTTCCCTGGTTTGTATATAGTGTTGATCTTGTTATTCTTGTTGCATATTGCTTCTCTGCATCAGGCACCTTCCCACGTAAATAGCTTAGTTCTCATGTACGTAGTCCTGTAAATATGTCTTCGCACCCCACATGTAGTTAGGAACATTCTCACCATACATTATTTATTGCCACACACATACATTCTTTTATAAAAGGGGGGATGTCATAATATACACCAGTATATCATGGCGCAGATACACACACACTGATGGACACACAGCAAGACCAATCAACACACACAACACCGCAGCCAATCACCAGTTAGAGCACACTCACTATAAAGACAGGGGGCATCAGAGTTCCCGCTCATTCGGGATACAGCCTCCTACAAGGACAGAGCTTACAGATTACAGCATAGCTCCTCACCATGTGCTGAGTGCATAGACTGGTTAGGGCAGGCATAGGTCTTTAGTTTAATCTAACATCATGTTAACCCACAGTGAAAGTATGTTCAACAGTTTCTACCTAAATAAAATAGTGTTGCACTATTTTAAGTGTTGGTGGCCTGTATGTGTTCCACGGATCCAGAGCACCCAACACATCAATGTCCACTGCTGGGCAAAAAGGAGATACGCATCATATTCATCAAGGTGGAATGATGTGATGCTGCATCCTCTGAGGCTTAGCCACCTTTTTCCTCAGAGGGAGACTACAGGGTCCCTGTCAATGCAGTCTCCTCAGAATACATGTGCCTGCATCAGAGATGGATGGGAAGTGGGAACAACATTTTTGTGCTATTTGGGATCGTCGATGCAGGCACATGTATTCTGAGGAGACAGCATTGACAGGGAACTGTAGTCTCTCTCTGAGGAAAAAGGTGGCTAAGGCTCAGAGGATGCAGCATCACATCATTCCACCTTGATGAATATGTGATCACAATGTAGGCAGCTTCTCGCAGTGGCCAAGATTCATTTCGGACCATGGACCTTTGCATCCAACAGCCTGCCCGCATTTGAACTGCAGATCAAAGCGCTCAGAAACAGATTACAAACAGCATTTAGACACACCAAAATGGCACAGGTGATTATACTTTCAAGGTTACTAATAGATCTTTGTGCATTACTAAATGATGTTGGGGCATTTATTGCTGTCTTCTTTATTCAGTGACTGATGCTTCCTCGCTTGCAGTATGAACCCTTGCACCCTCATCAGCCTGTATGTAGAGAGAAAGCTGGAGTGTGACCCTATCTGTGGATGTGGCAATGTGCATGGAAAATCTAAGAGATCGATGCTGTTGTGATGACATGTAGGGACAATGTGGGTCGGTAGTCTTAGGCAGCAGATAGTTCAATAGCCTCAGGCCTGCTGAAAGCAGCAGTGAATAAGCTTGTCATGAGATTCCCTTGTGTCTCTCCATGGCTTTTGTTGCTAGTGCAGGTGCCTCATCCTGTCGTCCGTCTGCTCTGCCCTCTCCTCCACATCATCATCAGAAGAGGAGTGAATGCCCTCTACGTCAGTGTTTTGCAAACTTTCTTTCCAGGGACCCATTTTTACCAACCGGCCAACCTTTGGGGCCCAACCCGGCCGACCTTCGCGACCCACGTCGGCCGGCCTTCGCTGCCCACGCCGGCCGACCTTTGCAACCCACGCCAGGTAACTTTCGCGGCCTACGCTGGCTGACCTGCACAACCCACCATTTTCTCTTACCTTATTTGCTGCTGACAAAAATGGAGGAAATGGTTTTGGGTCCCTTTGGCCCTCGTACATGCTCCTCCAATGGAACCCGTTGGATGGAGGTGAAGCCTTCTGGTGTCGGAAAGTATGGAGTCTCCACCTGTCCAAAGTTCTGCATTTTTTTCCTGTAAAATTTTATCAAATAAAACCCCCTGACCTTGTAAAAAAAATAAAAGTAAAATGAATAAAATAAATGAAAAAAAAAATTAAATGAATAAAAGAAATGAATAACACCCCCCCGAATTTGTAAACCAAAAAGCTGCGACCGTTTTTTAAAAAAGCGGCCGCACTGCGCATGCGTGCCCGATCATCGCCGCGCATGCGCATAGTTTTGCGCATGCGCGGCGATGATCGGGCACGCATGCGCAGTGCGGCCACATTTTTTTAGCATGTTCACCGCCATTTTGAAGGCCGCTTGCAGCCGGCGCTATTAACAGCCGGCTGCTGAGGCTGTTGCGCGCAGATTTGCGCGATCGGGGGAGCCGCGACAGACGGCTCAGCGACCCTCCCGACACCCGCTTGTGACCCACCCACGGATCATGCCCCCGAGTTTCACAATGCCTGGTCTAGACTGTATTACAACTTCCATGGGTAGATTGTCGGCTTGATAATTGCCCGGGTCAACCTGCGACATGAATTTTACCATTGCATGACCACAGGAGTGCGAGGGTTCCTCGCCTGTGTAAGCAGAAATGACTCATTTTGGGTTTTTATAATGTTTACAGCATGGAAACATTCCCTTCGGCCCAGCTTGTCCATGCCGCCCAGTTTCTATCACTAAGCTAGTCCAACTTTCCCACATTCGGCCCATATCCCTCTATACCCACCCTGCCCAGGTAGCTGTCTAACTGCTTTTTAAAAGACAAAATCGGACCCGCCTCTGGCAGCCCATTCCAGATGCTCACCACCCTCTGTGTGAAGAAATTTACTTGAGAGATTATCTTTTGACCCAAGGATCCATCCCTGAAAGCAGGCCTGGTACCGGGCCTGATTTGGCACCTGGGTGTGGCGAAGAACATGGGTGCCACGAATGCTCACTATAAATCGGACACACACCTACGGGTTGTGTTTTCAATAGTCACATACCAGCTGAACATTGATTAAGTAGAAACCCTTCCTGTTGATGATGCCAGCAAGCAGGCTAGT
Organism: Scyliorhinus torazame; assembly: GCF_047496885.1. Lineage (NCBI taxonomy): Eukaryota > Metazoa > Chordata > Chondrichthyes > Carcharhiniformes > Scyliorhinidae > Scyliorhinus > Scyliorhinus torazame. Next base: position 245,593,531 of record NC_092713.1, read on the forward strand.
CTGATGGATCTTAGATGGCCAAATGGGTGCACCCTGCAAACATGGAAAACCTGCAATCGCACAACGCCAACACCCCTCCTTGCCGAGCTATCAGGGTCACTGCAGTAATGCATAAAAGCTTTCCAGCGCTCTTAAACCAGCTATTGGTGACCTCAGCAGTGAATGGCTGCTTGGGAAACTCAGAAGGGTCCAGATGCATAGAGATTCAGCACAGTGGTGACTTTCAGCACCACTGGCATTAGTACCCAAGTCATTCTGTAGCATCATGAAAAAGGTCAGTGACGGATTCCCTTGACAGCTACAGTCCTCTCTGACACTGACATTCCAACATCTGGAGTTAGTTCACTCGGACCCCTGAACACTCGGGCAAGCAGCATGGCCCGTCTTTGGACTTGCTCCTGCTACGTTCTGCATCCTTTCCAGTCATAGGCTGCACCTGTTTCTGCTGCTACTGCACTGGCATGGGTTACTTTTATGCCTGAATCACCCTCGAATTGAGCTACTCCTCCACAGCTGTGGGGTCCAGGAGGGCTGTCTGGATGAGTCCCATTGCTTGTTTATTCCTCCTTCAAAGGCTGCTGCCCTTGGAGGGGATCTCCTAGGGTGGATCCCAAACCTTGTCAATGCACCAAGCATCTGAGGCATGGCCCCTCTGCTCCAATGAACAGTCCCTCAGCTCCATACATCTGCGCCTCCATTTGTCTGAACTGCCCCTCAAATCTGCTGGTCTTCTGGCCTTCTCTTCCCTTTCGGTGAAAGCTTCCACTCAGTGGAGAGTGTCATGATATTCAAACACACACATCATGATGGACACACCAACAGGCAAATCAGAGCACACAACACCACAACCAATCACAGACAAGAACACCAACCACATAAAAAGCACGAGCACGACACCTGGTGGTCAGTAGGTCTGGGGACAAAGAAACAGAGAAGAGCTGTTACAACATCACAAGCAGGGAACCCCCACGTGCAGAGTGCAAAGACAAAACTGTACATAGTAAGTTTAAATAAAATAGCGTTGTACCATATACAACTGTGTTGGCTCATCTGTGTGTCAGAACACCCAACACCACATGGTACAGGAGTGGATCAATACCTGCCTACTAACCTGCCATTCTGGACATGGACCGCACCGACAAACCGCAGCCGTTGCAAGTCGCGGGGAACCTAGGTACCAATTGGAAGCTCTTCAGGCAGCGATTTGACCTGTACATCCGTGCCACCGAAAAACAGAGTGCCTCGGATGAAACGAAGATTGCAATGCTCCTCTTCTACGCAGGTCAGCATGCCACCGACGTCTTCAACTCACTGGTGTTCGAAGAAGGCGAAAACCAATCCAAATATGACACGGTCATCCTCAAACTGGACCAGCACTTTCAAGTTGAAGTAAATGAAAGTTTTGAAAGATACCTCTTTCAGCAACGCCTGCAAGGTAAGGAGGAGCTTTTTCAACCCTTCTTGACGCACCTCCGGATTCTAGCGCAGTCCTGCGGTTACGGCACCACCACAGAGTCCATGATCAGGGACCAGATTGTTTTTGGCGTTGCCTCTAGTGGCCTACGCCAGCAGCTTCTTAAAATAAAAAGCCTCACCTTAGCGTCTGCTGTGGAAGCCTGTGTCCTCCACGAAAATGCTACCTGCCGTTTTGCCCGATTTCAGGCGTCCGAGTTGGCACGGAGGGGGTCCCCAGCCGTCGAATCGGCAAGCCAGGCCGCCCACGACGTCGAACGCATCCAGGCCGTCGATTACTTCCCGACCCACGGCCCGGACGACAGCGGCCGCTTCCCGCGCTTTTCGCGGTCTCCCGCGCAGGTGCGCGCCAAAAATAACGGCCACAACGAGGGACGCACTGCGCAGGCGCGCCCACCGCAAGATCGCACTGCGCATGCGCAGTGGCGCAACGAACGCCGTGACGTCATGACGTGCGGCAATTGTGGTGCTCTACATTTAAAAGGGCAATGTCCTGCAAAAAACCGACAGTGCCTCAGATGTGGCAAGATGGGCCACTACGCAGCCCACTGTCGTTCGGCTCAACCCATGGATCCGGCGCATCCTCGACAATCTCGCAGACAAGTCAGGACCGTCCAGCCCACGCATCAAGACTTCCAGTTAAGTGATGCAGATGACCAGGATGCCTTCCGCGTTTCCATCATCGATGTCAACAAGGTCAATGCCATCAATCCAGCCGATGAGTGGTGTGCCACCCTGACGGTCAACCCGAACTCGTCGCAAGCCCATTAGACTGGACTTATAATACCGTTCATATGTTTAACAAGTTGCACAACTTTACATGATAACCTGTTGTTGTTTATCGTTCCAGATGTCGTCTGACTGGACAACTGTTCAAGTTTTTTTTCTTCTTCTCTCGTTCGCATTTATGTTATGTTATGGTACAACTTGGTTCATGTGACGCACCCGACATCGCCCCATGTACATAGTTCCGTCATATGCACATGCTGCACACGACACACACACACTCTTAGATGCACTCACGACACGATCATATTTATTACCACGTAGGCACATATCTTTGTAAAAAGGGGGGATGTCATGATATTCAAACACACACATCATGATGGACACACCAACAGGCAAATCAGAGCACACAACACCACAACCAATCACAGACAAGAACACCAACCACATAAAAAGCACGAGCACGACACCTGGTGGTCAGTAGGTCTGGGGACAAAGAAACAGAGAAGAGCTGTTACAACATCACAAGCAGGGAACCCCCACGTGCAGAGTGCAAAGACAAAACTGTACATAGTAAGTTTAAATAAAATAGCGTTGTACCATATACAACCGTGTTGGCTCATCTGTGTGTCAGAACACCCAACACCACAGAGAGCAGCTCCTCAACAGCTGATCTTCTCCTCAAAGACTGAGGCCTTACTAGATACAACGACTCTGGAATGATTGGGGATCTGATGGCTCATGATCCCCATCCACCATATGTTTAATTTTAGGATAACATTTAATCCCATGTAAATATAAATATCTCCTTATGAAGCTGAATGGCCTTCCTACCCCTTCCATGTGACATCACTGCCACCCTGTCTCACCACTTGGCATAATGGGACTCAAAGTCTGAAGCGGAATCTCTCTTTAGATTCTACTGACCCCCAAATGCTTATCTTGCTCCATTAAATTCTACCCCCACACCATAAATAGTATTACTCCAGCTTGGTATAAAACCTTGGTTTAAAAAGCACCTATTTGACTTACCAGGGCACGTAAACACTCTTAAGATGTAACTTTTAATTGTCTAAATATTAGGATAGGGTTGTTTCTTTTGCCACATCCTTCCAACAATTAAAGATAACTGGAGTTGGAGCAGAACTCTGTGCAAGGATATTCCCAATAAGCTCCTTTGTTACTGAGAAGAATGGAAAGTCATTTCTGGGGAGCATCTGCAAGACTTGAATATATATCACGCATCAAAAACATCACCATTTAAAGCATTAACATTTGGAAGACAGTGCCTGGTGTCTTGTTATTATAATAACAAAAATAATTAGAGAATTTCAAACAAATTTTCCTTTACCTTAAACTGCCTTTGACTCTGAGCAGGTTAATCCTTTCTATTCTGAAGCAATGTAACCATGTCCTTCTACAGACTTGGCGCTGTCTTTCCACCTTTTATATTTAATTAAAGCTGGCATGTCAGGATCCTTATCACTCCATGAATATCACATACAGGCATGTTATTCACCGGACAGAACATTTCCACAGGGAGTATATAATTATATTTTTTCAACAGACTCACTAAAGACTTACACCTGTTCTATCAGTATAATTCCACATTTTCTGCAGCGATTGAAGATGACAGCCCATTGATCTATAGTAGCACGGAGAAATGGTTTCAAGTAAAAGTTTTACCAAATATCCAATTGAATTTGACATCAGTGAATACCATGAACCCAAGCTGCATTTTACTCTCTACAAGAACTGTAAAATACAAAACAATACAACACTTTAGACTCTAGTTATAAAATTTAAATATATGGGATATTTTAAATACAAGGATTTGAAAGTCTATCAAAGTTTCACATGTTCCTTCCACAGATATTTTACAGATGGACTGTAGCGGTTCAAAAAAGCCCACAAGCACCTTCTCAAGGACAATTAGGGATGGGCAACAAATGCTTACCTGACTGGTGACACCTACTTCCCACAAAATAATTTTTAAAAATCAGAAACAATCAGACACAAGACTTCCAAAAGGCCTTTGATAAGGTGCCTCACGGGAGACTGCTGAGTAAAATAAGGGCCCATGATATTCGAGGCAAGGTACTAACATGGATTGACGATTGGCTGTCAGGTAGAAGGCAGAGAGTTGGGATAAAAGATTCTTTTTCGGAATGGCAACCGGTGACGAGTGGTGTCCCGCAGGGTTCAGTGTTGGGGCCACAGCTGTTCTCTTTATATATTAACGATCTAGATGACGGGACTGGGGGCATTCTGGCTAAGTTTGACGATGATACAAAGATAGGTGGAGGGGCAGGTAGTATGGAGGAGGTGGGGAGGCTGCAGAAAGATTTAGACAGTTTAGGAGAGTGGTCCAAGAAATGGCTGATAAAATTCAACGTGGGCAAGTGCGAGGTCTTGCACTTTGGAAAAAAGAATAGAGGCATGGGCTATTTTCTAAATGGTGACAAAATTCATATTGCTGAAGTGCAAAGGGACTTGGGAGTCCTAGTCCAGGATTCTCTAAAGGTAAACTTGCAGGTTGAGTCCGTAATTAAGAAAGCAAATGCAATGTTGTCATTTATCTCAAGAGGCTTGGAATATAAAAGCAGGGATGTACTTCTGAAGCTTTATAAAGCATTAGTTAGGCCCCATTTAGAATACTGTGAGCAATTTTGGGCCCCACACCTCAGGAAGGACATACTGGCACTGGAGCGGGTCCAGCGGAGATTCACACGGATGATCCCAGGAATGGTAGGCCTAACATACGATGAACGTCTGAGGATCCTGGGATTATATTCAATGGAGTTTAGGAGGTTGAGGGGAGATCTAATAGAAACTTACAAGATAATGAATGGCTTAGATAGGGTGGACGTAGGGAAGTTGTTTCCATTAGCAGGGGAGACTAGGACCCGGGGGTACAGCCTTAGAATAAAAGGGAGTCACTTTAGAACAGAGATGAGGAGAAATTTCTTCAGCCAGAGAGTGGTGGGTCTGTGGAATTCATTGCCACAGAGGGCGGTGGAGGCCGGGACGTTGAGTGTCTTTAAGACAGAAGTTGATAAATTCTTGATTTCTCGAGGAATTAAGGGCTATGGAGAGAGAGCGGGTAAATGGAGTTGAAATCAGCCATGATTGAATGATGGAGTGGACTCGATGGGCCGAATGGCCTTACTTCCACTCCTATGTCTTATGGTCTTATGGAAACCAACCAAGGTAATTAAGAAATGCAGGTTCTAAATACTTGTTTACAATGTTACTTGCTTTGAACCACATTGTGGGCTTTTCACGCCCAGTATGTGATGGCATTCACCCACACCTGTACTTTCTGCTGAGATCCCACGAAGAAATTCACACTGAGAAAGCAACTAAGATTCATCAACAGGAAGCAGTTTCAACCCCTCAACATTCAACTGGTCTTGACCACAACACGAGCTACTTGCAGATGACCGTGGTCATGGTCCACATTGGTACAAACGGCATAGGTAAAAAAGGGATGAGGTCCTAAAAGCAGAATACAGGGAGTAAGGAAGAAAGTTGAGAAGTCGGACTTCAAAAGGTAGTGATATCAGGATTACTAACAGCTACACGTGCCAGTCAGAGTAGAAATAGCAGGATATGTCAGATGAATACGTGGCTGAAGAGATGGTGTGAGGGGGAGGATGTCAAATTCCTGGAGCATTGGGACCGGTTCTGGGGAGTGGGGGGGGGGGGGGGGGGGGGGGCTTAGGCCCTACGGCTTAGGCCCTGGTTCTGGTGTGGGGAGGGGGGGTGGAACACCTGGGCCCTGGGCCCTAGTTCTGGGGTGGGTGGGGGTGGGTGGGAGTGGGGGGATGGGCCCTGTACAAACTGGACGGGTTACACCTAGGCAGGACTGCGACTAATGTCCTTGGGGGGCGGGGGGGGGGGGGGGGGGGGAGGAGGGGGGCTGGGTGGACTTGTTAGAATAGTTGTGGAGGGTTTAAAATAACATGACAAGGAGATGGGAACCTTTGTAACGATTCAGAGCACCGGGAATCAAGAACAAGAGAAAAAGACAACATGGAGAATCAGAAATGTGACAAGCTGGGAAATCAAGCGCCTGTAATGGCACTGTAAAACAAATTGGAGGAACAAATAGGTGAACTCTAAAAGTTGTTTATTCCTAATTGGCACGAGAGTAGAAAGAGAGCTGTGGCCAAACCATGCCTTACAAGGGAAATTAGAGTAGTATTAGATTCAAAGAAGAGGCATACAAATTAGCAAGAAAAAGCAATAGACCTGAAGATTGGGAACAGTTTAAAATTCAGCAAGGGATTGATTAAGGGGAAAATGCAATATGAAAGTTAAGTTAGTGGGGAACATAAAAACTGACTGTAAACGTTTCTGGAGGTATGTAAAGAGAAAAAATTTCTAAATACTAATGTAGGCCCCCTACAGTCAGAAATGGACGAATTCATAACAGGGAACAAAGAAATGGTTGAGAAACTAAATTTGTGCTTTGCTTCTGTCTTCACAAAGGAAGACATGAATAATGTACCGAAAGTTCTGAGGAACACAAGTTTTAGTGAGGAGGTGAAGAAAATTAATATTACTAGAGACATGGTTTTGGGGAAATTAATGGGGTTGAAGGCGAATAAATCTCCACGGTCTGATAATCTTCATCCCAGAGTACTTAAGGAAGTGGCCCTAGAAATAGTAGATCCATTGGTGGTCATTTTCTAAACTTCTTTGGACTCTGGAATGGTTCCTGCAGATTGGAGGGTGGATTGGAGGCTCGTAAATATAACCCACTATTCAAAAAGGTATGTGGAGAGAAAATAGGGATCTATAGACCAGAGAGCCTAACGTCAGTAGTAGGGAAGATGGGGCAGTCCAGAACTAGGGGTTATAGTTTGAAGATGAAGGGCAAACCTTTTAGGACTGATGTGAGAAGAATTTTCTTTACCGAGAGAGTGGTTAATCTGTGGAATTCACTACCACGGAAAGTAGCTGTGGTCAAAACAGTAAGGGCTGGATTCTCCGTAGCTCACGCGGAAATCGGGATCAGCGATCAGACAGAGAATGGCTTCTGACGCCGGAATCGGGGCAGGTTGTTTAAGGGGCTTCTTGACGAATACACGAATAGGATGGGAATAGAGGAATATGGATCCTGAAAGTGTAGAAGGTTTTAAGTTAGGCAGGCAGCATGGTCGGTGCTGGCCTAGAGGGCCAAAGGGCCTATTACTGTGCTGCACTTTTCTTTGAGTCCCTCTAACCCAGGAAGATGGCATGGCCTGGAACCAATATTTAACTGAAATAGATCCACACTTAACACACATCTTCTCTACTGAGTACTACTACACTCCGTCTGCTTCACCCAATGTCTCTTTCTGTGTACTTATATTGTGTATCTATCGTATGTCCTATGTTTTTCATGTATGGAACGATCTGACTGGACTGTATGCAGAACAATACTTTTCACTGGCCTCGGTACACATGACAATAAACCCAAATCCATATCCAGTGCCTGAGTTACACACCCTGTTTACGTCTGGCTGCTAGTGAATCATGCATCTGACCTGAAAATGGTGAGTTTATGGTGATAGGGAATAGTGGAGGCTCTTTCCAAGAGCCTGTGCAGACTCAATGGGCCGAATGGCCTCCTTCTGCACTATAAATTATATGATTCTATGATTCTGAGATGCATGGGGAGATGAGTTCTGTTCATAAGAGGGTCATTCAGGAGTCTGGTAACAGCGGGGAAGTAACTGTTTTTCAATCTGTTAGTGCATGTTCGCAGACTTTTGTATCTCCTAACCGATCGAAGAGGTTGGAATAGAGAATAACCCGGGTGGGAGGGGTCTTGGATTATGGTGCCTGCTTTCCCAAGGCAGTGGAAGGTGTAGACAGAGTCAATGGATGGGAGGCAGGTTTGCATGATAGAGTGGGCTGTGTTCTCGACTCTCTGTCGTTTCTTACGATCTTGGGCCGAGCAGTTGCCATACCTGTGATGCAGCCAGATAAGAGGCTTTCTATGGCACATCTGTAAAAATTGGTAAAAGTCAATGTGGATATGCCTAATTTCCTTACTTTCCTGAGGAAGTACTGGCCCTGTTGTGGTTTCTTGGTCATAGCATCAACATGGGTGGACCAGGACAGATTGTTGGTGATGTGCATACCTAGGAATTGAAGCTGTCAACCATCTCTATTTCGGCACCATTGATGCAGACTGGGGCGTATATGATACTTTGCTTCCTGAAGTCAATGACCAGCTCAAGATTTTCTCGGGCTCCTTGATGCCATACTTGGCTAACTTCTGCCTTGATTTCAAGAGCACCAACTCCCACCTCACGTCTGGAGTTCATGGGCGGAATTCTTCGACCCCCCAGCTGGGTCAGAGAATCGCCAGGGGGCGGCGTGAATCCTGCCCGGTGACAGCAGCCCCCCGCCCCGGCGATTCTCTGGCCCGCGATGGGCCGAGTGGCCGCCCGTTTTTTTTGCCGTTCCCACCTGGTGGCGCGGGCGGCCTCCGGGGTCCTCGGGGGGGCGCGGTGGGATCTGGCCCCGGGAGGTGCCCCCACGGTGGCCTGGCCCGCGATCGGGGCCCACCGATCCGCGGGCGGGCCTGCGCCATGGGGGCGCTCTATTCCTCCGTGTCGGCTGCTATTCCTCTGCGATGGCCGACGCGGAGATGAACCCCCCCTGCGCATGCGCTGGGCTGACGCCAGCACACGCTGGCGCTTCCGCACATGCGCCAACTCGCGCCAGCCGTGGAGGCCCTTCGGCGACGGTTGTCATGGCGCCAAGCCCCTTCCCCGCCGGCCGGCACGGCGCAAACCACTCCGGGGCTGGTCTAGCCCCCTGAAGGTGCGGAGGATTCCGTACCTTTGGGGCAGCCCGACGGCGGAGTGGTTCACGCTACTCCTCGGCGCCGGGACCCCCCTCCCCCCAGCCGCGTAGCGGAGAATCCCGCCCCAGGTCTTTTGTCTATGTTTGAACCCAGACTGTAATGAAGTCAGAAGTTGAGTGACCCTAACAGAACCCAAACTGAGCATTAATGAGCAGGTTATTGCTGACCGAGTGCTGCTTGATGGCACTGTTGATAACCCCTTCTATCACTGTATTAAGATTAGACTGATGGGACGGTAATTGGTCGGGTTGGATTTGTCCTGCTTTTTGCATACAGGACATACCTGGTCAATTTTCAACATTACCAGATAGATGCCTGTGTTGTAGCTGTACTGGAACAGCTTGGCTAGGAAAATTCTAGAGCACAAGTCTATTGATGGAATAATAGAATCATAGAATTTACAGTGCAGAAGAAGGCCATTTAGCCTACCGAGCCTGCTTTGGCCCTTGGAAACAGCACCCTACCTTCACCCTATCCCCGTAACCCAGCAACCCCACCTAATCATTTTTGGCCACTAAGAGCCAATGCACCTAACCTGCACCTCTTTGGACTGTGGGAAGAAACCGGAGCACCCGGAGGAAACCCACGCAGACACGGGGAGAACATGCAGCCTCTGCACCGTGACCCAAGCCAGGAATCGAACCCAGGACCCTGGAGCTGTGAAGCAACAGTGCTAACCACTGTGCTACTGTGCCACCCTGAATGTTGTCAGAGACCAGAGCCTTTGCAGTATCCAGTGCCTTCAGTCATTTCTTGATATCACGTACAGTGAATTGAATTGGCTGAAGACTGGCATCTGTGCTGCTGGGGACCTCTGGAGGAGGCCGAGATGCATTACCCACTTTGCACTTCTGGCTGAAGCTTCAGCCTGACGAATGTGATATAAAATAGTTACTTTAAATATATTAGTTACTGTAATGTAGATATAGGCCGGTCTAATTCATGTTAGTTCACAGACAAAGGATTTCAGAGAGCATGGCAAGGGGGATGGGGTGTTTAGTGTATGGGGAGAAAAGGATGCTGGGTAACAAGAGGCCAGGGGGAGGAATGAGAAGTGAGCCAATTATGATGTATGGCCAGGTCAGGAGGGGTATAGGATAACCTATGGGAATCGTGTGTGTGAAACTTGATGCCATTTGAATGTGTTGGTAGAGATTTCTTTGTTCTCCAGAAGCACTTGATTCTGGAGACCTAGGAAATTGTTGGTGTTCTGGGTTTTTGTGAAACGAGTCAGACTTGCAAGTCGAATAAAAATAACTAATGCTATGCCTACAAATCAATCTCGAGTTTTATTGAGGTCAGACTGACGGGTAAAGAATTTATTATTTCTCAAGCCTGCATGCTTCAGCCTTGTCTTTTGTACTGATCATTGGGGATGAGTTGTTCAATTGTGCACCATCATTCCTGATTTGGATTGGCAGAACTGCAGTTCGATTGGTTGTAGAAATGCTTAGCTCTTTCTATTACTTGCTGCTTATGCTGTGTTGTCACTTCACCAGGTTGATACCTCATTTTTAGTTATGCTGGCGTTGCTTCTGACATGCCTTCTTTCATTGAACCTGGACTTCATGGAGTCCAGAGCCGATGTTGAGAACTCCCAGAACAACTCCCTCCCAATAGTATACCGCGGTGCCATCACCTCTGCTGAGTCTGTCCTGTAGGTGGGAGAGGTTCTTCCCAGGGTTGGTGATGGTCATGCCTGGAACATTATACAACCATAGAATTCCCATAGTACAGAATGAGGCCAGTTGGCCCATCGAGTCTGCACCAACCCTCTGAAAGAGCACTCTGCCAGGCCCACTCCCCTACCCTATCCCCGTAACCCCATACACCCACCTAATTTAGCATGGTCAATTCACATAACCTGCATATCTCTGGACTGTGGGAGGAAACCAAAGCACCTGGAGGAAACCCGTGTAAACATGGGGAGAAGGTGCAAATTCCACAGTCACCCAAGGCCGGAATTGAACCCGGGCCCCTGGCGCTGTGAGGCAGTAGTGCTAACCACTGTGCCGTGCTGCCCTTTTTTTCCTTTTGATTATGTTTATTTGTATTTCCCATTTTCTGTACTAATGAAGCGATTATGGTGCCGTTTTTATATGGAACCCTGATCTTTGAACCCCCCACTACGGCCTCCTGACCCCCCAACACCTCAACGTGAGATACCCTTTTCTGTAAGGAATGATTCCATGACTAACTATGAGACTCCCAATTTTATCGTAAGGAGGACTTCCCAGTGTTAACAGGATTGAGTTTTCCACTGTCACTTCGGTGCCTGGGTTGATGCCGGGGCATCTGTCCAGTTTAATACCTTTTTATTGTCTTTGTACTAGTTGGATACAACTGATTGACTTGCCAGGCCATTTCAGAGGACATTGTTGAGAATCTGGAGTCACATGTAGGCCAGACTAGGCAAGGATGGTAGATTTCCTTCCCTAAAGGGCAGTCTCATGGTCATCATCTGCCATGCTGGGATTTGAACCCGATTCTCTGGATTATTAGTCCAGTGATAATACCATTATACTGCCACCTGCCCTATTCTGTCTGAGGAAGGATTTGCAATTGAAAGGGACCAAAACATGAGTTACAAGAGCTGGTTAGTACTTGGATTTTGCGGGTGCATCAAACACTGAAATGGAGAGGAGGCTTGGGAAGGTTGTCGTCCAGTAACTTACTCTTACTTATATAGAATCACATAGGTTACACAGCACAGAAACAGGCCATGCTAAAACAATGCTCCAGCTGAACCTCTTCACATCTTTTCTCACCACAATCTACCAGTGTAACCATCTATTTCGTTCTCCCTTAATACTATTCTCTTCAAACACTCCTTGTGGTGACGGATTTCACATTCTTCCCACTTTTTAGACAAAGAAGGTCCTTCTGCAGTCCATATTGAATTTCTTGGTCACTATCTTATGTTGTTGGCATCTCCTTATGCTTTTCCCCACACGAGGAAACATTCTCTCTGGATCTATTCTATTGGATCACCCCTCAGCTGTTTTGTTTTCCAAAAGAGAAGAGACCCAGCCTGCCAATCCTTTCCTGATATGTATGTCCAAGCATTTATGGTATTATCCTTGTAAATGTTCTCTGCACACCCTCCAGTGCCTGTACATCCTTTTTATAACATGTCAACCTGAACTGCACACAATACTCTAAAGGTGATCTAACCAAGGTTCGACACAGGCTTTGCATAGCATCCCTACTTGTCAATTCTATTCCTTTAGTAATTTATGCATTTGTACTCTGGATTCTTTTGTTCTTTTAACCTACCTAAATTTGCACCTTCTTATTAATAAGTGACCTCCTTATTCTTCCTTCGAAAATGTACTACCCTCACAGTTATCTGTGTTGATTTCCATTTGCCAATTATTCTCCCATTCTTCAGATTCATTAATATCTTCCTGTAATTTATTACAGCCCTCCTCAGTAATAACTATTCCACCCAATTTGGGACATCAGCAAATTTACAGATCTGAGAGATAATTGCTTTGAACAGAGGTTCTTCAATGGCCATGCCTGGAGTTGTTTAGTGCAACTGATTTAGGCCTTTGAAGCTTGCCAGTTTCATTAAATAAGCTCTTACCATTGTGCGTTCACCTTGGTAATGCTGGGCAAGTTGCAGACAGGTCAGGAAGCAGGTCCCCCGGATGAGAAATCCGAAATGCGGGTTAAAAGTTTTAATAATTGACTTTTATAATTACCATTTTCAAATAATTTACCCACCTGATCCAAACTCGGTTTCAATCCTATCCTGCAGAAACCTGAAAGAAGATGGGTTGAAATTTTGACCCGACCTACATCAGTTTCAGCAAATTTAATTCTCCTTCACCTGGCGCACACTTTCCATTGACTGGGAAAGCTTCCTCTACATTATTAAGTTTTCCCAACTATCTTGTAATTGTTCTGAGGTTTGCTTTATTGTTTATATGATCTTAAAAAGTAGCTCGGCCATATTTTGTGGGACAGTCTCACGACACAATTCTGGATGATTAAGGTATGTTATCACGAGCATTAATCCAGTTACACAGCCTTCTGGCATCTGTAAATGGTTTGTGTTGGAACCCCACACACTGCTGAAAATCCAAGTTACAGCAAATATAGGGGTTGGTTTAGCACAGGGCTAAATAGCTGGCTTTTAAAGTAGACCAGGCCAGCAGCGTGGGTTCAATTCCCGTACCAGCCTCCCCGAACGGGCGCCAGAATGTGGCGACTAGGGGCTTTTCACAGTAACTTCATTTGAAGCCTACTTGTGACAATAAGCGATTTTCATTTCATTTCATTCCATATAAGCAAGTACTTCTGACAAAGATAAGAAATGTTTGTCTTGATGAAATGACCTTGAACTCCAGAATTCATATACAGGTATACAGTCAAAAAGTAATCAAGTACTCCAGCCTTTTGACACGTACAGTTTGCAGTGGTCTCTGATATGAAGCAAGAAAGCAAAAGAGAGCAATTGCAACAAAAATAACTTACTGGGGTTTGGTAAAGCCATGTTCACAATGATTTCCACTGACAAGAATGTCTTCATTGTTATTTGCTTCATGTTTGAAACAAAACTAAAATCCCTACCTCTAATTATGTCAATAAGATAACAAATAGAGATGGCCGCTATAATTAATGCGGACCACATGAGCTTTTTTCCTTCAGCAGGATATTTTTATTTTGCACTTAGAACATAGAACATAGAACGATACAGCGCAGTACAGGCCCTTTGGTCCACGATGCTGCACCGAAACAAAAGCCATCTAACCTACACTATGCCATTATCATCCATATGCTTATCCAATAAACTTTTAAATGCCCTCAATGTTGGCGAGTTCACTACTGCTGCAGGTAGGGCATTCCGCGGCCTCACCACTCTTTGCGTAAAGAACCTACCTCTGACCTCTGTCCTATATCTATTACCCCTCAGTTTAAAGCTATGTTCCCTCGTGCCAGCCATTTCCATCCGCGGGAGAAGGCTCTCACTGTCCACCCTATCTAACCCCCTGATCATTTTGTATGCCTCTATTAAGTCTCCTCTTAACCTTCTTCTCTCCAACGAAAACAACCTCAAGTCCATCAGCCTTTCCTCATAAGATTTTCCCTCCATACCAGGCAACATCCTGGTAAATCTCCTCTGCACCCGCTCCAAAGCCTCCACGTCCTTCCTATAATGCGGTGACCAGAACTGTACGCAATACTCCAAATGGGGCCGTACCAGAGTTTTGTACAGCTGCAACATGACTTCCTGACTCCGGAACTCAATCCCTCTACCAATAAAGGCCAACACTCTAAAGGCCTTCTTCTCAACCCTATCAACCTGGGTGGCAACTTTCAGGGATCTATGTACATGGACACCTAGATCCCTCTGCTCATTCACACTTCCAAGAACTTTACCATTAGCCAAATATTCCGCATTCCTGTTATTCCTTCCAAAGTGAATCACCTCACACTTCTCTACATTAAACTCCATTTGCCACCTCTCAGCCCAGCTCTGCAGCTTATCTATGTCCCTCTGTAACCTGCTACATCCTTCCTCACTGTCGACAACACCACCGACTTTAGTGTCGTCTGCAAATTTACTCACCCACCCTTCTGCACCTGCCTCTAGGTCATTGATAAAAATGACAAACAGCAACGGCCCCAGAACAGATCCTTGTGGTACGCCACTTGTAACTGAACTCCATTCTGAACATTTCCCATCAACCACCACCCTCTGTCTTCTTTCAGCGAGCCAATTTCTGATCCACATCTCTAAATCACCCTCAATCCCCAGCCTCCGTATTTTCTGCAATAGCCTACCGTGGGGAACCTTATCAAACGCTTTACTGAAATCCATATACACCACATCAACTGCTCTACCCTCGTCTACCTGTTCAGCCACCTTCTTAAAGAACTCGATAAGGTTTGTGAGGCATGACCTACCCTTCACAAAGCCATGCTGACTATCCCTGATCATATTATTCCTATCTAGATGATTATAAATCTTGTCTCTTATAATCCCCTCCAAGACTTTACCCACTACAGACATGAGGCTCACCGGTCTATAGTTGCCAGGGTTGTCTCTGCTCCCCTTTTTGAACAAAGGGACCACATTTGCTATCCTCCAGTCCTCTGGTACTATTCCTGTAGCCAATGATGATATAAAAATCAAAGCCAAAGGTCCAGCAATCTCTTCCCTGGCCTCCCAGAGCATCCTAGGATAAATCCCATCAGGCCCTGGGGACTTATCTATTTTCAGCCTGTCCAGAATTGCCAACACCTCTTCCCTACGTACCTCAATGCCATCTATTCTAATAGCCTGGGTCTCAGCATTCTCCTCCACAAGATTATCTTTTTCCTGAGTGAATACTGACGAAAAATATTCATTTAGTATCTCGCCTATCTCTTCAGACTCCACACACAACTTCCCATCCCTGTCCTTGACTGGTCCTACTCTTTCCCTAGTCATTCGCTTATTCCTGACATACCTATAGAAAGCTTTTGGGTTTTCCTTGATCCTACCTGCCAAATACTTCTCATGTCCCCTCCTTGCTCGTCTTAGCTCTCTCTTTAGATCCTTCCTCGCTACCTTGTAACTATCCATCGCCCCAACTGAAACTTCACACCTCATCTTCACATAGGCCTCCTTCTTCCTCTTAACAAGAGATTCCACTTCTTTGGTAAACCACGGTTCCCTCGCTCTACGCCTTCCTCCCTGCCTGACCGGTACGTACTTATCAAGAACACGCAGTAGCTGATCCTTGAACAAGCTCCACTTATCCAGTGTGCCCAACACTTGCAGCCCACTTCTCCAACCTATCCCCCCCAAGTCACGTCTAATGGCATCATAATTGCCCTTCCCCCAGCTATAACTCTTGCCCTGTGGTGTATACTTATCCCTTTCCATCACTAACGTAAACGTCACCGAATTGTGGTCACTGTCCCCAAAGTGCTCTCCTACCTCCAAATCCAACACCTGGCCAGGTTCATTACCCAAAACCAAATCTAACGTGGCCTCGCCTCTTGTTGGCCTGTCAACATATCCTGCACACACTGTACAAAAAACGACCCATCTAATGTACTCGAACTATATATTTTCCAGTCAATATTTGGAAAGTTAAAGTCTCCCATAATAACTACCCTGTTACTTTTGCTCTTATCCAGGATCATCCTCGCCATCCTTTCCTCTACATCCGTAGAACTATTTGGAGGCCTATAGAAAACTCCCAACAGGGTGACCTCTCCTTTCCTGTTTCTAACCTCAGCCCATACTACCTCGGAAGATGAGTCCCCATCTAGCATCCTCTCCGCCACCGTAATACTGCTCTTGACTAGCAGCACCACACCTCCCCCTCTTTTGCCTCCTTCTCTGAGCTTACTAAAACACCTAAACCCCGGAACCTGCAACATCCATTCCTGTCCCTGCTCTATCTATGTCTCCGAAATGGCCACAACATCGAAGTCCCAGGTACCAACCCATGCTGCCAGTTCCCCTACCTTATTTCGTATACTCCTGGCATTGAAGTAGACACACTTCAAACCACCTACCTGAACACTGGCCCCCTCCTGCGACGTCAAATCTGTGCTCCTGACCTCTATACTCTCATTCTCCCATACCCTAAAACTACAATCCAGGTTCCCATGCCCCTGCTGCATTAGTTTAAACCCCCCCAAAGAGCACTAACAAATCTCCCCCCCAGGATATTTGTGCCCCTCAGGTTCAGTTGTAGACCATCCTGTCTGTAGAGGTCCCACCTTCCCCAGAAAGAGCCCCAGTTATCCAGAAATCTGAATCCCTCCCGTCTGCACCATCCCTGTAGCCACGTGTTTAATTGCTCTCTCTCCCTATTCCTCATCTCATTATCATGTGGCACGGGCAACAACCCAGAGATAACAACTCTGTTTGTTCTAGTTCTGAGCTTCCATCCTAGCTCCCTGAAAGCCTGCCTGACATCCTTGTCCCCTTTCCTACCTGCGTCGTTAGTGCCAATGTGGACCACGACTTGGGGCTGCTCCCCCTCCCCCTTAAGGACCCGGAAAACACGATCCGAGACGATGTGCGACCTGTACAAATCGGACGGTCTGCATCTGGGTGGGACCGGAACCAATGTTCTCGGGGGTGTGTTTGCTAGTGCAGTTGGGCAGGGTTTAAACTAATGTGGCAGGGGGATGGGAACCGATGTAGGAAGTCAGTGGGGACAGAAACAAAAGGCAGGAAGGTAGAGTGTGTAAAGCATGATCTGAGAAAGCAGGGCAGAGAGCAAGGAAGGTCTACATTAAACTGCATTTATTTCAATGCAAGGGGCCTGACGGGCAAAGCGGATGAACTCAGGGCATGGACGGGCACATGGGACTTGGATATTATAGCTATGACTGAAACATGGCTAAGGGAGGGGCAGGACTGGCAGCTCAATGTTCCAGGGTACAGATGCTATAGAAAGGATAGAACAGGAGGTAAGAGAGGAGGGGGAGTGGCGTTTTTGATTAGGGAGAACATCACGGCAGTACTTAGAGGGGATATATCCGAGGGTTCGCCCACTGAGTCTATATGGGTGGAACTGAAAAATAAGAAGGGAGAGATCACCTTGGTAGGACTGTACTACAGGCCCCCAAATAATCAGTGGGAAATAGAGGAGCAAATATGTAAGGAGATTACAGATAGCTGCAAGAATAATAGGGTGGTAGTAGTAGGGGACTTTAACTTTCCCAACATTGACTGGGACAGCCATAGCATTAGGGGCTTTGATGGAGGGAAATTTGTTGAGTGTATTCAGGAGGAATTTCTCATTCAGTATGTGGATGGACCGACTAGAGAGGGGGCAAAACTTGACCTCGTCTTGGGAAATAAGGAAGGGCAAGTGACAGAAGTGCTAGTGAGGGATCACTTTGGGACAAGTGACCATAACTCCATTAGTTTTAAGATAGCTATGGAGAATGATAGGTCTGGCCCAAGAGTTAAAGTTCTTAATTGGGGCGAGGCGAATTTTGATGGTATCAGACAGGAACTTGCAGAGGTTGATTGGGGGAGACTGTTGGCAGGCAAAGGGACGGCTGGTAAATGGGAGGCTTTTAAAAATGTGTTAACCAGGGTGCAGGGTAAGCACATTCCCTTTAGAGTGAAGGGTAAGGCTGGTAGAAGTAGGGAACCCTGGATGACTCGAGATATTGAGACTCTGGTCAAAAAGAAGAAGGAGGCATATGACGTACATAAGCAACTGGGATCAAGTGGATCCCTTGAAGAGTATAGAGATTGTCGAAATAGAGTTAAGAGGGAAATCAGGAGGGCAAAAAGGGGACATGAAATTGCTTTGGCAAATAATGCAAGGGAGAATCCAAAGAGATTCTACAAATACATAAAGGGGAAAAGAGTAACTAGGGACAGAGTAGGGCCTCTTAAGGATCAACAAGGGCATCTATGTGCAGAGCCACAAGAGTTGGGTGAGATCCTGAATGAATATTTCTCATCGGTATTCACGGTGGAGAAAGGCATGGATGTTAGGAAACTAAGGGAAATAAATAGTGATGTCTTGAGAAGTGTGCATATTACAGAGGAGGAGGTGCTGGAAGTCTTAAAGCGCATCAAGGTCGATAAATCCCCGGGACCTGATGAAATGTATCCCAGGGTGTTGTGGGAGGCTAGGGAGGAAATTGCGGGTCCCCTAACAGAGATATTTGAATCATCGGCAGCCACAGGTGAGGTGCCTGAAGATTGGAGAGTGGCGAATGTCGTGCCCTTGTTTAAGAAGGGCAGCAGGGAAAAGCCTGGGAACTACAGACCGCTGAGCCTAACGTCTGTAGTAGGTAAGTTGCTAGAAGGTATTCTGAGAGACAGGATCTACAAGCATTTAGAGAGGCAAGGACTGATTCGGGGCAGTCAGCGTGGCTTTGTGCGTGGAAAATCATGTCTCACAAATTTGATTGAGTTTTTTGAGGGGGTGACCAAGAAGGTAGATGAGGGCAGTGCAGTAGATGTTGTCTACATGGACTTTAGCAAAGCCTTTGACAAGGTACCGCATGGTAGGTTGTTGCAGAAGGTTAAAGCTCACGGGATCCAGGGTGAGGTTGCCAATTGGATTCAAAATTGGCTGGACGACAGAAGGTGGTTGTAGAGGGTTGTTTTTCAAACTGGAGGCCTGTGACCAGTGGTGTGCCTCAGGGATCGGTGCTGTGTCCACTGTTATTTGTGATTTATATTAATGATTTGGATGAGAATTTAGGAGGCATGGTTAGTAAGTTTGCAGATGACACCAAGATTGGTGGCACAGTGGATAGTGAAGAAGGTTATCTAGGATTGCAACGGGATCTTGATCAATTAGGCCAGTGGGCCGACGAATGGCAGATGGAGTTTAATTTAGATAAATGTGAGGTGATGCAATTTGGCAGATCGAATCAGGCCAGGACCTACTCAGTTAATGGTATGGCGTTGGGGAGAGTTATAGAACAAAGAGATCTAGGAGTACAGGTTCATAGCTCCTTGAAGGTGGAGTCGCAGGTGGACAGGGTGGTGAAGAAGGCATTCGGCATGCTTGGTTTCATTGGTCAGAACATTGAATACAGGAGTTGGGACGTCTTGTTGAAGTTGTACAAGACATTGGTACGGCCACACTTGGAATACTGTGTGCAGTTCTGGTCACCCTATTATAGGAAGGATATTATTAAACTGGAAAGAGTGCAGAAAAGATTTACTAGGATGTTGCCGGGACTTGATGGTTTGAGTTATAAGGAGAGGCTGGATAGACTGGGACTTTTTTCCTTGGAGCGTAGGAGGCTTAGGGGTGATCTTATAGAGGTCTATAAAATAATGAGGGGCATAGATAAGGTAGATAGTCAACATCTTTTCCCAAAGGTAGGGGAGTCTAAAACTAAAGGGCATAGGTTTAAGGTGAGAGGGGAGAGATTCAGAAGGGCCCAGAGGGGCAATTCCTTCACTCAGAGGGTAGTGAGTGTCTGGAATGGGCTGCCAGAGGTAGTAGAAGAGGCGGGTACAATTGTGTCTTTTAAAAAACATTTAGATAGTTACATGGGTAAGATGGGTATAGAGGGTTATGGGCCAAGTGCGGGCAACTGGGACTAGCTTAATGGTAAAAACTGGGCGGCATGGACTGGTTGGGCCGAAGGGCCTGTTTCCATGCTGTAAACTTCTATGATTCTATGATTCTATGAGACATCACGTACCCTTGCACCTGGGAGGCAACATACCAAACGTGAGTCTCTCACGCTCCCACAAAATCTCCTATCTGTGCCCCTGACTATCGAGTCCCCAATTACTAATGCTCTGCTCCTCTCCCCCTTCCCTTCTGAGCAACAGGGACAGACTCCGTGCCAGAGGCCCGTACCCCATGGCTTACCCCTGGTAAGTCCCCCCCCCACAAGTATCCAAAGCGGTATACTTGTTTCTCAGGGGAACGACCGCAGGGGATCCCTGCACTGACTGCTTCTTCCCAGTCCCTCTTACAGTTACCCATCTATCTCCAATCTTTGGTGTAACTAATTCCCTGAAGCTGCTATCTATGACCCCCTCTGCCTCCCGAATGATCCGAAGTTCTTCCAACTCCAGCTCCAGTTCCCTAACTCGGTCTTGGAGGAGCTGGAGATGGCAGCACTTCCTGCAGGTAAAATCAGCAGGGACACTAACGGCATCCATCACCTCAAACATCCTGCAGGAGGAACATTGCACTCCCTTCCCTGCCATCCCTCTAACTTTCAACCAAGATCTGGCTAACAACTAAATTTTTTTTAAAAATAATAATAATAATACAATATGGTACTTACCTCACACCAATGTGTTTTATTATTAGGTTAGAGGAGGAGGGCGGGTGGGAGACACTACACGTGTAGTGTCTCAGGTTTCCTCTCCACCAGAATTTATTGGTGAGGGACTTCCCAGAAGTCCGCGGGTTGAACTTCCTGTTCCCGCCTTAAAAAATAATTTTTTTTTAAAAAATACAACAGCAGCAAAGAGGATCAGAAACGGGACCAGGTAAGTATTTACTCAAATACTCACCCACCA
This sequence comes from Scyliorhinus torazame, assembly GCF_047496885.1. NCBI lineage: Eukaryota > Metazoa > Chordata > Chondrichthyes > Carcharhiniformes > Scyliorhinidae > Scyliorhinus > Scyliorhinus torazame. The sequence goes on from NC_092713.1 coordinate 245,614,578, forward strand.
GCAGCCCCCGCACTCCGCTCCCGCTGAAACTCCAAGAGATGCTCCTGCAAGGTAAGTTATTTTAAACTTCAATACTCACCCACCAGCAGCCTCTGCACTCCGCTCCCGCTGAAACTCCAAGTGATTGCCCCTGCAAGGTAAGTTATTTTAAACCTAAATACTCACCTACCGGCAACCCCTGCACGCCACTTCCCAGAAGTCCGCGGGTCGAACTTCCTGTTCCCGCCTTAAAAAAAAAATGTTTTTTTAAAAAATACAACAGCAGCAAAGAGGAACAGAAACGGGACCAGGTAAGTGTTGACTTAAATACTCACCCACCAGCAGCCCCCGCACTCCGCTCCCGCTGAAACCCCAAGAGATGCTCCTGCAAGATAAGTTATTTTAAACTTCAATACTCACCCACCAGCAGCCTCTGCACTCCGCTCCCGCTGAAACTCCAAGACCGCTCCCGCTGAAACTCCAAGTCTTCATGATTAAGAAAATCACAAGGTGACAGAGATCATGATACGGTTTTGAAAACAGGGGCGTCATTCTCCGACCCCCCGCCGGGTCGGAGAATGGCCGTTGGCCGCCGTGAATTCCGCCCCCGCCCCCGCCGAAGTCTCCGCTCCCGGAGATTGGGCGGGGGCGGGAATTGGGCCGCGCCGGTTGGCGGGACCCTCCGCTGGATTCTCCGGCCCGGATGGGCCGAAGTCCCGCCCAGAAATTGCCTGTCCCGCCGGCGTAAATCAAACCTGGTATTTACCGGCGGGACCAGGTGGCGTGGGCGGGCTCCGGGGTCCTGGGGGGGGCGCGGGGCGATCTGATCCCGGGGGTTGCCCCCACGGTGGCCTGGCCCGCGATCGGGGCCCACCGATCCGCGGGCGGGCCTGTGCCGTGGGGGCACTCTTTCCCTTCCGCCTCCGCTATGGCCTCCACCATGGCGGAGGCGGAAGAGACTCTCCCCACTGCGCATGCGCGGGAAACTGACAGCGGCCGCTGACGCTCCCGCGCATGCGCCGCATTTCCGCGCCAGCTGGCGGGGAAACAAACGCCATTTCCGCCAGCTGGCGGGGCAGAAATCCCTCCGGCGTCGGCCTAGCCCCTCAATGTTGGGGCTAGGCCGCCAAAGATGCGGAGCCTTCCGCACCTTTGGGCCGGCGCGATGCCCGTCTGATTGGCGCCGGCTTTGGCGCCAGTCGGCGGACATCCTGCCGTTGGGGGAGAATTTCGCCCCAGGTTCATAACTTCAGAGGGGCTTATTTCCCACCTAGCAAAGTGACATTGTTAGATTACCTCATTCTTGGGAGCTGTGAGGCAGCATACATATATCAAAGCAAGGATGCCTTGAAACATTCCTATTATTTAAAGCAAGGGCATCATTGCCACCATACCATTCAAAATTCCAAACAAAGGTGTTGAAAATTCTCTGAATCATTTGTTCGGCCTTCATATTTAGCCAATGCAACAACATATTTTATAAAGCACCTTTAACATAATGAGAATCGCAAAATGCTTCACAGGAACATTACAAAAAAGTATGACACCAAAAGCACCACAGAAAGTTGAGGCAAAAACCACTGTGGGCGGGATTCTCTGTTTCTGAGACTAAGTGTTGACCCCAACCCAGAATTCGTGGACTTCCACGACAGCAAAACTGGCGCCGCACCTGGACCAATTCGTTACTGTTGAGCGGCTAGCACCGGCGCCACGTGGAACACAATCGATTCCAATGAAAGACGGTGTGGGATTCACTGGATCCGTGATTAACACTCAGGAGGCTGACAAGCTGCAGCCGCACATACACATTACAATCCCCACACGCACTCATCCCAGCCAACAAGATGGCACTGGCTGTACTGGGGTGCATCCATGCAGCTGATGGGTTGGCTGGGGCCAGAGGGCACCCAGGGGGATGGCCTGGGGGAGAAAATATATGGCACGTGACACTAAGTTCACAATGGGCAGTAGCGGCATGGCTGCATTGCCAGCTGAGGCAATGGTGTTCTGTGTCCGTCCACCCCACAGTCCACCTCCTGGTCAGCCCCCCCTACTCCCCTTGACACTGGCAGAAGCCCCACGGCGAGTGGCACAACTGTCAGCAAACTATGGCGATGTTGGACACATTCCATACCCATTTTCTCTCCCTCAGCAGCCACCACGCCGGTTTCACGATTTTATTTTTCTAAATTTAGAGTACCCAATTCATTTTTTCCAATTAAGGGGCAATTTAGCATGGCCAATTCATCTCCCCTGCACATCTTTGGGTTGTGGGGCCGAAATCCACGTAAACAAGGGGGGAATGTGCAAACGCCACATGGAAGTGACCCAGAGCCAGGATCGAGCCTGGGACTTCGGCACCGTGATGCAGCCGTGCTAACCAGTGTGCCACCATGCTGACCTTGGTTTCACGATTTCTAACAGCACAAGTGAACAGTGCCCTCAGGAACTCGGCCTATCGGAGGTGGAGAATTGCGGAGGCCCTAGAAAATACCGAGTCGGGCAGGCTAATGATATGCAAATGGTGTTTACTGTATGTGCATTCTGGAACCCATTGGCGCTACTGTCGAGGTGACGGAGAATCGGGATTTGGCATCAAATTGGCACATACTGTGATTTGGATGTCAGAACTGATTCTTCGCCCAATCGCGTTTCGCGATTTCAGCGTCGGCCAATGGAGAATCCCACCCTGTATGTTTTTAAGGAGGAGGTAGGTATAGCTCTTGGGGCAACAGGGATCAAAGGATATAGGGGGAAGGTGAGAACAGTTCACAGTGGGCAGAATGAGCATCCATGATCATAATGAATGGTGGAGCAGGCTCGAAGGGCCGACTGCCCATCTCCTGCTCTTATTTTACTATGTTTCCAGGTTTCTATGAATCACATCAAGAAAAATCAGGTCAGGTGACCAAAAACCTAGTCAAATATGTAGGTTTCAGGTAGTGTCTCAAAAGAGGTAGAGAGGCAGGAAGGTGTGACGAGGGTACTCCAGAGCTTAGGGTTTAGGCAATAGAAGACAATAATTAAAATTAGGCATGCACAGAGCCCCAGAATTAGAGGATGCAAGCATTTGGAGTGTTGTGGGCTGGAGGAGAGTACAGAAATAAGGAGAGGTGAAGCCATCAAGGTATTTGAAAACAAGGATGAAAATTGTAAAATTGAAAAGTTACTTTATATTAATCAGTGAGCATAGAGGTTACAGGGTAATGGCACTTGCTGCGTCCTATACCACAGACAGAGAATTTTGGATGACCAATTGATATTAACATCTCCCTTCAAACAAGGTAATCAAATGACCTGTTGGGTCTCTACAGAATGTGGTTATGAGCTGAAAATATGAACCACAATACACATAAAACAATATCAAACTTTAAATATAACCAGATTTGCGAAGTAATTGCTCTACTCAGCACTTGGCTGCAAAAAAAGACTCCAGGAGATCCACAGGAATGTTTTATGGGCATTCTCTATGCATCCCTGGTGAATCCAAACTTCCCCACCAATTCATGGGTGTCTGTGGCATGTGGCTGATCAAAATGGAGAAGGTCCATTTGGGAAGGTACCAAAAATATTGATAGGTGATTATGGGAACATTCAGAGGAGAAATTGAGACATCAGAGGGAGTGCACAACCTCCCAACACTTCATCTACCGAAAGCTTCAAGCAGCACCTGCCCGACCTGTCCCCCAGCACCTCCCTACCCCCCACACCCTGTGTTAGAGTCTACAGATTATAGATATCAGCTGTCTTGGATCCCACTGAGCCGGAGTGGAAATAAATCATCCTCAAACCTAAGAAGATTAAATGTAATTTAACAAATCTTTCACTTCACATATCAAAGCACTCATGAATTGCTCTCCAATTTAAATGTGTGCAAAATGTTGGCAGCATGTGTCATGTCCAAGAATTTGGACAAATAGATGAATTTTAGAAGAGGAAACAAAATAAGGAGATAAAACTGTGGTGATATGCCCATAGGTATACCTATGTATAACTGTACATAGTTGCACCAATGTATATATTTGTATATAACTGCACCAGTGTACGTAGCCACTGACCAATACATGTAGGGACAGTTATGACCTCCCGCCAGAAGGTGGAACCAGACATCCAGACAGACATATATATACTGGGGGACGGACGAGACGCGGGCACTTGGTAGTACGACAGACAAGAGGACAGTCATCTCTCTCCTTAGTTTCACAGTAATGTAGACAGAATTGTTTCTACATAGAAATGCATGGTTTCCATCCAGCAGGTCATGAATAAATATTTATAGCAATCATATCTTCGTGTTCTATGTGTACCTTCATGATCAAGGAAGCCATTGAACACAACAAAATGAACAAAATCAAGGACGGTCACCTCAACACTTGGCTTTACCGCAAGCCCACGGGTAATCTCATGATGCTCCACTTGTCCAGCTTCCACCCTATACACATTAAAGAAGCCATCCCCTATAGACAAGCCCTCCATATACACAGGATTTGCTCAGGCGAGGAGGACCGTGACAGACATCTACAGACGCTGAAAAGTGCCCTCGTATGAATGGGATATGGCGCTCGACTCATCGATCAACAGTTCCAACGCGCCACAGCGAAAAAACGCATCAACCTCCTCAGAAGACAAACGCGTGAGACAACTGACAGAGTACCCTTCGTCGTCCAGTACTTCCCCGGAGCGGAGAAACTACGACATCTTCTTCACTGCCTTCAACACGTCATCGATAAAGACAAACATCTTGCCAAGGTCATCCCCACACCCCCACTACTTGCCTTCAAACAACCACGCAACCTCAAACAGACCATTGTTTGCAGCAAATTACCCAGCCTTCAGAACAGCGACCACGACACCATACATCCCTGCCATGGCAATCTCTGCAAGACGTTCTAGATCATCGACATGGGTACCACCACTACATGTGAGAACACCACTCACTCACTCGTGCGACTCAGCCAATGCTGTCTACCACATACGCTGCAGGAAAGGATGTCCCGAGGCGTGGTACATTGACGAGACCATGCAGACGCTGCGAAAATGGATGAACGGACATCGCGCGACAATTGCCAGGCAGGAATATTCCCTTCCAGTCGGGGAACACTTCAGCAGCCAAGGGCATTCAGCCTCGGATCTTCGGGTCGCGCGAAATCGCAGAATCGCCGAGCAGAAACATATAGCCAAATTCCACACACATGAGTACGGCCTCAACCGGGACATTGGATTCATGTTGCATTACATTTCACCCACCACCATCTGGACTTGGCTCGCAAAATCTTACCAACTGTCCTGGCTTGAGACAATTCACACCTCTTTAACCTGTTATTATCCCTCAGGGGAAGAGTAGACAGGGAAGAGATGATGAACGCAAAGGGACAGGTGGTCTGAGGTGCATTTGTTTCAATGCGAGAAGTGTAGCAGGTAAGGCAGATGAACGTAGGGCTTGGATTAGTACCTGGGAATATGGTGTTTTTGGTATTACTGAGACTTGGTTGAGGGAAGGGCAAGATTGGCAACTAAATATCCCAGGGTGTAGATGCTTCAGGAGGGATAGAGAGGGAGGTAAAAGGGGTGGAGGAGTTGTATTACTGGTCAGAGATGATATCACAGCTGTGATTAAGGAGGGCACGATGGCGGATTCGAGCACTGAGGCAACATGGGTAGAGCTAAGAAATAGGAAGGGTGCAGTAACATTGTTGGGACTTTACTGCAGGCCTCCCAAAAGCGAGCGTGAAGTAGAGGTACAAATATGTAGACAGATTATAGAAAACTGTCGGAGCAATAGGGTGGTCGTGATGGGAGATTTTAACTTCCCCAACATTGAATGGGACTCATGTCGTGTTGGAGGCGTAGATAGAGCAGAATTTGTAAGGAGCATCCAGGAGAGTTTTTTTAGAGCAGTATGTAAATAGTCCAACTCGGGTAGGGGCCATACTAGACCTGTTATTGGGGAATGATCCTGGCCAGGTGGTTGAAGTTTCAGTTGGTGATTACTTTGGGAATAGCGATCACAATGCCATAAGTTTTAGAATACTCATGGACAAAGACGAGAGCGGTCCTAAAAGAAGAGTGCTAAATTGGGGCAAGGCCAAGTATAACAAAATTCGTCAGGAGCTACGGAATATGGATTGGGAGCAGTTGTTTAAGGGTAAATCCACATTTGAAATGTGGGAGTCTTTTAAGGAAAGGTTGATTAGAGTGCAGGACAGATGTCTCTGTGAAAATGAGGGATAGAAATGGCAAGATTAGGGAACCATGGATGATGGGTGGAATTGTGAGACTAGCTAAGATGAAAAAGGAAGCAAACATAAGATCTAGGCGACTTAAAACTGATGAAGCTTTGGAGGAATATCGGGAAAGTAGGACAAATCTCAAATGCGCAATAAAGGGGGCTAAAAGAGGTCATGAAATATCTTTGGCTAACAGGGTTAAGGAAAATCCCAAAGCCTTTTATTCGTATATAAGGAGCAAGAGGGTAACTAGAGAAAGAATTGGCCCACTCAAAGACAAAAGAGGGAATTTATGCGTGGTGTCAGAGGAAATGGGTGAGATTCTTAATGAGTACTTTACATCGGTATTCACCAAGGAGAGGGACATGACAGATGTTGAGGCCAGGGATAGATATTTAAATACTCTAGGTCAATTCGGCATAAGGAAGGGGGAAGTTTTGAGTATTCTAAAAGGCAGTAAGGTGGACAAGTTCCCAGGTCCGGATGGGATCTATCCCAGGTTACTGAGGGAAGCGAGGGACGAAATAGCTGGGACCTTAACAGATATCTTTGCAGCATCCTTGAGCATGGGTGATGTCCCGGAGGACTGAAGAATTGCTAATGTTGTCCCTTTGTTTAAGTAGGGTAGCAGGGATAATCCTGGGAATTATAGACCTGTGAGCTTGACGTCAGTGGTAGGCAAATTGTTGGAGAAGATACTGAGGGATAGGATCTATTCACATTTGGAAGAAAATAGACTTATCAGTGATAGGCAGCATGGTTTTGTGCAGGGAAGGTCATGTCTTATAAACCTAATAGAATTATTTGAGGAAGTGACAAAGTTAATTGATGAGGGAAGGGCTGTAGATGTCATATACATGGACTTCAGTAAGGCGTTTGATAAGGTTTCCCATGGCAGGTTGATGGAAAAAGTGAAGTCGTATGGGGTTCAGGGTGTACTAGCTAGATGGATAAAGAACTGGCTGGGCAACCGGAGACAGAGAGTAGTGGTCCAAAATGGAGAAAGGTGACTAGTGGTGTTCCACAGGGATGGGTGCTCGGACCACTGTTGTTTGTGATATACATAAATGATCTGGACGAAGGTATAGGTGGTCTGATTAGCAAGTCTGCAGATGATACTAAGATTGGTGGAGTTGCAGATAGCGAGGAGGACTATCAGAGAATACAGCAAAATATAGATAGATTGGAGAGTTGGGCAGAGAAATGGCAGATGGAGTTCAATCCAGGCAAATGCGAGATGATGCATTTTGGAAGATCCAATTCAAGAGTGGACTATATGGTCAATGGAAGAGTCCTGGGGAAAATTGATGTACAGAGAGATCTGGGAGTTCAGGTCCATTGTACCCTGAAGGTGGCAACAAAGGTCGATAGAGTGGTCAAGAAGGCATACAACACGCTTGCCTTCATCGGACGGGGTATTAAGTACAAGAGTCGGCAGGTCATGTTACAGTTGTATAGGACTTTGGTTAGGCCACATTTGGAATACTGCGTGCAATTCTGGTCGCCACATTACCAGAAGGATGTGGATGCTTTAGAGCAGGTGCAGAGGAGGTTCACCAGGATGTTGCCTGGTATGGAGGGTGCTATGAAGAAAGGTTGAGTAGATTAGGATTGTTTTCGTTGGAAAGACGGAGGTTGAGGGGGGACCTGATTGAGGTGTACAAAATTATGAGAGGTATGGACAGGGTGGATAGCAAAAAACTTTTTCCAAGAGTGGGGGTGTCAATTACAAGGGGGTCACGATTTCAAGGTGAGAGGGGGAAAGTTTAAGGGAGATGTGCGTGGAAAGTTTTTTACGCAGAGGGTGGTGGGTGCCTGGAACGCTTTGCCAGTGGAGGTCGTAGAGGCGGGCACGATAGCTTCATTTAAGATGCAACTAGACAGATATGTGAACGGGTGGGGAACAGAGGGAAGTAGATCCTTGGAAAATAGAAGACAGGTTTAGATAAAGGATCTGGATCGGGGCAGGCTGGGAGGGCCGAAGGGCTTGTTCCTGTGCTGTAATTTTCTTTTTCTTTGTTCTTTGTTCTTTGTTCTCTCTCCAGTTGCTCCACCTGGACCTGTAAAGACTTAACTACCCTGCAAAGACCCGCATTCAAAATATCATTTTGCATCATTGACTTTGTCTATATAACTGTTTTCTGGAACCCACCTCTTCATTCGTCTGAGGAAGGAGCTGCGCTCCGAAAGCTAGTAATTCAAAACAAACCTGTTCGACTTTAACATGGTGTTGTAAGATGTCTTACTGTGCTCACCCCAGTCTAACGCCGGCATCTCCACATCAACAAAAATGAAGTAATGGCAAACTAAATATGCTGCAATCTGTCCAGGAGTGATTTGTTTAAAAAGCACTTAGAACATTTAAACATATGCTACAAATTTATTGTTCACAAATGAAAGTTGCATTGACAATTTGGTTTCAAAATCAAGAAGATTTAATTTTCCAATTCCAAACCGCATTTGAAAATTCACTCACAAAATTCACTGCTTTGTGCAATTTGTTCCATACATAGTAAGTCCCATACATTACCTCTGGCATTCTGGCTAATAAAGCAGGAGACAGAATTAGTAAATTTACTTACAAGTATTTAATTTTTAGCTGTAATTTCTGGAGACATATCCCTACTTTCAAAATAAAAATGCAATCAAAATAAGACAAAGTACTCATTTTTCCTTGTCCAGTTACAAAGAAGAGCTGCAGTTCTTAAATATTGTCCTCAAACCTATATGATTTGTAATTGGACACATACAGATTTTGAAATTTGTATTCCAATTTATGGTCATAGAGAAAGAAAGTGCAGTCATTTATGATGGCATGGATCAAAGGAAAGATTTTTGCAATGTGATTCAAAATGTTTCTTCACAGGATTTATGTTTGTTCTTGGAAAAACAAGGCCGGAATGAAGACAATCTCTAGCATTACTGTCTAAATTATCATCGTCAAGCACTGTGTCAGGACAGATTTGTGGACCTGTTGACCTTGGTTGTATTTCATCCATTGCTTAATAGAACATTACAGCGCAGTACAGGCCCTTCGGCCCTCGATGTTGCGCCGACCTGTGAAACCACTCTAAAGCCCATCTACACTATTCCCTTATCGTCCATATGTCTATCCACTGACCATTTGAATGCCCTCAGTGTTGGCGAGTCCACTACTGTTACAGGCAGGGCATTCCACGCCCTTACTACTCTCTGAGTAAAGAACCTACCTCTGACATCTATCCAATATCTATCTCCCCTCAATTTAAAGCTATGTCCCCTCGTGCTAGACATCACCATCTGAGGAAAAAGGCTCTCACTGTTGTTGCTAACTTTGGTTGGCTCTTAATTCATTGCTCGTTGTGTCTTTACTTAATTTGCTCTGTTTCAATAACCTTTGCTCTAGAGTCGCCAGGTATCTTTATGATACCGCCACGAGGTTCCAGTTCAAGTGCTGATCAATAACTCGATACACCAATTAGTAAGATTCAAATCAAAATACATTTATTATACACAGTCAATAACTACTCATGCATAAAACTCTACTTACTAGACTATCTCTAACACTAAAAGGCCTATACATAGCTTCGGAACTGGCCCACCAGATCAGGGGAACAAATGGCCTTTCGTTCGATTCTGAGTCTGTAGGATTCAAAAGCTGGTATGGACTGGTAGCTAGGAGCACCTATCTCGTAGCGTGTGTTGACTGGAGACGTACTTGGTTGGTGCGGCAGCGAGGCAGGTCACTGTCAAGGGTTGGTTCGAGCTGCTGAGTGACCCTGCCAAGAAGGATTAATTGAACTTGGGGACTCTACTTTATAGTCCCCAGGTGCTTTACGCCGTTTGGGGCGGACACCGTACCTGGTTCCAAGTGATTGGATGATGTTCCGATCACTTGGATCGATTTCTCCAATACTGGAGCCGTTCCCTGATCGCTGGGCGGCCCCTGAGTGTCCGTTGGCCTTCCTTTCTCTTGGATCCTGCTGGGGCCGAGGAGTCTGGCTTGGCCTTATTCACCTAACATGTTTCAATTGTTCCCGGGGATCGCTCATTAGTATGCAGATGGTTGTGAGTTTCAGTGCTGTCTGGGTTTCTGCAAGTTCTAATACACAGGAGACTTTGCACCTGCTAGTTTTTCCTGGCTTGGCTGAATTTCCCTGCATTCTTTGTGGACCTCCATTTTAAGTCGGGAAGTGGCCAACGCAGGTGGCTACATTGTCCACCCTATCTAATCCTCTGATCATCTTGTATGCCTCAATTAAGTCACCTCTTAACCTTCTTCTCTCTAACGAAAACAGCCTCAAGACCCTCAGCCTTCTCTCATAAGATCTTCCCTCCATACCAGGCAACATTCTGGTAAATCTCCTCTGCACCCTTTCCAATGCTTCCACATCCTTCCTATAATGCGGCGACCAGAATTGCATGCAATACTCCAAATGTGGCCGCACCGGAGTTTTGTACAGCTGCAACATGACCTCATGGCTCCAAAACTCAATCCCTCTACCAATAAAAGCTAACACACCGTACGCCTTCTTAACAACCCTCTCAATCTGTGTGGCAACTTTCAGGGATCTATGTACATGGACACCGAGATCTCTCTGCTCATCCACACTACCAAGAATCTTACCATTAGCCCAGCACTCTGTCTTCCTGTTATTCCTTCCAAAATGAATCACCTCACATTTTTCTACATTAAACTCCATTTGCCACCTCTCAGCCCAGCGCTGCAGCTTACCAATGTCCCTCTGTAACTTGTAACATCCTTCCACACTGTCCACAACACCACCGACTTTAGTGTCATCTGCAAATTTACTCACCCGTCCTTCTACGCCCTCCTCCAGGGCATTGATAAAAATGACAAACAGCAGTGGCCCCAAAACAAATCCTTGTGGTACACCACTGGTAACTGGACTCCAGTCTAAACATTTCCCATCAACCACCACCCTTTCTCTTCTTCCAGCTAGCCAATTTCTGATCCAAACTGCTAAATCATCCTGAATCCCATGCCTCGGTATTTTCTGCAGTAGCCTACCGTGGGGAACCTTATCAAATGCTTTACTGAAATCCATATACACCACATCAACTGCCTTACCCTCATCCACCTGTTTGGTCACCTTCTCAAAGAACTCAATAAGGTTTGTGAGGCATGACCTACCCTTCACAAAACCGTGTTGACTATCTCTAATCAAATTATTCCTTTCCAGATGATTATACATCCTATCTCTTATAAACCTTTCCAAGATTTTGCCCACAACAGAAGTAAGGCTCACTGGTCTATAGTTACCGGGGTTGTCTCTACTCCCCTTCTTGAACAAGGGAACAACATTTGCTATCCTCCAGTCTTCTGGCACTATTCCTGTAGACAAAGATGACTTAAATATCAAAGCCAAAGGCTTAGCAATCTCCTCCCTAGCTTCCCAGAGAATCCTAGGATAAATCCCATCCGGCCCAGGGGACTTATCTATTTTCACACTTTCCAGAATTGCTAACACCTCCTCCTTATGAACCTCAAGCCCTTCTAGTCTAGTAGCCTGAATCTCAGTATTCTCCTCAACAACATTGCCTTTTTCCTTTGTGAATATTGACGTAAAATATTCATTTAGCACCTCTCCTATCTCCTCGGACTCCACGCACAACTTCCCACTACTGTCCTTGACTTGCCCTACTCTTACCCCAGTCATTCTTTTATTCCTGACCTATCTATAGAAAGCTTTAGGGTTATCCTTGATCCTACCTGACAAAGACTTCTCATGTCCCCTTCTGGCTCTTCTTAGCTCTCTCTTTAGGTCCTTCCTAGCTAACCTGTAACTCTTGAGTGCCCTAACTGAACCTTCATGTCTCATCTTTACATAAGCCTCCTTCTTCCTCTTTTAAAAAAAAAATGTTTATTAAGAATTTTTAAACAGAAATTTCAACCATACAAACAACCCCCCCCCCCCCCCCCCACCCTGTAACACAAAAGAAAGAAAGCTCGCATAGCAAGACATGAACATGGCAAGTCAATATGATACAGAAATTTGTACATTGGATTCCTCCCGTACATATCAGTTTTCCGGATCATTCATGTATTTTCTTGCTCAAATGCCCCCCATAAAAATCCCCTTCCCCCTCCCTCCCTCCCCCCCCCCCCCCCAAGAAAGATATCCCCCCCTCCCCCCTCCCCTCCCCCCTGGGTTGCTGCTGCTGCTTCCGACCTTCATCTAACGCTCCGCGAGATAGTCTAGGAACGGTTGCCACCGCCTGTAGAACCCCTGCGCAGACCCTCTCAAGGCAAACTTTATCCTCTCCAACTTGATAAGCCCTGCCATATCATTTATCCAGGCTTCCACGCTGGGGGGCTTCACCTCTTTCCACATTAACAAGATCCTTCGCCGGGCTACTAGGGACGTAAAGGTCAGAATGCCGGCCTCTTTCGCCTCTTGCACTCCCGGCTCATCCGCTACTCCAAATAGTGCTAGCCCCCAGCTTGGCTTGACCCGGACTTTCACCACCTTAGATACTGTTCTTGCAACTCCCCTCCAGAACCCCTCCAGTGCCGGGCATGACCAAAACATATGGTCGTGGTTCGCTGGGCTTCCTGAGCACCTCCCACATCTGTCCTCCACCCCAAAGAACCTACTCAGCCTCGCCCCTGTCATGTGCACTCTGTGAACTAACTTAAACTGTATCAGGCTGAGCCTGGCACACGAGGAAGAGGAATTAATCCTACTTAGGGCATCAGCCCACAGCCCCTCCTCAATCTCCTCCCCCAGCTCCTCTTCCCATTTACCCTTCAGTTCCTCTACCAAAGCCTCCCCCTCTTCTTTCATCTCCTGGTATATCACTGACACCTTGCCCTCTCCGACCCATACACCCGAAATCACCCTGTCTTGAATCCCCTGTGCCGGGAGCAGCGGGAATTCCCTCACCTGCCGCCTCACAAACGCCCTTACTTGCATGTACCTGAAAGTGTTTCCCGGGGGTAGCCCAAACTTCTCCTCCAGCGCCCCTAAGCTCTCAAACGTCCCATCAATGAACAGGTCCCCCATTCTTTTAATCCCTGCCCTATGCCAGCTCTGAAACCCCCCGTCCATCCTTCCCGGGACAAACCAATGGTTGTCTCTGATCGGGGGCCACACCGAGGCTCCCATCACACCCCTGTGCCTTCTCCACTGCCCCCAGATCCTCAGCGTTGCCGCCACCACCGGGCTCGTGGTGTACCTTGTCGGCGAGAGCGGCAGCGGTGCCGTCACCAGCGCCCCCAGGCTCGTTCTTTTGCAGGACGCCATCTCCAACCTCTTCCATGCCGCCCCCTCTCCCTCCATCACACACTTACGGATCATCGCCACGTTGGCTACCCAATAGTAGCCACCCAGATTCGGCAACGCCAGCCCTCCTCTATCCCTACTTCGCTCCAGGAACCCCCTCCTTACCCTCGGGCTCTTACTCGCCCACACAAAGCCCATAATGCTCCTGCCTACCCTCTTAAAAAAGGCCTTGGTGATCAGAATTGGAAGGCATTGAAATACAAAAAGAAACCTCGGAAGGACCACCATTTTAATCGACGGTACCCTGCCCGCTAGCGAGAGTGGCAACATGTCCCACCGTGTAAAGTCCTCCTCCATCTGCTCCACCAGCCTCGTCAAGTTAAGTTTGTGCAGGGCCCCCAGCTCCTAGCTACCTGGATCCCCCAAGTATTGTAAGCTCCTATCCGCCCTCCTCAGCGGTAGGTCATCTATCCCTCTTCCCTGATCCCCCTGATGCACCACAAAGAGCTCGCTCTTCCCTACATTGAGCGAGCTTATAGCCCGAGAAGTCCCCAAACTCCCTTAGGATCTGCATGACCTCCACCATCCCCTCCACTGGGTCCGCCACATACAGCAACAGGTCGTCTGCATACAGCAACACTCGATGCTCCTCTCCCCCTCGGACCACCCCCCTCCATTTCCCAGACTCCCTTAATGCCATGGCCAAAGGTTCAATTGCTAGTGCAAACAACAAGGGGGACAGGGGGCACCCCTGCCTCGTCCCTCGATACAGCCGAAAATAGTCCGACCTCCGCCGATTCGTAACCACACTCGCCACCGGGGCTCTATATAGGAGTTTAACCCAACTGATAAACCTCTCTCCAAACCCAAACCTCCGCAACACTTCCCAGAGATATTCCCACTCTACTCGGTCAAAGGCCTTCTCCGCGTCCATAGCTGCCACTATCTCCACCTCTCCCTCCACCGATGGCATCATTATCACATTTAGGAGCCTTCGCACATTGGTATTTAGCTGCCTACCCTTTACGAATCCCGTCTGGTCCTCGTGACTCACCCCCGGGACACAGTCATCAATCCTCGTAGCCAACGTTTTTGCCAGCAACTTAGCATCTACGTTGAGGAGCGAGATCGGTCTATACGACCCGCATTGCAGTGGGTTCTTATCCCACTTCAGGATCAAAGAGATCGTCGTCTCCGACATTGTTCATTGAAGGTCCTTACCAGCAACGGGGCTAACAGGTCTACATACTTCCTATAGAACTCCACCGGGAACCCATCTCTCCCTGAGTAGTCCCTCATCAGGGGCCTCTGCATATCTCCTGTCCACCCTTAAAATCTCCCCCACTAACCTCTCCCTTTCCCTGCCATCTCTCTTCTCCCTATGAATAATTTGATTAGACACAATCAACACGGTTTCGTGAAGGGTAGGTCATGCCTCACAAACCTTTTTGAGTTCTTTGAGAAGGTGACCAAACAGGTGGATGAGGGTAAAGCAGTTGATGTGGTGTATATGGATTTCAGTAAAGCGTTTGATAAGGTTCGCCACAGTAGGCTACTGCAGAAAATACGGAAGCATGGGATTCAGGGAGATTTAGCAGTTTGGATCAGAAATTGGCTAGCTGGAAGAAGACAAAGGGTGGTGGTTGATGGGAAGTGTTCAGACTGGAGTCTAGTTACTAGTGGTGTACCACAAGGATCTGTTTTTTGGCCACTGCTGTTTTTTCATTTTTATAAATGACCTGGAGGAGGGCGTAGAAGGATGGGTGAGTAAATTTGCAGATGACACTAAAGTCGGTGGAGTTGTGGACAGTGCGGAAGGATGTTACAAGTTACAGAAGGACATAGATAAGCTGCAGCGCTGGGCTGAGTGGTGGCAAATGGAGTTTAATGCAGAAAAGTGTGAGGTGATTCATTTTGGAAGGAATAACAGGAAGACAGAGTACTGGGCTAATGGTAAGATTCTTGGCAGTGTGGATGAGCAGAGAGATCTCGGTGTCCATGTACATAGATCCCTGAAAGTTGCCACTCAGGTTGAGAGGGTTGTTAAGAAGGCGTACGGTGTGTTAGCTTTTATTGGTAGAGGGATTGAGTTTCGGAGCAATGAGGTCATGTTGCAGCTGTACAAAACTCTGGTGCGGCCGCATTTAAAGTATTGCGTGCAATTCTGGTCACCGCATTATAGGAAGGATGTGGAAGCATTGGAAAAGATTCAGAGGAGATTTACCAGAATGTTGCCAGGTATGGAGGGAAGATCTTATGAGGAAAGGCTGAGGGACTTGAGGCTGTTTTCGTTAGAAAGAAGAAGGTTAAGAGGTGACTTAATTGAGGCATACAAGATGATCAGAGGATTGGATAGGGTGGACAGTGAGAGCCTTTTTCCTCGGATGGTGATGTCTAGCACGAGGGGACATAGCTTTAAATTGAGGGGAGATAGCTATAAGACAGACGTCAGAGGTAGGTTCTTTACTCAGAGAGTAGTAAGGGTGTGGAATGCCCTGCCTGCAACAGTAGTGGACTCGCCAACACCAAGGGTATTCAAATGGTCATTGGATAGACATAGGGACGATAAGGGAATAGTGTAAATGGGCTTTAGAGTGGTTTCACAGGTCGGCGCAACATCGAGGGCTGAAGGGCCTGTACTACGCTGTAATGTTCTATGTTCTATATAGTGTAGATTAATTTGTTCATAAGGGCAGCACGGCAGCATTGTGGATAGCACAATTGCTTCACAGCTCCAGGGTTCCAGGTTTGATTCCGGCTTGGGTCACTGTCTGTGCGGAGTCTGCACGCCCTCCCCGTGTGTGCGTAGGTTTCCTCCGGGTGCTCCGGTTCCTCCCACAGTCCAAAGATGCGCAGGTTAGGTGGATTGGCCATGATAAATTGCCCTTAGTGTCCAAAATTGCCCTTAGTGTTGGGTGGGGTTGCTGGGTTGTGGGGATAGGGTGTAGGTGTTGTCCTTGGGTAGGGGGCTCTTTCCAAGAGCCGGTGCAGACTCGATGGGCCGGGTGGCCTCCTTCTGCACTGTAAATTCTATGATAATCTATGATTAATCGAGGACAAAGGTTCGGCACAACATCGTGCGCCGAAGGGCCTGTTCTGTGCTGTATTTTTCTATGTTCTATGAGCCCTGATGGAGATTAACTCTCCCCTGACCACCGCCTTCAGCGCCTCCCATACTACTCCACCTGCACCTCACCGTTGTCGTTGGCCTCCAGATTCCTTTCGATGCACCCCCCGCACCCTCCCACACACTTCCTCGTCTGCCAGCAGTCCCACATCCAACCGTCACAACGGGCGTTGGTCCCTCTCCTCCCCCAGCTCTAGCTCCACCCAATGCGGGGCGTGGTCTGAAATGGCCATGGCTGAATAATCCGTTCCCTCCACTTTCGGAATACTCCGTTCCCTCCACTTTCGGCCTCCTTCTTCCTCTTGACAAGTGTTTTGACTGCTTTAGTAAACCATGGTTCCCTTGCTCGACCACTTCCTCCCTGCCTGACAGGTACATACTTATCCAGGACACGCAGTAGCTGTTCCTTGAACAAGCTCCACATTTCCATTGTGCCCATCCCCTGCAGTTTTCCTCGCCATCCGATGCATCCTAAGTCTTGCCTCAACGCATCATAATTGCCTTTCCCCCAGATATAACTCTTGCCCTGCTTTTTCATCACAATTAATAAAAAATATTTTGTAGATGTTATGTTTTGAGGGGTTTTGCTTTTACTCACAGTGGAGACAAAGGATAACAAGGTTGCCACACCATAGATTACTTAACCATTTTCAGACTTTATTTACAGAGGTGTTGCTTGCTCACAGTCTAAGATGGAGGTGAGGGAAAATCTCCCAAGTGCCTCTGATGGTGACACCACACAATCTTGTGACACAGTACACAGATGGTATTAGTTACAACACATAACATCCCTCCCCCGTTAACTCCTGTAGTACAACAACGAATATTACTTTTAACTTTTACTCATGGTGAACAGTGGTTATTTAACCAAGTAATATTGTTACACACATATATACACATTAGTACGAGAGTCTTTTAGGTGGAAATTGGTTCAGCTTAGGCAGAATCCATTGTTCAGGACTTTGCTATCATGCTCTTGGTAGTCTATTTCACACTTGGCTCAAGCACATCATCCAATAAAGTTGGTTCTTTTTCAGCTTCTACAGATGCTGTTGGTTTAACAGTTGTAGAATCTCAATATGATTCAATCGTAATCATAGGTCCAGAGATTTCCCAACCTTCGAATCATTGAATCCCTACAGTGCAGAAAGAAGGCCATTCGACACATCAAGTCTGCACTAACCCTCTGAAAAGCACCTCACTCCCCCACCCCATCCCATCTAACCTTTGGACCCTAAGGGGTAATTTAGCATGGCCTAATCTGCACACCTTTGGACTGTGGGAGGAAACCGGAGCACCTGGCGGAAACCCACGCAGACATGGGGATAACGTGCAAAATCCACTCAGTCACCCACGGTCAAAATTGAACCTGGGTCCCTGGTTCTGTAAGGCAGTAGTGCTAACCACTGTGCCATCATGCATTTTCTGTCCTGTATACCTGTATATTCCCCATCCTCTGTTTACAACTGAACTCTCAGCTCAGCTTCTCTTTCCTGAGCTGGCGTTGGCACCAGGGTTCATGATGAAGATTCTGAGACTCAATGTTTGGCAGCATCAGGGATAGCAGGGCTACCACTATTTTGTCTAAGACAAATTAAACTAAATCAACTGAACTGAGAGGTATGTTAAAGGGCAGCAGAAGAGTTACCCACCCACAAGAGGGGGATGGTCAGTCAGAATAATTGAAGGCATGGTGGTGGCCATGGTGTGAATGGTTACACACACGGCAGTTCCTGCTTGAAGGCACAGGAAAGAGCTCTTTTTACACGATGCTGGGCGGAATTTTAATGAAAAGGTGTAGAAGAAGGTTGGAGGAGTAGTTTCCCCCAGGTGTGGTATGTCTGCTGGTTATCAAACCCGGCAGAAGATAGTGAGAGACCAGGGTAATGAGTTAGAGAAAACCTGTGCTGAAGCAGCAGTCAGTGTAAGCATCTCTGCAGGGTAAGGGCTGATGCAAACTGGAAAGCCCCTGATGGAGCAGCTGATGGCTTTTATTAAGGAGGAATTCTGCCGGCAGAGGAAGGAAATATGGGAGGATTGCTCGAAGGCCATCGAAGGAGCTGCGGCACACCTGAAGAGTTCGTTGGAACGGGTAGGGAAGAGTTTGCAGGTGCAAAGGTCGCAAGGAAGATCAAAGGTGTGATTTCGAACCACAGCGATCGTTTGGCGGCTCTGGAGGCAGAGGTGGGGCTCTGAGGCCTCTGTAAAATGTTGAGGGCAAAGGTGGAGGAGTAGGAAAACACCTCGAGAAGTGGACCGAGCACACAGGTACCTGAGGCAGACGCCTAGAGCTGGGGAATCGCTGTGGGCAGTGATCATGAGACTCCACAAATTTGTGGCGAAAGAAAAGATTTTGCTATGGGCCAGGGAGAAGCGTACCTGCGACTGGAAGGGGAATAAGGTATGAATATATCAGGACATCGGAGCCGGGTTGGCGAAGCGGTGGGCAGGCTTGCCGGTGGCAGATCAGGTTTGGGGTGCTCTACCCAGTGAAATTATGGATGATGTTCGGAGGCCGGATTTTGAGACCTTGGAGCAGCCGGAGACTTCATTAAGGAGCATAAACTGGGGGAGAACTGAGTGGACAATGCTTGGGAACCGGGGCGTTGATACTTTGTAATGGTTGTTTAGTTTAAAGTGGGGGTAGGGATGGGGGATTTTCATCTTTTTGTGGGGGGGTTGCTGTTTACTGTTGGAATTACAAGGTGTTGTAGGGGTGAAAAGATTATGTGGGGATGGATGTTCCAATCCCCCACTCCTGTTTTATGGGACTGTTTGGGCGGGATTCTCCACTCCCACGCCGAAGTGCCCACGCCGTCGTGAACGCCGTCGAGGTTCACGATGGCGCGAAACGGCCCCTATCCCGATCGATTCAGGGCCCGATAATGGGCTAGGAGCGGGGCCGCGTCATTTACACGCACCAGGCCTTGTCGCCGCGTAAAGGCGGCGCCGCATACATGATGCATACATACCCGCGCATGCGTGGTTGCCGTCCTCTCTGAGTCCGCCCCACAAGAAGATGGCAGACGGATCTTGCGGGGCTGCGGAAGAAAGGAGGTCTTCCTTCAGAGAGGACGGCCCGACGATCGGTGGGCACCGATCACGGGCCATCCCACATTTGAGGTACCCCGCGTGCAGGATCCCCCCTCCCCCCCGCGCAGGCCGCCCCCCCAGTGTTCACGCGCTGTTCCCGACGGCAGTGACCAGGGGCGAAATTCTCCCCAAAGGGCGCGATGTCCGCCGACTGGCACCCAAAACGGCGCCAATCAGACGGGCATCGCGCCGCCCCAAAGGTGCGGAATGCTCCGCATCTTTGGGGGCCGAGCCCCAACATTGAGGGGCTAGGTCGGCGGCGGAGGGATTTCCGCCCCGCCAGCTGGTGGAAAAGGCCTTTGTTGCCCCGCCAGCTGGCGCGGAAATGACATGTCGGGGCGGCGCATGCGCGGGAGCGTCAGCGGCCACTGAAAGTTTCCCGCGCATGCGCAGTGGAGGGAGTCTCTTCCGCCTCCGCCATGGTGGAGACCGTGGACAAAACCCTCACAGACACGGGGAGAACGTGCAGACTCCGCACAGACAGTGACCCAGCGGGGAATCGAACCTGGGACCCTGGCGCTGTGAAGCCACAGTGCTAGCCACTTGTGCTACCGTGCTGCCCCCACTTATGCTACCGTGCTGCCTTTGTAGTGAGTCGGGAGATTTTGATGGGGGTGGAGGGGACAGAGTATGCGGGGATAGTTATCTCGGACCATGCACCCCACTGGCTGGAGATTCGGTTTGGATCGGGACGAGTGCTGAGGCCGGGGTGGAGGTTTGACTCGGGGTTGTTCGCAGATGGAGGTTTTTGTGATGAGGCGTGGGCGGCGATTAAAGAGTATGTGGAGTTGAATCAGAATGGGGAGGTGGCGGCAGCCATTTTTTGAGAAGCACTGAAGGCAGTGGTCCGGGGGGAAATTATTTTGTTTAAGGCTCGTGTGGATAGGGAAAGGAGGGAGGAACATGACCGTCTTGTGAGCGAGATGGTGGAGGTGGACAGGGAATATTCGAGGGTGCCCACCACGGAGGGATTGGCGAGAAGGAAAGAGTGGCAGGGGCAGTTTGACAGGCTGACAACGGGGAGAGCAGTAGGGCAACTGTGTAGGGCAAGAGGGGTGCAATATGAGTATGGGGAGAAGGCAAGCAACATGGTGGTGCACCAGCTGCGGAGGTAGGCCATGTCCAGGGCAATATTGAAGATACGGCTGGGGATGTGATGTTGTAGCCAGGGAAGATAAACGAGGCATTTAGGGAGTACTACTAGGACCTTTATGAGGTGGGCCAGGGGGGAGAGAAGGAGGACATGGGGCGATTTCTGGATGAGCTGAAATTTCCCTAGGTGGAGGAAACAAAGAGGCAGATGTTGGAGGAGCCCTGGGGCTGAGGGAGGTGCTGGATAGTATTCGGAGCTTAAGTCGGGGAAGGCCCCTGTGCCAGATTGGTACCCGGCGAAATGTTATGAGGAATTTGGGACGGACCTGGCACCATATCTGTTGGGGGCATTTAATGAAGCACTGGAGAAGGGGTAGTTGCCGGAGACGATGACACAGGCAGTAAACACGCTAATCTCGAAAAAGGGGAAGGACCCGGTGGAATGTAGGTTGTATAGGCCCATATCACTATTGAACACGGATGTGAAAGTATTGGCTAAGTTTTTGGTGGAGAGGATGGAGGATTGTGTCCCGGGGTTGGTTGCAGAAGATCAAACAGGCTTTGTGAAGGGCAGGCAGCTGACGAGTAATATAAGACGGCTGTTGAATGTGGTGATGAATCCATCGGGGGCTCTGGTACCGGAGGTGGTGGTGTCCATGGACACGCAGAAGGCATCTGATCGGGTGGAGTGGCGGTACTTGTTCAAGGTTTTGGGCAGGTTTGGGCCGAGATTTGTGACATGGGTGCAGTTGCTGTATGTGGTACCAGGGGCGAGTGTGAGGGTGAATGATATGAGCTCACAAAGCTTTGACTTACACAGGGGTGTGAGGCAGGGGTGCCCGCTGTGGCTGTTTGCGCTGGCCATAGAGCCATTGGCGCTGGCTCTTAGGGGGTCGGCGGAGTGGCGGGGGATTATGAGGAGACAGAGCGAGCATCGGGTGTCGCTCTATGCCGATGACCTCTTGTTGTATGTTTCAGATTCATTGGAGAGTATGGGAAGGATCATGGGCCTGCTGGGGAGGTTTAGAGGGTTCTGAAGCAACAAACTGAATGTTGTGAAAAGCGAGGTATTCCCGGTGAATGAGCTGGGACAGCGAGCTAATTGAGGGGGGGTGCCATTTACAGTAGTGAGGGATAGGTTTGGATTCAGGAAGCGAGGGAATGAACAGGGCTCCATAAGTGGAACTTAACGAAGCTGGTGAAGGAGGCCAGGGAGGATCTTAAAAGGTGGGATACACTGCACTTAACGTTGGCGGGAGGGTCCAAGTGGTGAAAATGAATATTCTGCTGAGGTTCTTGTTTATTTTTCAGGCTCTCCCGATCTTTATACCAAAGGCCTTTTTTCAGAAAGTGGACACGATCATTTTGGACTTTGTATGGGTGGTGTCATGTGAGAGTACCTTTAAGAAATGGATGTTTAAGCAATGTACCTTTAAGAAAAGGAGCTGATCATATTACTGAAGTGATGTCAGAGGGTGGGGGGAGCTGAGCTCACTTCTGCTTTTTTGAGTTTCAGTTTGAGAACGCAGCTGGGAGTGTCTGTGTGTTTTGCTGTGAGCTGCAGGAAAAAACACAGAGCTGGTCTGTTTTATGCAATCCAAAGACTATAAATATATTGAATGTATCCTAGTGTGTTCCAATTTTTGAAGGTTTGAAGTCTTTTGGATGTTTAAAGGAACGGTTTGAAGGATTATTTAGTGTTGTAGTCCTTTGGGGTTACCTTTGAAGTAATGGATGTTAAGATATTCAATGTTTGTTTTTAAAAGGTTAACTTGAGTTCATAGAATAAACATTGTATCACACCTGGAGAGTACGCCGTGTGCTTCCCACACCACAATCTATTAAAAGTTGTGGGTTGGTTGAACTCCATGAAACACCTTTGGGGTTCTGTAAACCTGGACCCATAACAGCGGGGAAGGTGCCGAGGTTCGGGAGGACCGGGGGGGCGGGCTGGCATTGCCGAACGTGCTTCATTATTATTGGGTGGTGAATGTGGACAAGGTGCGGCGGTGGTGGGAAGGAGAAGGGGTAGAGTGGGTTAGGATGGAGGATCTAGTAATCTTGGAAGGGGTCTAGATTGAGGGCTATGGTGATGGCAGCATTGCCAATGGCACCAATTAGGTATTCAGGGAGCCCAGTAGTGCAGTCCACGGTGAAGATATGGAATCAGTTGAGGAAGCATTTTAGAGTGGAAGGGATGTCGGTGTTAACACCGCTGTGCAAGAATCATGGGTTTGAGCCATGCGGGATGGATAGTGTATGTAGGAGGTGGAGGGAAGTGGGGCTGGTCAAGGTGAGGGTTCTGTATTTGGAGGAAGTGTTCGCCTGGAGGAGCTAAGGGAGAGGGTAGAGCTGCTGAGGGGGAGTGAGTTCAGGTATCTGCAGGTTAGGGACTTTGCGCGAAAGGTCTGGAGTAGGTTCCCTAAGTTGCCGGGATACACCCTGCTGGAGTGACTGCTGCTTCTGGATGTGGAAGGGATTTAGGGATACATACAAGTGGCTGGGGAGCAGGGAGGTGAGCGGGTGATGAAGATCAAGGAGAAATGGGACACGGAGTTGGGAGGGAACATCAATTGGGGCGTATGCAGTGAGGCACTGCAAAGGGTAAACGGGACCTCCTCTTATGCAAGGATGAGCCTGATACAGTTTAAGGTCATGCACAGGGTGCATATGACTCGGGCGAGAATGAGTGAGTTCTTCCAAGGGGTAGCAGATGAGTGTGAGAGGTGTGAATCACGTGCACATGTTTTGGGGTTGCAAAAAATTGAGAAGATTCTGAGCGGGAGTGTTCGTGGTCTTAGCCAGGATAGTGGAGGAGGAGGTGGACCCGGACCCTTTGGTGGCGATTTAGGGTTTCAGAGAAGCTTGAACTCATGGAGAGGAGGAAGATCGATGTCATGGCCTTCGCCTCTCTGATTGCATGCCGGCGAATTTTAGGGGAGTGGCAGTCAGCATCCCCACCAGGGGTAGCGGCTTGGTTGGATGACCTGTATGACCTCCTGCGATTGGAGAAGGTAAAGAATGATATAAGGGGCTCTGCAAGGGGGTTTGAGAAAAGGTGGGAGATGTTTGTGACCGTGTTTGAGGAGCTGTTCGTCGCAGGGGGGGAGGAGGGGAAATGGTGTTTTGATACATATTTGTAATAAAATACATTTTTTTAAAAAAATTAGAATAATTGAAAGGCAAATTCAGAAGTGGACTGGAATTTTCCAGTAGGCCTGCTTGCCCTACCTTGGTGTCAGGAACAGGTCAGCAGCCTGAGGACGCCAACCCTGCAACAGACCAAGCGAGCCAGTGTGAGTTTCCAATGTTGGCTTTTCAGACACCGACTCTACAAATTTTATTTTTGAAGCGAGGATTTGATCTGCGTGTCTCCTCCAAACTCTCTCAGCATAAGAAACAGGCGCCACCTTTATGACTGTCGCATGTGCAGTGTTTCTATAGAAAATGAGAACCTTGTAAGTCATCCTTTGAAGCTCTGATAACTGGCGGAGAGGTTGGTACAATCTGTTTGTGGAAGGATGATAAGGCATAGTTTTTATATGTTGTATGCCATTGTTTCGATGATAGTCCACAAATGCCTTTGACGTGATCGGAGTCCCGTTATTGCAAATTAGTTGTTTCGGTTCACCAAACCATGCAAATACTTTGTCCAGTCATTCAATTGTCTTGTTGGTAATTGTCAACATCATTTTCATTATTTCGGGCCATTTGGAATGTGCATCCACGAGGACAAGAAACATATATCCTTCAATTGGTCCCGCAAAATCAAAATGTACAATTTTCCAAAGTTGCTTTGGCCAATCCCAAGTGGTTGAAGAGGTGGAATATTTCACATCGTAGCACAAGACTAACACTGACCTACGCTTTCTTCAATCTGTGAGTCTAGTCCCGACCACCGAAAATAACTTCTTGCGAGTTCCTTCATCCGTACGATTCACGGATGTCCTTTATTGAGCTAATACGACTCGGCAAGCCTAGAGGAATGATGACTTGGATCACCCATATAAGTACTCCATTTGTAACGTTAATTCAAGTTCCCTTTTTCGATGAGGCTTAAATTCCGGATTCATCCTGTTTATCCAGTGGTATATATTTCAAGATCATGTCATGACCTTCCCCATCACGGGATCTGACCTTATGTGTCTTTAGACTTGAGTTGCAGTAACAGGTACACTATCAACATGGGAAAAGTATACATAGTTCTCCTTTGATTTGACATTGTCCCACATAGGTAGACTTGATAGAGCACCGGCATTCTTA
Source organism: Scyliorhinus torazame (assembly GCF_047496885.1). Taxonomy (NCBI): domain Eukaryota; kingdom Metazoa; phylum Chordata; class Chondrichthyes; order Carcharhiniformes; family Scyliorhinidae; genus Scyliorhinus; species Scyliorhinus torazame. The sequence continues at coordinate 245,639,585 of NC_092713.1, forward strand.
TGTTGCTCAGATCTTCTGTACTTAACCTCATAATTATGCATTGATAAGAAGAGGGACCATCTCTGCAAACGACTCGCAGCTGGAGATGGTATTCTTTTGTATGGACCAAAGATCGTTGTTAAAGCTTATTGTCTGTTGACAAGGTAAAACGACTTCCATACAGATAGTGTTGAAATAATTTGACTCCAAAAATTATATTCAAGGCTTCTTTTTCCAATTGAGCATAATTCTGTTCAGGGCTTGGCAAATGTTCTCGAAGTGAAAGCTATTGGTCTTTCATCTCCATTTGGCATTATATGAGAGACAAATGCACCCACCCTATATGACAATGCATCATATGCGAGTTGCACTTTTTGCACAATCAGAGCTGGGGAAACTGCGATTCAGGTCGGCCAAAACCAATTCCAATACCGAGGGATCCAGTAGCCCCTGACTGCTCCTGCTCCCCCTGGTGGGGAGAGTGCAGACAATCAAAACTTACTGCCAAGATTCCTCTTCCTATTCAGATCCCTCCCAATATTCATCCCCAAGGCCTTCGTCACCAAAGTAGGCAAATTAATCATGGCATTTGTGTTGAGTGTGGTAGGGGGTGCGGGTAGCAGAGAATTCGCAGGGAATAACCCTAGGATCTGCAGAAAAACGACCTGCAAAGAAGGAGGAATATGGGGGGGGGCTTGGCCCTTCTGAACCTCCTATTCTGTCACTGGGTAGCTAACGCAGAAAGGGTATGTGGGTGGATCAAAGAGCCAGAGACGGAATGGGTGGGAACAGAGGAGACCTCCTTAACAGGGACATTCCTCTGAGCACTTGCCATGGCCCCATTTCCCCCAACCAAGTACTCAAGAAGTGCGGTGGTGGTGCCCATGCTGAATGCAATATCCACTATGGCCTCTATCTGCAAAAACCATACATTCACCCTCCAAAAATGGACTCTTCCTTCAAAAGTTAGAGATGGGACGAAGGGATGGTGATGGTAGGGGACCTAGGCATAGACAGCAGACTGTTGACCATGGAAATACTAAGGGACAAGCTCCAACTCCTGAAAGGAAATGAGCTCCGATACATACAACTAAGGAACTTTCTCCACAAGGAGACCCCAAGGAGACCACAACATTCACCCAACTACTTGGATGTACCCTATTGGACAGACTTCCATCATCGGATGAATGGTCGGTAGCTGCACTGACTTGTACGGACGACTGCTAGAGGAGGTAAGGGCCCCGCTGGATGAGACACAGGAAAAATGGGAGGAAGAGCTGGGCATAGAGATAGGGGGAGGACAATGAGTCAAAGCACTGTCTTGGGCAAACTCCACCTCCTCATGTGCAAGGCTGAGCCGAATGCAATTAAAGGTAGTGCACAGGGTGCACTTGACCAGAACACGCATGAGTGGGTTCTTCCCGGAGGTGAAGACAAATGTGAACGTTGCTAGGGAGGCCCGGCCAACCACACCCACCTGTTCTGGTCTTGTCCCAGCTGAATAAAATGGCAATAATCCAATCCGCAGATAGATGAATTGAAAGTTTGTAGGAATGAGGGTGAAGAAGGAAATGTTATTATTTCTTGTTAAATGATTTTGTTAAACATACATTGGTGTTGAGGAAACTCATGTAGTATCAGTTATATGTATTTTGGTTGTGATATGGTAAAGACAAGAATGTAACCAAACCTGTTAAATTTCAGGTGTTGTTGATTTGATTTAATTATGTATATGTATCATTTAAGGGCAGCACGGCGGCACAGTGGTTAGCACTGCTGCCTCACGGCACCAAGGTCCCAGGTTCGATCCCGGCTCTGGGTCACTCTCCATGTGGAGTTTACACATTCTCCCCGTGCTTGCGTGGGTTTCGCCCCCAGAACCCAAAGATGTGCAGAGTAAGTGGATTGGCCACGCTAAGTTGCCCCTTAATTGGAAAAAATGAATTGGGTACTGTAAATTACAAAACAAATGTGTATGTATCATTTGACTTGACTTCCTGCTCCTGCGCGAATACCTGGTATTCCCAGTGATCTATCCTTGGACCGTTCTATTTCTCATCTACATGCTGCCTCTCAGCAACATCATCCAAAAGCACAGTTTAAGTTTTCACAAAACCACAAACCATCCAGCTGTACCCTCCCCACCACCTCTCTCAACTTCTCCAATGGGGCTCAATTAGAAAACCGCTCATCAGGCATCCAGTATTCGATGAGCAGAAATTTCCTCCAATTAAATATTGGGAAGATTGAAGCTATTGTTTTCAGACTCTGCTGCAGGTTCCATTCCCTGGCTTATTTTGGTGCTTACTTTTTGCACCTCTGGCACATCTGTTAGCAAATCCCATTCACATATCATTTCTGTGCCGACTGAGATACAATGGCTACCAATCGAGCAACACCTTGATTTTAAAATTCTCTTCACTGCTTTTGAATCCCTCTGTGGCCTCACCTCACTCTCTTTGTTTTCTCTTGCAGTTCCGCAAACCTCCAAGATATCTGCGGTCCTCTAAGTCTAGCTTCTTTTGCATCACCATTTTTTTTTGCTCCTCCATTGGGGTGGCCAATCTTTCAGTTTCATAGATTATCATAGAATTTACAGTGCAGAAGGAGGCCATTCGGCCCATCGAGTCTGCACCGGCTCTTGGAAAGAGCACCCTACCCAAGGTCAACACCTGCACCCTATCCCCATAACCCAGTAACCCCACCCAACACTAAGGGCAATTTTGGACTCTAAGGGCAATTTATCATGGCCAATCCACCTAACCTGCACATCTTTGGACTGTGGGAGGAAACCGGAGCACCCGGAGGAAACCCACGCACACATGGGGAGGATGTGCAGACTCCGCACAGACAGTGACCCAAGCCGGAATCGTACCACGGCCTTAAGTTCTATAATTCCCTCCCTGCTCCTCGCCTCCTCTCTCCCTCACTTTACTCTTTTCGAACACTTTTTAAAATCTACCTCCTTAGTAAAGCCTTAATCATTGACCTTAAGAGACTCGGTGTCATATTTTATTTTATAATACTCCTGTGAACATTTTATTACATCAAAGGGCTTTTTAAATATATGTGTGATAGTATGCATTAGGGGTCATGTGGGACTGTGAAGCCGTGATGTCATTGGCTGACAGATCCCGGGTCCTGGTTGGCTGTTGACCTCTAGCTCCGCCCTGAAGGCGGAGTATAAGAACCAGGAGTTCTCCCCCGCAGGCCAGTCTGCTACTGAACTGCGGGGAACAAGTCACGCTTAATAAAGCCTCATCGACTTCATCTCTATTCGTCTCTCGTGAGTCTTTGTGCGTTACAATTTATTAAGCGTGCTTAAAAGAACTATGGAGCTCAGGATCATCCCGGAATGCCTGAGGATCAGCCCCAATGCAGTGAACTCAGCAGCAGTTTTCAAACACTGGCAGACTTGTTTCGAGGCCTACCTCAAAACGGCCCCCGGTCGGGTCACAGAAGACCAGAAACTACAGGTCCTGCACTCGAGGGTAAGCCCGGAAATTTTCCCTCTCATCGAAGACGCAGAGGATTTCCAGACGGCGTTCGCAGCACTAAAAAGCATCTATGTTCGCCCAGTGAACCAGATCTACGCACGCTACCAACTCGCAACGAGACGGCAAAGTCCCGGAGAATCGATAGATGAATTCTACGCCGCGCTACTAATTTTGGGACGGGCCTGCAGCTGCCCGCCGGTAAACGCGATGGAACACACGGACATGTTGATGCGTGATGCTTTTGTGGCTGGTATGAACTCTTCCCAAATCCGCCAAAGACTTTTAGAAAAAGAGTCGCTAGGACTCTCAGAGGCACGGGCCCTTGCAGCCTCACTAGATGTGGCCGCGCGAAACGCCCGTGCCTACGGCCCCGACTGCGCAGCAGCCCCTTGGGCTCCGTGGACCCCCGTCGCGACAAACCCCCCCTCCCCCCCACCCCACAGGCTTGCGCGGTTCAGACGCCAAGTCGTCCCGGGGGAGCCCGCTGCTATTTCTGCGGCCAGGCAAAACACCCCCGGCAGCGCTGCCCGGCCCGCGCAGCGATTTGTAAGAGCTGCGGGAAAAAGGGCCATTTTGCGGCTGTGTGCCGGTCCCGGGAGGTCGCCGGTGTCCCCGGCGAACAAGGATTCCTGCGCACCTCTAACGCTCCCCAACCCCCCCAGCGCCCCATGTACAACCCGCAGGCGCAACCAGTTTGGGTCCCGGCCACCGCTGTCCAGCGCCCCAGGTACGATCCGCAGGCGCAACCAGTTTGGGTCCCGGCTACCGCTGTCCCCGGAGAACAAGGCGATCTGCGCGTTTCTGACGCTCCCCAACCCCCCCAGCGCCCCATGTGCGACCCGCAGGCGCCGCCATTTTGGGTCCCGGCCACCACGAGGGGCGCCGCCATCTTGGGACCCTCCAGACCTGTGCGACGCATGGGGACGGCCATTTTGTCCAATCCGCCGCCATCTTGTGACCCCCCAGCCATGTGCGATGCATGGGGGCGGCCATTTTGTTCACCCCCGCCGCCATCTTGGATGGCAACAACGGACCCCAGTGTCGACGGCTCCACGGGGTTCGAGGAAGACGCTCAAGCACTACGATCACGTCTGGCCTCAATGACGCTGGACCAAGCACGGCCCCGGAGCCTCCAGACGACGACAACAACGGTGCTGATAAACGGGCACGAGACACCATGCCTGGTCAACTCCGGGAGCACGGAAAGCTTCATCCACCCCGACACGGAAGTCCTCCTCTGGAACATCGCTGCCGACCTGGCTGGCGGTCCCAGGACCCATCTTGCTCCGAAAACATGTGCGGGCGCACAAGTCGGACCCGTTGGTCGAGAGGGTTCGCCTCCTCCACGCGAACCCGCAGTACGCTTACGTGGAGTCCCCCGACGGCCGACAGGACACGGTCTCCCTGCGAGATCTGGCGCCCGCCGGCAACATGCACACCCCCCCGACACCAATCACCCCCTCCCTGCCACCGGCGCACCCCGCGAGCGCCCCCTTCCCGGGGGGATCGGTCCTCCTCCCAGGTCCGACCAGAAGTGAAGCGGAAGCAGAAACCGTAAGGCTCCCGGAGACGACAACACGGGAACAAGCACCACCACCGGGGCCGAGGCGATCGACGAGGACGACCAGGCCGCCCGACCAACTCGTGGGATCGATGTAACACTACTATATTGTGCACTGTAACGAGAACGTTTTCCTTTTCCCCCTTTTACTGTAAATAGTTCAAAACAAAAAAAAACCTCTGTACATGCTGTGATGACATGCAAAGGTTTTCCTCCCAGGACCAGCCTTGTAATCCCTTATCACCATACGAAGCACCACCCCGCCGGGTTCATTTTTAACAAGGGGTGAATGTGGTAGTATGCATTAGGGGTCATGTGGGACTGTGAAGCCGTGATGTCATTGGCTGACAGATCCCGGGTCCTGGTTGGCTGTTGACCTCTAGCTCCGCCCTGAAGGCGGAGTATAAGAACCAGGAGTTCTCCCCCGCAGGCCAGTCTGCTACTGAACTGCGGGGAACAAGTCACGCTTAATAAAGCCTCATCGACTTCATCTCTATTCGTCTCTCGTGAGTCTTTGTGCGCTACAATATGTTGTTGCTTTAATATCATAAATGTCATTGTGAAGTAATATAATAAAGCTGGACAAATATGCATCCTTCAGAACACCGCTGATCAGACAACATCTGGAAAAACAAAGTCAGTTCTGACATTTTGGATGTTCTCTTCATTTCGATCTGAAATGCGCAAGATCGCATTATATTGTGTATCTCGTGGAATTTTTGCTTTTATCTTACATTTTCTGTATTTGACGTTTCTTTTTTCAGTTCACTCATACAAATATAACTTCAAAATGACAAGTATATTTCTGCAAAAAATAGTTCTCCTTGTTTTATACTTGATTACCAATATATGATTTTTCAGAATATTAATTTTTTTCGCCTGAATATACTTTTTCATTTGATTCTTTTACGCATCACACACATACAGTTAACCATTCTCCACTTGACCGATTCACTGCCTTGCTGATCCACACCCACATGTCCAAGCTTGAATGAATTGACTGTAAAATACAGAATTTGAAAACTGAATTTCTGTGAACTAATTAGCGACCAGCAGATTACAGAAAGCAAATTGACACAGTTGGCAATTCACTAAATATGAACAAAACACTTTCAAATATTGTTACTAAGGGGATGAAAAAGAGAGATTAGGAGAAATAGTTTTTATTCAGAGGCTTTTTGGAGCATGGAATGTTTTTCCAGAGGGAGTGGTTGTTGCAATATTTGCAGTAAAAGTGAGTACAAGGCTAGCGACAGAGAGGAGGGCAGAGATTAATTTTTGCTTACTCCAGCAAACCGGTGACACAGGTGAAATGGACCAATATCTTCATCTTATGCTTGAAATTAAATGACTCTAATAAACATCTCCATGTTTACACATGAAACCTAGTTTTACCTTTCCATTTTATCGTATTCTCCACTGTTTGGACTCCAATAAGCACTGTGGTCCTAAATATATCTATCTCTTTTGTTCACTTTTAATGCATGAATACCTCCAAATTCACCCCTACCCCATGTTCTTTTTTTCAATCTTGTTTATCCCTAGGGGACGATTAGGAGCCATCGGCGAAAACGGTGACACAGGCGGAAAACTCGGTTATAAACGGAAAATGAGATTCTCTCCAGCGAGATCATGATTTCCGATTTTCCATGCCCCTCGCCAGCAGCGTAATGAGAAGTCCACCGCAGAACGCTGGGAATCTAATTTTAATATATTATAACGTCATGAGCGAGCGCTTCCTCTGGGACTTCTCCACTCACTGAATATTCATCAGTCTCTGGCGTGATTTACAACAGCTGTATAAAAACGAGAACATGGCGACCTCATCTCCGAAGGAGATATATAGGAAACGAGCACTCAGATTGCCATTACTATCCAAGGTGCCAATCTTGGAAGCGGCACTAGAGAGAATATGGGGAACCCAGATAAATTCAACACAGGGCTGGTGGAGGTGGGTTCAATCTCGGCATCTTGGGGGTGACGTCGCCCGCAGGCCTTAGTGGCCCTTCATGTCTGTGAGCCTGTAGGTGTAAAGTGGTCTGGCATCTGGTATGCAGGCAGCACTTCCCATGTCCTCCTTGCTGGGCTTCTGGTGATATAACCGCTGAGGGATTGCCCTTTCAGAATGGCAGATGGAAAGTGGGTGCAAGTGTGACCTGTGCGGCATATCCGAGTCAGCATCACATAGGTGCATAAGGAAGGTCACACATGCACGATTTATGAGGGCCCAGGTACATCAACTTGAACCGGGACTGGGCTAGCCAGGACACCTGGGCCATGGGCTTTGCTTGCACAGCAGGCATGCCCCAAGCACAGGGTTTCTTTGAATACACCCACGTGGCTCTGCGCTCCCCATGGCGGCTTCGGGCACCATTTCTGAACAGCAATGGATACCACTCCCGCAATGTCCAGATCAACAGTGACCACGAGATGCACATCGTGCAGGTATGTGTCCGTTTCCCGGGGACCGGCCATGGTAGTTACGTCTTGCAGCATTTGCAGAAACCAGCTGCTTTTGAGAGAGAGCAGTGACTGGAGGGATGGCTCCTCGGGGTCAAAGAATATCCACACAGGAGGTGGCTGATGACACCAGTGCGAAGGCCCCAAACACTCGCTGAGACTCACTACAACAAGGCTCTTGCATCAACGTGTGCGCTGGTCGAACAGGTGATTTGATTGCTCAATGTGTGGCACCTGGACGGGTTGGGAGAGACCTCCAATACAGCCCAAGATGGTGTCCTACTTCATTACGGTCAGATGTGCTCTGCACAACCTCACATTTCAGCGGGCAGAGCAGCTAGTCCAAGAGGAGATGGAGGATCGCCACATATCCTCAGATGAGGTGGATGTCGAGGAAGGCAGCGAGGGACAACTACTGGAGGAGGAGGAAGGACCTCAGATGAAGGCCAGGGCCTGCACAGGGCATAGGGCTAGGGTTTGGTGACAGCCAGGACTAGCAAGTAAAGAGGTCTCCCACTATTGGATCTGACATCCATTCACTACTGTGATGCCTGCGTAAGGTCTACACGATGATGGCTACATTCACGGCTGGGGCACTAAAATGACTTGCCGAATGCTGCACGGGAATAATGATGCCTTGCATTGAGGACAGAGTGATGCCCCTCGCATCTTCAGCCGTATGTCTGACTCCTGCCTGACAGAGAGCTGAACGTGTTCTGTCAATGAAATGAAATGAAAATGAAAATCGCTTATTGTCACAAGTAGGCTTCAATGAAGTTACTGTGAAAAGCCCCTAGTCGCCACATTCCGGCGCCTGTTCGGGGAGGCTGTTACGGGAATTGAACCATGCTGCTGGCCTGCCTTGGTCTGCTTTCAAAGCCAGCGGTTTAGCCCTGTGCTAATGAACGGGTTTATCATGGGGTCCAGAGACACCAGGGGCGAGATTCTCCGACTCCCCGCCGGGTCCGAGAATCGCCGGGGGCTGGCATGAATCCCGCCCCCGCCGGTTGCCGAATTCTCCGCCACTGGATATTCGGCGGGGGCGGGAATCGCGCTGCGCCGGTTGGCAGGCCCCCCCCCCCGCGATTCTCCGGCCTGGGTGCTAAAGTCCCGCTGCTAAAATGCCTGTCCCGCCAGCGTAGATGAAACCACTTACCTTACCGGCGGGACAAGGCGGCGCGGGCGGGCTCCGGGGTCCTGGGGGGGGGGGGGGGGCGCGGGGTGATCTGGCCTCGGGGGGTGTCCCTACGGTGGCCTGGCCCGCGATCAGGGCCCACCGATCCGCGATCGGGTCTGTGCCGTGGGGGCACTCTTTTCCTTCCGCCTTCGCCACGGTCTCCGCCATGGCGGAGGCGGAAGAGACTCCCTCCACTGCGCATGCGCGGGAATGCCATCAGCGGCCGTTAACGCTCCCGCGCGTACGCCGCCCGGAGATGTCATTTCCGCGCCGGCTGGCGGGGCACCTTTGGGGCGGCGTGATGCCCGTCTGATTTGCGCCGTTTTGGGCGCCAGTCGGCGGACATCGCGCCGATAGCGGAGAATTTCGCCCCAGATGACAAATCTCAACTGCTGCTGTCCCCTCCACGGTTAGGGTTCCGGGTGTTTTTCTCCACCTACATACGAGGTGGGCAGGTTCTGAACACTTTTCAGCCCTTCGCATCCTCATCACCAGAGAAGACTGACAAGCATGAGAGGCCTGAGTGTTGATGTTGGCAGGGGGGTGGTAGGGGAGAGGGTGGAATTTAACCTTCCATGGATGGAGAGTTGGGGGACTGCCGGTGGGGTCCGTGCCAGCAACGGCACGCTTTTATTCCATCATCGGTGTGGGAGGTGGGAGAAACATAGCGCAGCCTCTCTCACTCCACAGGGCTACAGCGCTGAGTGTGCACAGGGTGTTTGTGACACATGGCGCCATGCAATGGCAGCATAGAGGATTTGTATGGATGACCAAACCCATGTTTAATACAAATTGTTTAATACAAACAACGATGACTTATCTTTGCTAGTGCCACGGTTCACCCCTATCCACTAGATGACTATCGTAAGCCCCTCAGTCCTCTGGCCTGAAACTCATTGAATCCCATTCGTGCCTGCACCATGCGGTTTGAGCCCTGAACTATGGAACTCATGCCCTCAGCCATGGAGTAGATATCCCCTGCACTGTCCACATTCTACGCCAAGGTCTCCACTTCAGTCTAAGGAGGGATGTTGTCATCACTTCCTGATGCTGACGACTCTGCCTTTGCAATTGCACCAGGTCTGGGATGACCGGGCCCAGGGGCACGCTATTGACCACGAGCTCAGTGGAGCCCTGGGCTCTGATATCCCTCAAAGTGCCGGTCCCTGGAATATCCCTTCTCTACCTGTTGTGGATCTTCACCTGTGAGGTGTTCACTAATGAGTGACCCAGAAGCCTGCTTAATAGATAATCCCACCGAGGTGTGAGTATCTGTGCTGGTGGAGGGTGCTGGTGACAGCTGTGATGCATCCTCGCTGCTTGTCTCCGTGATGTCTCCCTTGCAACTGCTCTGATCTGTGCTCTCCAGATGGTGCAAGAATGGTCCAGACTCGTCGAATGATTGACCTGCAACGCAAGCGAGATGGCATTAGTGCATCACAGGGCAGACTGACGGGAGAAAGTTAACTCATTTGAGTCTTGTACCATGGCTGGATGTGTTGAGTGTTCTCACTTTTGTCTGGTGCCCCAACAATACCCTCTTTACAGGTGCGGTTTTATACCTCTCCTGCCAGCTGAAATGCTATTTCCTCATAGAGCATTAGGGTTCTCAGCTCGGGTATGACTCTGGCTGGTTGTGCTCGAGTGTGTCCTGCAATGAGTAGATGGGGAGGCTGTAGGATAGATTCCTGCCTGGTCAGATGGTGATGAAAGCTGATTTTGTGTGGGAGCAGGGATGTGAGGAGCAGATTATCTGCTGGAGGAAATATGGGGAGTCGGGGGGGGGGCACGTTGGCAAGTATTGGGAATCCGTGAGATGGTTTTAATAATAATAATATTCTTTATTGTCACAAGAAGGCTTACATTAACACTGCAATGAAGTTACTGTGAAGAGCCCAGTGACAGATCACCGTGAAGTTGAGAAGCCTGTGTGAAGAGGTGCACTGGAAGACATGAGGAGACTTACCCTGGTTGCGCAAAGAAGGTTATTCATCTTCTGTTGCCCCATCACCTTATGGAGTGAAGGAGCACTCAATATCGCGGCCATTGATTCCCGGAGAGGGGTGGGGGGTGACCTTACTTGATGGATGGTCTGTCGATCATGGGTAGAAAATGTCACGCCTCTGCTCAACACCATCCAGAAGATTGTTGAGGGCTCCCTCTGTTAAAACATGGTTCTGTCTTCCTGACAGCTATTCCCCAACTGGCGCAGGACAAGTGCTGGGGAGGCGTTTAAAAGGACTTCCCCACTGCATGCAGATAATAAGTTTTCCCGGAGCGAACGTATCAGAGGCAAGCTAGCACAAGTGCAGCATGAATCACATTGTTAAAGAGGCTCAATATTCAGTGAGTTTACTGGTCGTCGGCACCGGTTGGATTCTCCCCGGTTTGCACACCAGAACCGACACTTAAATAACATGGTAAGATTCCACCCCTATTCTATCTGTTTTATAGAAGTATGATCATCTTTATCTTGGTCTTAAATTATTCTTAGCTTTCCAATTACCATCATGCATCCTTACATTGATAAGTTTTCATAATTCTAGCAAATAGCCCTGCTCAAATGATTCATCCCAATGAAATGTCATCCAATCTACGATTTTCAACATGATTTCAATATGGCCATTCAATTGGCTGTCGTTTGTTGCTTATTTCATGGACTTCTGGAATATGTTTTTCATAATTCAGCTACCATTGCCTTGAATACATCCAAAGTCAGATTGTTTCTGGCACATTACATTTTAAAACAATTTACAATAATCCTTTCTACTAAAATGGTTATCTGGGGCGAAATTCTCCGTTATCGGCGGAATGTCCGTCGATCGGCGCAAAAAACGTCGCAAATCTGACTTGCGTCACGTCGGAAAAATGGGTCGATAGTCTCCGGCCCGAAATGGGCTAGCAGCTACGTAACGGGATCCGCGCTTGCACAGTGGTTCACGCCGTGCAGCGTCATACGCGCTGCACGGTGTGACGGCTCATAAGGCCGCGCTGCTCCCCCCCACCCGACCGGAACACCCGACCAGAACACCCGACTGGATGGCTGGCCGTCGCTCAGCCCCGAGGTTCGAGTCACGCGATGTGGAGGCGCTCCTGGACGCGGTGGAGCAGAGGAGGGACGCCCTGTATCCCGGGCACGGCCGCAGAGTTGCCCCACGCCACAGCCGGCGTCTGTGGAGGGAAGTGGCAGAGGCCGTCACCGCTGTGGCCCTGACACCACGGACAGGCACCCAGTGCCACAAGAAGGTGAACAACCTCGTCAGAGCAGGCAGGGTGAGCTTCCCCATATCCCCCCCTCCCCCATATCCCCCCTCCTCCATATCCCCCATATCCCCCCTCCCCCATATTCCCCCTCCCCCATATCCCCCCTCCCCCATATCCCCCCTCCCCCATATCCCCCCTCCCCGATATCCCCCCTCCCCCATATCCCCCCTCCCCCATATCCCCCTCCCCCATATCCCCCATATCCCCCATATCCCCAAGTGAATCCAGCCCTAACCTTAACCTCTGCAATGCACGCCCAACCGATGGCGTGCATTCATATACCTGCCTAACACTGTTGCCTTTTACCCCTGCCCCCCCCCCCCCCACAGGAGAAGCGCGCACACAACAATAAGGAGCATGTGAGGACTGGAGGAGGGCCCGCTGATGAGAGGCCACTGACCGTACGCGAGGAAAGGGCCCTGGAACTGGCTGGCAGACCTGAGGACCGGGAGGTTGCTGATGCAGAGGTCGGGGGCGTACTAGCGAGTGAGCCACCGACAGCCCGTCCCCATATCCCCCCTCCCCTATATCCCCCTCCCCCATATCACCTGATCACTGCCTGATGTCTAACCATGCATGCTTCATTGTGTATCGCAGGACCAAACGTCCAGGCACCCATCCCCGCAGATGCAGACCGCCCGCAGGATGCCCCTCGGAGACCACAGGAGACGGAGAGACCCGCACCCTCCAGCAGGCGACGCCCGCAGGATGCCCCTCGGAGATCACGGGAGACGGAGAGACCCGGACCCTCCAGCATGCGACGCCCGCAGGATGCCCCTCGGAGATCACGGGAGACGGAGAGACCCGGACCCTCCAGCATGCGACGTCCGCAGGATGCCCCTCGGAGACCACGGGAGACGGAGAGACCCGGACCCTCCAGCATACGACGCCCGCAGGATGCCCCTCGCACACCACGGAAGACGGAGAGACCCGGACCCTCCAGCATGCGACGCCCGCAGGATGCCCCTCGCACACCACAGAAGACGGAGAGACCTGGAGCAACAGGGAGACGACACCCCCGTCACGTGCGGGAGTGACCACCCAGCGATGAGGGGGGCAGCCACAGGCCCCCGTCACATCCGAGCCAGGACACCACGACCCAGGACACCACTACCCAGTACACCACTACCCAGGACACCACTACCCAGGACACCACTACCCAGGACACCCCTACCCGGGACAGCACTACCCAGGAAGACGAAATACCGGACAGTGACTCAGAGTGGATGGGTGGAGACGAACCCCCACCCCAAAGTGCCATGGACTCAGAGTGGGACGAAGAGCACAACACAACGCCACTGCTGTCACCAACACCCTCCACCATCGCAGAAACACTCACCACGGTTGGGCACTTTAGTGATGAGGCGCCTGGTATACTCACTGGTGCGCACAACACAGCCGTCCCGGTACAGCAGGTGGAGGTAGGAGCAGCAGAGGGTGGCGTCCGCGGTGGAGGCAATGGGTACGACGGTGTCAGACATGGGGAACGGTTTGCAAGGCCTGGGGCCTTCCGTGCAGGCGGCGTCTGTGGCCCAGGACATGGCTGCCCTCTCACAGGAGGCCATGAGCCAGTGCCAGCGCCAGATGGCAGAGGCACTCAACGCCATAGCCCAGTCTCTGCAGGCCATGGCCCAGTCTCAGCAGGCCATGGCCCAGTCTCTGCAGGCCATCGCTGAGGGCATCGGCGCCAGTGGCCATGTGCGAGCCGGCATCGCACTGTCACAGACAGGGTTTGCCAACCCCCTGGGCTCCATGGCTGCAAACCTGCAGACCCCTGTCGATACCAGCACGGGCCTCCAGGACTGGCAGCGCCAGATGTCGGGGGGGCGTCGGATGGCCAGTCCATTCGCATCCCCCACCCATGTAGAGGCCTGGGGGCCATCGGGCACCCCGAGGGAGGAGGAGGTGGTGTGGTCCGTCCCGGCTCCCTCTGTAGGGGAGGTCCCGGTACACTGCGACACCTCGGACTCCCCCCCTTCCGTCCCAGGTGCATCGGGTGGGCAACGGGCAGGACAGGCTGGCAGCTCGCCATCCCAGTCGCCCGGGCTGCAGCCTGGCCCACCTAGGCCAGGACGCCCAAGGAAACGGCCGCCAAAGGGATCCAGTGTCAGAGGGCAGGAATCACAGGAGTCCACCTCCAGTTCTGCTGTACCGTCTGGGGAACCACGTAGACGTAGTCAAAGGGCCCGTAAGGCCAAACAATTAGACACTGAGTAAGTTGGCACGGGTGCAGGGCACAGATGAGTTTTAGGGGCTAGGGCACGTGCATGAACTCCTTTGGTTATTAAAGTCAATGTTACACCTACCGAAGCTGCCTTTGTGCTCTGTCCAAAGTGTGCGGGGGTGTCATGTACGTTGAGCGCAAGTGTGTGTGTGAGGGGTGGTCTTACCTCAGCCCCAGGTGAGTCTGCCCCCTTCCCCCTGGGCCGCCATCAACATCCCCCGGGCAGAGGACGGGACCGTGCGCTGCAGTGTCACAGCCGCATGCAGGGATGGTCCGGGTGGATGGTGGTACTGTGGCCATGGGTCAGACATAGTCCAACGATGTAGAGCCAGGAGCTCATCGCAGGGCGGGTTGTCATCATCCTCCATGGCCTGTGATAGACACGCGTCCACCCGCAACTGTGTGAGCCCGGCCCGTTGTGCCGCAGGTGGATCGGCAATGGGGGGGGGGGGGGGTGGTGTGCATGCAGGTGGGGTGGGTGGGGTTGGGGAGGGGGGTGAGGGTGCTGGGTGGGTGGATGTGTGGGGGGTGTGGGTGGTCGGCTGTTGCCATGGTGTGCGGTCTGTGGCCATACTACCCGATTCCCACGCCCATCTAGTCAGTGAAGCGGGCGTCTATCAGTCTGTCCCGTGTCCGCTGGGCCAGCCGGTAACGGTGGACAGCCACCCGCCTGTGTCTACCCCGTCTGCCCTGACCATTGCCCCCATCCCCCTCATCTGGGGAGGACTGGGCCTCTTCCTGCTGCTCCTCCACTCCGCCCTCCTCTGCCTGCGGCACATCGCCCCTCTGCTGGGCTATGTTGTGCAGGACGCAGCACACCACAATGATGCGGCCGACCCTATCTGACCGATACTGGAGGGCGCCCCCAGAGAGGTCCAGGCACCTGAAACGCATCTTCAGCACACCAAAGCACCTCTCGATCACTCCCCTTGTCGCTACATGGGCATCATTGTAGCGGTTCTCCGCCTCATTGCGTGGCCTCCGTATAGGCGTCATCAGCCACGATCGCAATGGGTAGCCCCTGTCGCCCAGCAACCAGCCCCTCAGCCGGGGATGGCGTCCCTCGTACATGCCGGGGATGGATGACCGCGACAACACGAATGAGTCGTGTACACTGCCTGGGTGACGGGCGCAGACGTGCAGGATCATCATGCGGTGGTCGCAGACCACCTGTACGTTCATCGAATAGGTCCCCTTCCTATTAGTGAACACGGCCCTGTTATCTGCAGGTGGCCGCACGGCGACGTGCATCCCATCGATCGCGCCCTGGACCATGGGGAACCCGGCAACGGCAGAGAAGCCCACGGCCCGGGCATCTTGGCTGGCCCGGTCCACAGGGAAGCGGATGTAGCGGTGCGCCATGGCATATAGGGCATCTGTCACTGCCTGGATGCACCGCTGCACCGATGTCTGCGATATACCGGACAGGTCCCCACTCGGTGCCTGGAATGACCCCGTTGCATAAAAGTTCAGGGCCACCGTAACCTTGACGGACACGGGGAGAGGGTGTCCCCCGCCAGTGCCACGCGGTGACAGGTGTGCCAGCAGGTGGCAGATGTGTGCCACGGTTTCCCGGCTCATCCGGAGTCTCCTCCTGCATTCCCGGTCTGTGAGGTCCTGGTATGACTGCCGGGGCCAGTACACACGGGGCGCCCTCGGGTGCCTCCGTTGCCGTGGGGCCGCGGCGTCCTCCTCCCCGTCCTCGTCCTGTCGGTCAGGTGTCCCTCCAGCCTGGGCGGCTGCCACCTGCCCCTCTGCGGCAGCCTGCGCCGCCTCTCTGGCACGCTCCTCCTCCTCCTCCTCATCCAGGGCAACATAGACATGAGCGGCTGCCACCACGGCGGCCAACATCGCTGGATGATCTGAAAACATGACGGCCTGTTGGGGGGGAAGGGGAACGACGACATGTCATCATTGCCCATATCCCCTCCTCCCCCCAGCCAGGTGGCATGGACCGCATGGGTCCAACTGTTGGAGGCTGGCACCTGGCCAGGTGGACCAACTCACTTGCCCTCCCATCCTCCTCCTCGGCACGGACCCCCCCAACCTCCACCCCAGCACGGACCCACCCCCAACCTCCACCCCAGCACGGACCCCCCCCCCCCCAACCTCCACCTCGGCACGGACCCCCCCCAACCTCCACCCCAGCACGGACCCCGCCCAACCACCACCCCGGCACGGCACGGACCCCCCCCAACCTCCACCCCGGCACGGACCCCCCTCAACCTCCACCCCAGCATGGACCCCCCCCCCCCCAACCTCCACCCCGGCACAGCACGGACCCCCCCCCAACCTCCACCCCGGCACGGCACGGACCCCCCCCCCAACCTCCACCCCAGCACGGACCCCCCCCCAACCTCCACCCGGCACGGCACGGACCCCCCCCCAACCTCCACCCTGGCACGGCACGGACCCCCCCCAACCTCCACCCCGGCACGGCACGGACCCCCACCCCCAACCTCCACCCCAGCACGGACCCCCCCAACCTCCACCCCAGCACGGACCCCCCCCCAACCCCCAACCTCCACCCCGGCACGGCACGGACCCCCCCCCAACCTTCACCCCATCACGGACCCCCCCCCCCAACCTCCACCCCAGCACAGACCCCCCCAACCTCCACCCCGGCACGGACCCCCCCCCCCCAACCTCCACCCCGGCACAGACCCCCTCGCGGCACTCCACCGGAGCACAGCCTACTCTAACCAGCCCCCCCCCCGCCGCACACACACACACAACCCGAGACACACCTCTCCTCACGCATTCAGACTGCGGCCACACCATTGCCTGCCCAGAGCCAACCCCCCAGGCCGTCACTCACCTCCACGCTGGTCGGCGTGAGCCTGGAGCACCGGGTCATGCCGATGAAAAGGAGGTTTGATTCACGTCGACGTGAACGGTCATCACGTCGACGGGACTTCGGCCCATCCGGAAGGGAGAATATCGGCAGGCCGAAAATCGGCTGCCTTGCGCAGACCCGTGACATTCTCCGCGGCAGCGGCGCCATTAACGCCCCGCCGACTTTTCTCCCTTCGGAGACTTCGGCAACCGGCGGGGGCGGGATTCACGGCGGCCAACGGCCATTCTCCGACCCGGCGGGGGGTCGGAGAATGACGCCCCTGGTATCCCTACAAATTACTTTACCTGGAGTGTGGTTTGAGTTCCGGTGAGTGGAGTTCCTCAGTGCAGAAAACAGGACTAAGTGTGGCCTCTTTGGGATGTTCCCCGCTGAGGCCCCATATCTATCTGAATGGGCATTCAATAGCGTGGTATTTCTTGGCGTTCCGAGCGCCAGGAAACACCCAGCTAAACACATTCGCGACAGTACTCTGTTCCCATTCGGGTAGATTGCACCCTTGGATGTAGGGGTAGAAGGTATTTTTGCCAAATTTACAAGTTGCAATGAGGAAATAAGAAATTTACAAATGGATATAGACAGGTAGGTGAGTGGACCAAAATATGACATAGGGGGCGTCATTCTCCGACCCCCCGCCGGGTCGGAGAATGGCCGTTGGCCGCCGTGAATCCCGCCCCCGCCCCCGCCGAAGTCTCCGCTCCCGGAGATTGGGCGGGGGCGGGAATCCAGCCGCGCCGGTTGGCGGGACCCCCCGCTGGATTCTCCGGCCCGGATGGGCCGAAGTCCCGCCCAGGAATTGCCTGTCCCGCCGACGTAAATCAAACCTGGTATTTACCGGCGGGACCAGGCAGCGTGGGCGGGCTCCGGGGTCCTGGGGGGGGGCGCGGGGCGATCTGACCCCGGGGGGTGCCCCCACGGTGGCCTGGCCCGCGATCGGGGCCCACCGATCCGCGGGCGGGCCTGTGCCGTGGGGGCACTCTTTCCCTTCCGCCTCCGCTACGGCCTCCACCATGGCGGAGGCGGAAGAGACTCTCCCCACTGCGCATGCGCGGGAAACTTTCGGCGGCCGCTGACGCTCCCGCGCATGCGCGGGGAGACTGACAGCGGCCGCTGACGCTCCCGCGCATGCGCCGCATTTCCGCGCCAGCTGGCGGGGCAACAAACGCCATTTCCGCCAGCTGGCGGGGCGGAAATCCCTCCGGCGTCGGCCTAGCCCCTCAATGTTGGGGCTAGGCCGCCAAAGATGCGGAGACTTCCGCACCTTTTTGCCGGCGCGATGCCCGTCTGATTTGCGCCGGCTTTGGCGCCAGTCGGCGGGCATCCCGCCGTTGGGGGAGAATTTCGCCCAGGGAGTTTAATGTGGATAAGTCTGAGGTTATCCATTTTGGTCTGAAAAATGGAAAGGCAACTTATTACCTAAATGGAGAGAAACTTCAGAGTGCTTCAGTGCAGAAGAATTTGAGTGTTCTCCTGCATGAATCTCAGAAAACTAGTAAGCAGGTACAGCAGGTAATAAGAAGGCAAATAGAAATTTGGCCTTTATAAAGGGACAGGGTATAAATGTAGGGAAGTGTTGCTGCAACTGTATAGGGCTTTGGTGAGACTACACCTGGAGAAGTGGGCACAGTTTTTGTCCCCTTATTTGAGGAGGGATGTAGTTGCATTAGAGGCAGTTCAGCAGAGGTTCACTAGATTGATCAGGTGGCATGGTGGCAAAGTGTTTCGCACTGCTGCCTCAAAGCGCCAGGGACCTGGGCTCAATTCCAGCCTTGGGTACGGGCTGTATGAGTTTGTGTGTTCTCCCTGTTTCTGTGTGGGTTTCCTCCGGGTGCTCCAAATTCCTCCCACAGTCCAAGGATATACAGGTTAGGTGGATTGGCCATGTTAAACGGGGGGGGGGTCCAAAAGGGTCCCGTGGGGTTATTGGGTTACGGGGATAGGGTGGGAGCGTGGGCCGAGGCAGGGTGCTCTTTCAGACGGGCAATACAAACCTGAGGGGCCGAATGGCCTTCTTCTGTACTGTAGGGATTCTATGATTCCAGCGATGAGAGATTTGTCTTATGATGAGAGATTGAGCAGTTTAGGCCTATACTTTCTCAGGTTTCGAAGAATGAGAGAAGATAAAATTGAGGTATATAAAATGATGACAATATTGACAAAATAGACATAGAGTGTATATTTCCTCTTGTGGGGCAATCTAGATTGAGAGGTTATAGTTTTAGGGTAAGGGGTAGCAGGTTTAAAATGGAGATGAGGGGAAACTACTTCTCTCAAAGGGTCGTGCACTGTAGAATTCATTACCCCAGAGTGCGGTGAATGTCAAAACTTTGAGTAAATTTAAGGAGGAGATAGACAGAATTTTAATTAGTAATGGGTTGAAGGGTTATGGAGAACAGGCAAGAAAGTGGAATTGAGGCCGCGAGATCAGCCATGATTGTATTGAATGGTGGAACAGGCTCGAGGGGCTGAATTGCCTACTCCTGCTCCTAGTTCTTGTGTTCTACATTGTGAAATCATCATTAGGATTTCTAATTTCAGATTTTTATTGAGTTCAAATTCCACCATCTACCATGGTGGGATTCGAACCTGGGTTCCAAGAGCATTACACTGGATCCCTGGATTACTAGTCATGTGATAATACCACTATACCACTATAGTCCCGAAAACGTGCTGTTAGGTAATTTAGACATTCTGAATTATCCCTCTGTGTACCCGAACAGGCGCCGGGATGTGGCAACTAGGGGCTTTTCACAGTAACTTCATTGCAGTGATAATGTAAGCCTACTTGTGACAATAAAGATTATTATTATTATTACCATCACCTTCCAGTTCAACTCTATTGTTCGACTCTATTCCAAAATGGTCTGACGCATGTGTGCTCCTTACAGGAAGCAGATAGAGAATTCAGCTCCTTGTGCTCACTTAATACTCATGCCACAAGTACAAGCTGATGATTAAGTACAAGCTGGTGACTTGGACAAAATGAGAGAGACAGAGGACAAATATCGTTCCAGTCAGATGTAAAATGTCACAAGGCACACAACCTGCTAAGCCTCCAACCAAAGAGCCAGCTTGCATCCGGGACAATGCTCAATCCGGGCAACTCTCAGAATGACCACTCTCTCATCATGGTCGCCATCTAGTGGCCACGTCCTACCCGAACAGGGGGCGATGCAGCCTGTAGATGTTGGGAAAGGTCTCCCCCGGGCTTCCCAACAGCCAGTATGCCTCACCAGATCTAACCATATCTCGCGAGGCTTGGCAAACTGGGTATGGGTGGGATGCAGTCTCACATGGCTCAGTGGATTTAACGTTGATGACGTGGGATGCATACTGCTCCCAGCATCTACCAGTCTCCCCAGGGAGACCCAGCCGGAAGCCACTTAGTACACAGAGCGGCATCTAGGGGGGTCTCCCAGGCCATTGGGAGCCCCTGCATGATCAGGGCTAGGGCAGGGTGGCACTTTGGCTCCCCTCTGACACCTGGACACCTTGGCACTGCCAGGCTGGCACTTAGGCACTGCCACCCTTTCACCGATGGGATGCCTGGGTGGCTTTATCATGCTGGCAGGAACACTGGTAGGTGCCAGGGTGGCAATGCGAGGGTGCTCGAGTGCCAGGGTGCACTGCCTTGGGTTAGGGCCTGAGGGGGACCATACCCTTGAAAGGAGTGATGGGCAGGTTTGAAGAGGCCTCTGGAAGGGTGGGATGGTGAAGGCTGGGTCCTGGAAGGGAGTGCCCCAAAAGGGGGCGCTGGAAAGCCTGAAAGATTGGGCCCTCAGCGACCCCATAGCAGGTTGTCCTCAATTTGGGGGGGGAGGGGTATGCGGTAATGCCCTTCTGTGTGGGGCGTGACATTTACTATGGGCGGGGGGTGGTGCGGGGACCCTCAAGCTCATTTTGAGATCAGGGCACCCTTTCAAAGTTGTGACGGTCTGGCCAGTGAGTTCAGCTCAATGATGAAAAAATTCCAAGAGTGTTCTAGCCGGAGAGAAACTCCCCAGGGCCCAAACAATTGACGAAGTGTGGTCAGATAGCAGTGGGGAATTTGCTGACAGAGCCAGGAAGAAATACCCAGCCAAACCCACCTGAAATGACACTTAGAAACCTTTCCGTTAGACCATGCCCCATAGCTGAGTAAATCATTAACTGTACTTAGATGTCCTCTCTGTTTATGGGTATCACGGAATGCCTCAGAATGGGATTGTGTGACAAGAATGCTGGCTTCCTTTGACACTGTATGCTCTGTCCTGAACACATTCCCCATCAAATTTCTGCACATCTCTGATTTTGTTTAGTTACTCAGTTGTTGCTGGTAGGGTTGTGGTTGTTGTTGAAGCAAAGGTCTCTCTACTCCTGCAAAAAGGGCCATATACCTTGTTGGGACCTAGCCACTGCGAGATGGGACAAAGCATTCACTGTACATTCCAGCTTTCCCAGAATGTACTCTGTTTTTGTAAATAACCTCACCACCCTCAATCTGAATTGTTGTACTCATGAAGTCATTTCTGCTAACTCCGTAGAATTTAATAGTGTCACTAAGGACTTGTAGTGTGCCTCTATCTTGAAGGGGACCCCAAGAACATAGGGCGCGATTCTCCGCTCCCGCGCCGGTTGGGAGAATCGCCTGGGTCGCCAGATTTTCCAGCGACGCCGGTCCGACGCCCTCCCGCGATTCTCCCGAGCGGCGGGAACGGGCCAGTCGGGTTTCGCGGGCCGCAGGCCAGAGAATCGCCCAAGACACCCAAAATGGCAATTCTCCGGCACCCTTGCTATTCTCAGGCCCGGATGGGCCAAGCAGCCAACCCAAAACGGCGGGTTCCCCCCGGCGGCGTCCACACCTGGTCGCTGCCAGCGGGAACAGCGCAGGAATGCTGGGGGGGGGGGGGGCCTGCGGAGGGGGGTGGAGGGGGATCCTGCACCGGGAGGGGGACTCAAATGGGGTCTGGCCCGCGATCGGTGCCCACCGATCGTCGGGCCGGCCTCTCTGAAGGAGGACCTCCTTTCTTCCGCAGCCCCGCAAGATCCGTCTGACATCTTCTTGCAGGGCGGACTCGGAGAGGACGGCAACCATGCATGCGCGGGTTGGCGCCGGTCAATCCGCGCATGTGCGGGTGACGGCAGTTATGCGGCGCCGGCCGCGTCATGACGCCGGCCTGCCGCGTGTAAATGACGCGGCGCCGCTCCTAGCCCATTATCGGGCCCTGAATCGGTTGGGATAGGGGTCGTTTCGCGCCATCGTGAACCTCGACGGCGCGAACACTTTGCCTCCATTTCGGAGAATCCCACCCATAATCTGTGAACTTTTATCACAGCTGCAGAATACAATTCCGAGTCCTTTTTTAAAAATTATCCATTTATGGGATTCATTCTGTGGTACTGGGACAGACTGACAGAAGGGAAAAAACATATAGGTCAAAAACAGGAACAACCAAATAAGGCTCTGGCTGGAATCAACATTGGCTGTTTGTCAGAGCACTCAAGTCAACACAGCAATGCTCTTGGTCAGAGTGAGCTAAAATATTAGGTAATATCAACATCTTTGATTTTCTCAAAAAACCTTCCTCCCAACACCAGATATTATCCTGTCACAACAGCTGATGTAGTGACTCATTGAGGACATATAGGTTGGGTAGAAAATTTCCAGCTTGCTTTAAGAAATAATGGGCGCGATTCTCCCCTCCCACGCCAGCTGGGAGAATCGCCTGGGCTGCCGAAATTTCCGGGGACGCTGATTCTCCCGAGCGGCGGGAACGGGCCAGTCGAGTTTCACGGGCCGTAGGCCGGAGAATCGCCGGAGGTACCCAGAATGGCGATTCTCCGGCACCCCCGCTATTCTGAGGCCCATATGGGCTGAGCGGCCAGGCGAAAACGGCGGGTTCCCCCCGGCGCCGTCCACACCTGGTCGCTACAGTCGTGGGCGGTGCGTGAACGCTGGGGGGGCGGCCTGTGCGGGGGCGAGGGGGGATCCTGCACCGGGCACACCGATCGTCGGGCCGTCCTCTCTGAAGGAGCACCTCCTTCCTTCCGTGGCCCGCAAGATCCGTCCCCCATCTTCTTGCGGGGCGAATTTGGACAGGACGGCAACCACGCATGCGCGGGTTGGCGCCGGCCAACCCGCGCATGCGCGGATGACGACCGTTATGCGGCGCTGGCCACCTCATCTATTCGGCGCCGCTTTTACGCGGGCAACAAGGCCTGGCGCGGGTAGATGACGCGGCCCCGATACTGGCCCATTGTCAGGGCCTGAATCGGTCGGAACCGGGGCCGTTCCGCGCCGTCGTGAACCTCAACGGCATTCACGACGGCGCGGCAACTTCGGCGTGGGAGTGGAGAATCCCGCCCCATGTGTAGTGGTATGGGGATAAGACAGGGGAATGATACTAAGTCATGGGGCGAAATTCTCCGGAAACGTCGCGATGTCCGCCGACTGGCGCCCAAAACGGCGCACATCAGACGGGCATCGCGCCGCCCCAAAGGTGGGGAATGCTCCGCATCTTTGGGGGACGAGCCCCAACCTTGAGGGGCTAGGTCGGCGCCGGACGAATTTCCGCCCCGCCAGCTGGCGGAAAAGGCCTTTGGTGCTCCGCCAGCTGGCGCGGAAATTACATCTCCGGACGGCGCATGCGCGGGTGCGTCAGCGGCCGCTGACGGCATTCCCGCACATGCGCAGTGGAGGGATTCTCTTCCGCCTCCGCCATGGTGGAGACCGTGGCGGAGGCGGAAGGGAAAGAGTGCCCCCATGGAACAGGCCCGCCAGCCGGTGGGGAAAGGCCTTTGGCGCCATATCAGTCGGGGTCGAAAGGACTTCGCCGGGCGCGGGAGCGTCAGCGGCTGCTGACGTCAACCCCGCAGATGCGCAGGCGGGCTGTCTCCTACGCGCCGGCCATGGTGAAGACTGTGGCCGAGGCGGAGGGAAAAGAGTGCCCCCAAGGCACAGACCCGCCCGCGGATCGGTGGGCCCCGATCGCGGGCCAGGCCACCGTGTGGGCACTCCCCGGGGCCAGATCGCGCCGCGCCCCCCCCCAGGACCCTGGAGCCCGCCCGCGCCACTTGTCCCGCCGGGAAGAGAGGTGGTTTGATCCTCGCCGGCGGGACATTGGCCCATCAGGCATTCCAGCAGCGGGACTTTGGCCCATCATGGGCCGGAGAATCGCCGGGGGGGGGGGGCCGCCGACCGGCGCGGCATGGTTCCTGCCCCCGCTGAATATCCGGTGCCGGAGAATTCGGCAACCGGCGGGGGCGGGATTCACGTCAGCCCCCAGCGATTCTCCCACCCGGCGGGGGGTCGGAGAATCCTGCCCCAGATGCTTTTTTGACATTCCCAAGGAACGTAACAGTCAGCTGCAAAAGTTTGCATTTGTTGTGTAGTTTCTTGTAGGCATCATGGCACAGTTCGCGGTGCAGTGTCATGTTCTGCCTGAGGCAACCAATGGATCAGGACATCAACCAGTCCACCTAGGATGCTGGACATTGCCCCCCGGAAACTATGTGGTGCTGACATGATACCAAAGGGTAGTCTGTTAAAATAAAACCTCCTAAACACAGTAACGAGAGGTATGAGCAACTCAGACTCCCCATCAAATGAAAGTTGCCAAAACACACTATTTGCATCTGGCTTTGTGAAAAATTGAATTCTTTCCCAATTTAGCTAAGCTGTAACTCACAGATGACATAGGATGAACTTTGCTTTCAAATTCTTTGTCCAGCTGTGTAAGATTCAAATAAATTATGACAGATCCGTGGGGTTTTGGTGTTGGGATGATTCCCGAGAACCAGCTTGTTACTGTTGTGAGTGTCTGTCATAGAATTAATTTCCTTCTTCGTTTTTGATATCGTGGATGAGGAACTTTTGGGATATAAACCGGCACAGTGGCTTCATTTCTGGACATGGAGTTATGCGGTGTGCTGTTTTCAGTTTTCCTGGTCCTGTGAACAGCTGGAGAAATTCAGCTCTCAAATTTCTGAGTTGAGCTTTTGGCTTTTCAGTTCCTTTACTCTGCAAATCAGAAGCAAGTCAGTACAGGCCTTCCTGCTCAAGAGTGAGCAACTCGGAGTCCGAATCCCACCTGTGATTTTCTTTCTCTCAATTTTGGAGGGTTGTCATCAATTATCCTATGACCACGAGCTGATCTCTCCCGCCCTGTACAGTTTCTTCTTTGATGGCTGACGAGAACTTTCCTCCAACCACGCTTCAGCCTCAGAAAGAACTGAAACTGTTGAATCTGTGTTTAATTCAAACTGCATCTTCTTTCTCTATTCTGGGATTTCAGCACTCCAGTAGCCTCCATTTGGTTCCTGGATCTCTTCCAAAGAAAAGCAGCTCAAAATCCTGGATATTATCCACTTCATGGATCTTCCCACCTTTCACAGACTTCCCTTGTGCATATTCTGTACAGGGTTTCGACTGCGGCACAAAACCTGGAAGTGGCCCATCTTTCTGGCATTCAGCCTTTCTGACAGGGTCGGTTTCAGACCTGTGTTTTTCCTTTCCACACTAATTAGAGTTGGCTAGGGCTGTTGATGGACACTCTTCCTGTTTTCCCTGCTTTCTTCTGACAGCTTCTTTGTTTCAAAATTTGACATACTCAACTGGTCCAGCAGCTTTTGAGATAGACCCCCCCCCGCCCCCCGCCCCCGGCTCACCTCCATCTAGGACTGATTTTGCTTTCTGACCTCAGCTTTCTGCTCAGTTGGATTTCCTTCGCTAAGGTTAGAACATCTCTCGACTGCAAGTCGTCGCACAAGGCATCATTCACAGCTTTCATAACAATTATGTCTCTCATGTTTTAGAGTGCCACAACACAGTTCTCTGCAGGTCTATACAGGTAATCTATAACTGCATCAACACTTGCACCCTGTCTTTGGGTGCATTTGTTAAATTTAGCTCGCTCATCAATAATGTTCTTTCTCAGATTGAAGTATGTATCAAATGCTTTGATTACTTCATTGTTGTGGCCTTTTCCTCATCGATACCCTGTCTGATGAGGATATTATTTGCACAGACACCCATTTCGCAGCATACTAACCTGTTCACTGCTTGCCTTTGCAGCAAGGCCTGACACAGTTCGTTATCTAGTAAATCTCCAATACCAATTCAACCTGGTTTCTTCTTGGTTCGGGCCTGTGACCTTCTCAAAGCTTTCCCGTAAAGGTATAAACTGTTTTTTCACTCAATGCCACAACTTCTGGTTTTCTTTGACTAATACAAAATAGTTACCGAATCTGCTGAGGTATGGACCCTTATAGGGACACAATTACTATCCTGGCAGCATTTTACGCAAGGTTGCAAGACAGCAAACTATGTGACATTGCACCACTTGCAATGAAAGGGGGCACAGCATCTGATGAGCATGCTATACAGTTAGAATTAACCCTGTGTGCATCCAGAATGAGTGGTCAGGAGGAGAAATGGTACCAATGGCAAGGGAGTTTGGGACAGGCACTAAAAGCTGCAAAGACTATGGGCGCGATTCTCCGGAAATATTTTCAGGTGTTATATCGAGCGGGAATTGTCTTGAGTTTTCCGGCGCTCAGCCCGGCAAAACCGGCAACACAATTCAACGTTAATTGGTCCACTTGTTTTGCCTCACGGGCTTCCCGACGCAAATAATGCCTCATCAGCCAATTTTCTGGAACTGTGCTCGCCACCCTCCCAGTAACAAGTTCGATCAGTACTGAAACTGCAATTGTTTTGCCAACCCCAGCCAACACGCAATAGTGGCGCCGAGGAGACCGACCCTAAGATTCGGGGACGGTGATCTGGGGAGGCTCCAGGACACGGTGGAGGCCAGGAGGGATGTCTTTTTCCCCCAGGGGTCCCGGAGCAACAAGGCAGCCTGTGCTGCCTGGAATGAGGAGGTGGCAGCCGTTAGTCCCAGCAGTATGACAAAGAGCTCTGGCCAGCAGGAAGGAAGAAGGTCAACGACCTTCATCGGGCAGCACAAGTGAGTAGACACCCACACCATCCACCCCCCTCCCCCAATGGGAGCATCCACACCCCAACTCTCCAAGTGACCCGCAGCCCTCCCTCCTCCTTCCCCCCCAACCTGCCTTCGCACCTCCTCTCCCATCACTGAACCACGCGTGTTTCTAATGATGCTCTCTTTGTGGCTCCTCGGAAAAAGCTCTCCCACAATCGGCAGGAGAGGGCTTAGGCTGGCAGTGGGATGCCGGACTTGACAATCCTCACCTCCTTCAAGGAGCAGGCCCTGGAGGTGACTAGGGTGGCCAAGGACAGATTGATCACCCATGCGGAGGCTACCGAACGTCGCAGAGGTGAGGGACCATCGGGCTCCACCCGGAGGACCTGTCAAACAATAGTAGTGATTGCCTTACTGACTGACCCACCCCTCCCATTCTCGTGCAGGTCCTCCAGTCAACGCTGCCTGCCCATCCCAGATGACCCCCTCTGCTGACTTTGAGGAGAACACCTCGGGGGAGAGCTCCGAGGATGCTACCGTGGTTGCGGCACAGCTGTCATCCCCACCCTCCACCAGCACAGATACACACATCTCGGTGGGACATGTTAGTGGTCAGGCTCCTGGGGCACAATCTGGTGAGCACTACGCTGCTGCTGATGTACATCAGGTGGAGGCAGGAACCCCCAGGTGAGACAGAAGACAGAGGACTGCTGGATCCTAGGATCCAGCTGGGTCTCAGTCTGATGCTAAGCCTGTGGTACAGAGTTACCCAGAGCTGATGGAGGCAATAGGGAACGCCCGGGATGTTCAGAGGGAGCTGTCAACCTCACTCCAGAAAATCCATAGCCGCTTGGACTGGTCCCAAAGGCTACGGGCGCAGGAGATAGCGGCAGCAATGTGTGTCACCGAGGCCAAAACTGCTCAGGTGGCGACCGCAGTGGAGAGTCTGGTGCTCGTCGTCGGCACCATGAGTGAAGGTGTCTAAGGTGTCTCGAAGTCGGTGACGGCCATGGCTGAGGGCCTCAGCAGAATGACCGCCTCGCTGGGGGATGCCACGCAGTACGAGGCTAACCTTGATGAGGTTCTGCGGAACTTGTCCTACTCTCAGATGGGAATGGCAGAGATGCTGTGGAGCTTGTCCCAGTCGCAGGTGGGCATGGCTGAGGTACTGCAGAGCATGGCTCAGTGATTGAAGAGCATCGCTGAGGGCGCCGACACCATGGTGTGGACCATCGGGAAGAGCCTGTTGATGCAGGGGCAGCGGCTCAAACCAGATCCCTCTCCTTCCTAAGGTGAACCCCAGGGCCGATCGGGAGGAAATGACGTTGAGTGCCAACCCAGACCTGTCCCATGGAATGACGTGGGTGACCACCATCTCCCCTGCGTTCCTCATATGAGGCCGCAGCTCGCAGGCAGCACAAGGGACAGGGTAGTACAGAGGTGCATGTGCAGCCGACAAGTGAGAAAGGGCCCTCAGAGAACACCCGCCAGGGGCATCAAGGTGCGATGGGAATGCTAGACAATAACTCCCATATGCTACATAGACCACCCACCCACGGGAATCCACTTGGCATGTGCCAAGTGCTCACTTACCCATGATTGGAAATTCCCTATTAGCGATAGCCTTCAGCCATGCAGCCAGAGTCCTCAGCAGTCAGTGGGAGTTATGGGTGATCGGTGAGGTAGATGGGCAGGGACAAGGGATGCCCCTGGAATGGGATCGGGATACAGGGGTTGGCATGGTGGTGCTCAGAGTGATGCCCCCCTGCCCCTCCCATCCTTCTGATTGCTGCCACCCCACCCACCCTCTATGGCAGCCCACCCCTGCAGAGAGTCCCCCACCCTCAGCGGAAGGTTGGAGAGTCCCCCACCCCCCATCGAGCACTGAGGTGGCAAGCCCAGCAGCCCTGGGCTCTTTGTCTGTGAAAACGATAGATACTCACCTCCTCAGCTCCCCACAGAAGCCCTTCTACCAGGTTCACGTTTTTCAGGAGTACTAATCGGCGCCAGTGTGAGCACTTGCCGTGGAGGCCACTGAACCATGGGAGGCTGTTGGATATGGGGTCGCTCTCGATGATTGTATGGAAATGGGGCTTAAGTTGTGCTAATTGGTTTCTCGCCACGCTACGGCGAGGTCCCGATTCCGCCTACGGGACCGGGCCGGGTTCATCGCAAATTGTTTGGCGCCTGGCGCAGATCTCGCTTTTGGCCTCTCCCGCTATTCACCGGCCTCATCACGCTTGAGCAAGAGCCTAACGAGGCCGGAGAGTCGCGCCCTATAGCTTCTTCTCCTAAGCAGCCAATCTAAACGGATTATTTCACCTTCTATGCATCTACTTTCTTCAGATTGCATGTCTTCCGCTCAAAGGATTTATTTCTGAATCATTGCATCTTAATCCCCTCCATGTCTTCCAATGAGCAATGAAAATCTATTTTTAGCGATGCTTCTTTAATATTTTGTAGAAATATCGCCAACACTACCACTCATTATTTCTAATTGCTTCCTGCTTTTTCCTTCTTCATCCATTGACATTCGTTGCTCCGATATCAATTAAAACTCCCACATTGCCTTAAAAAGCATTCATATCAAATACTCATTTTATGCCAGTAACTCTTAAATTTCTATTAAGCACAAATTAGTGGGAAGTAAAATCCGCCCACTTATCTGACAAGGTTCCTTTAATTGATTTCTTGCACTCCTTGATATAACAAGAAAAATCTTGCAGTTTCATTTGTAATGCTTCCCTTATATTTCACTCTGCATCACATATTTGCCTATTTCCTAACATATGGGGTGGGATTCTCTGATACCCCCGCTGGGTCGGAGAATCCCCGGGGTGCGGCGTGAAGCCTGACCCGATGCCTCAAATGGGGTCTGGCCTGCGATCGGTGCCCACCGATCGTCGGGCTGGCCTCTCTGAAGGAGGACCTCCTTTCTTCCGCAGCCCCGCAAGATTCGTCTGACATCTTCTTGTGGGGCGGACTGGGTCGGAGAATCGCCGGGGGCTGGCATGAATCCTGCCCATGCTGTGTCCCGAATTCTCCACCACCAGATATTCGGCGGGGGTGGGAATCGCGCCGCGCCGGTTGGCGGGAATCACGCCGGTCGGCGGGCCCAACCTCGGCGATTCTCCGGCCTGCGATGGGCCGAAGTCCCGCCGCTGTCAACCCTCTCCAGCCAGCGTGGATTGAACCACCTTGTAAATGGCGGGACAAGGCAGCGCGGGTGGGCACTGGGGTCCTGGGGGGGGCGCGGGGCGATCTGGTGCCGGGGGGTGCCCCCGCGGTGGCCTGGCCCGCGATCGGGGCCCACCGATCGGCGGGCGGGCCTGTGCCGTGAGGGCACTCTTTCTCTTCCGCCTTCGCCATGGTCTTCACTATGGCAGAGGCGGAAGAGACCCCCTCCCCTGCGCATGCACAGGGATGACGTCAGCAGCCACTGACGCTCCCGCGCATGCGTCGCCCGGCGAAGTCCTTTCGGCGCCGGCTGGCCCTTCCCGCCAGCCGGCGGAGCGGAAACCATTCCGGCGCGGGCCTAGCCTCTCAAGGTTTGGCCCCTAAAGGTGCGGAGACTTCCGCACCATTGGGGCGGTCCGCGCCGGAGTGATCCGTGCCGTATTTGGCGCCGGGTAGCGGACATCGCGCCAGTTTGCGGGGAATCCCGCCCATGTATTCCATCCCAGGATGCTAGAACTGAGGAACTCGTTGGGCGGGATTCTCTGACACCCCCGCTGGGTCGGAGAATCCCCGGGGTGTGGCGCGAAGCCTGCCCCGATGCCAGCTGCCGTATTTTCCGGCGGCGTGGTTTGGGCGGGGCGGGGCGGGATTCCCGCCACGCTGGTCAGGGGCCGCTGACAGCGGTCCCCCCCCCGGCAATTCTCCGGGCTCCGATGGGCCGAGTGGCCATCCATTTTTGGCCAGTCCCACCAGTGTGAATCAGACAACTCACGCACCGGCGGGCCCTGGCACGTAAGTTGGCGGGAGTGGTTCTTGGGGGGGTGCGGGGGGATCCGATCCCAGGGGGTCTCCCACGGTGGCCTGGCCTGCGACCGGAGCCCACCGATCTGCGGGCAGGCTTGGTCCGTGGGGGCACTTCTTCCTTCCGCGCTGACCCCTGTAGGGATCCGCCATGGCTGCGCGGAGAAGAGAATCCCCTCGCAAATACGTCAAAATATGCCAGTCGGTCTGCGCATACGCGGAATCATGCTGGCGCTTCCGTGCATGCGCGAAATCACGCCGGCCCTTCGGCCCATGCGCGAACTTGCGCCTTCCTTTCAGCTCCGGCTGGGGCGACGGCAACCCCTCCGCCGTCCACCTAGCCCCCCAAAATTAGGAGAATTCCGCACTTTTGGGGGCTGTTGACGCCGGAGTGGTTGGCGCCGGTTTTCCCACCGCCGTCGGGACTTAGTCCCCAGAAGGGAGAATCCCGGCCTTTATTTTCCACAGTTTTTACTTCTTGCCAACTTGAGTTTTGAAAGTCTGAATATTGTGGCACCTTCTAAACTTAGCGTTATAAATTGGTCTCAGGAAGTATGCAAAATGGATAGGCTTTGGTTAGTCGCCTGTTCTAATCAATAATCTTTATTGTTGCCACAAGTAGGCTTACATTAACACTGCAATGAAGTTACTGTGAAAAGTCTCTCGTCGCCACACTCCGGCACCTGTTCGGGTACATAGAGGGAGAATTGAGAATGTCCAATTCACCTAACAGTGAATTCTCCGCAACCGGCGCGATGTCCGCCGACCGGCGCCAAAATCGGCGCAAATCAGTCCGGCATCGCGCCGCCCCAAAGGTGCGGAATCCTCTGCATCTTGAGCGGCCGAGCCCTAACCTTGAGGGGCTAGCCCCGCGCCGGACTGATTTCCTCCCCGCCAGCTGGCGGGAAAGGCTTTTGGTGCCCCGCCAGCCGGCGCGGAAATGACTTTGCCGGGCGGCGCATGCGCGGGAGCGGCAGCGGCCGCTCACGGCATCCCCGCGCATGCACAGTGGAGGGGGTCTCTTCCGCCTCCGCCACAGTGGAGACCATGGCGAAGGCGGAAGGAAAAGAGTGCCCTCACGGCACAGGCCCGCCCGCGGATCGGTGGGCCCCGATCGCGGGCCAGGACACCGTGGGGGCACCCCCCGGGGCCAGATCGCCCCGCGCCCCCCCAGGACCCCAGAGCATGCCTGTGCTGCCTTGTCCTCCCAGTAAGAGAGGTGGTTTGATTGTCGCCGGCGGGACAAGCATTCCAGCAGCGGGACTTCGGCCCGTCCGGGCCGGATAATCGCCAGGGGGGGCCCGCCAACCGGCGCGGCGCGATTCCCACCCCCCCCCGCCGAATATCTGGTGCCAGAGAATTCGGCAACCGGCGGGGGTGGGATTCACGCCAGCTCCCGGCGATTCTCCGACCCGGTGGGGGGTCGGAGAATCTCGCCCAGTATGTCTTTCGGGAGTTGTGGGAGGAAACCGGAGCACCCGGAGGAAACATTCGCAGACACAGGGAGAACGTGCAGACTCCGCACAGACAGTGATCCAAGCTGGGAATTGAACCTGGAACCCTGGTGCTGTGAAGCAACAGTGCGAACCACTGTGCTGCCGTGCCACCACAGTACCTACTATTTAATTCCATTGATATCAATAGATAAAGGAGAAATAAAATTCAAAAACGTGCCATTCAGCTTGTTCAGAGATAGTCTCCTGGATCAATGACAACAGTGCCACCAGTTCAAGACCCACTCCAGGATGCAAGTACATAAACTAGGCTAACACTTCAGTGCATTACTAAAATGTTGGAGGTGCTGTCTCTTGGAATAAGTATTAAGCAGAGGCTTTCTCCAGGTGCTCAGGTGAACAAGAAGATCCCATTACTTGAAGACAAACAGGCCAGTGAAGCTGGTTAACATTTACCATGCAACCAAACGAGGCTCACACTTCAGTTAGCCTAGGGGGTAGTGGGGGGGGGGAGGGGGGGTGGGGGTGGGGGGGGGGAGGGGGGTGGTGGGGAGGGAGGGGGGCAGAGTGGGGGGGGGGGGGGGGACCGAAAAATCCCACCCATCAAATCCAATTGCTTGGTTCTTTTATCCTCTTTGTTCCCTGTGGCATGTTGCTGAAAATTGTCTGCTATGTTCATCTATATTGTCAACTGTGACTGCAATTAAAGCACTTTCACAAAACAAGAAAGGTCTTTTATAAACCCTTGTTCTTTCTTTTATTGATGTTTCCCCGGCTGGTTGATAACAAGTCAATCAGAATGGACAGGCTCTATGGAATATTAATATCCATAAATATTTCGAGCTATTGCGAATAAATGGGGAGTCAGTTAACTGCAGTACGGGTAGCATGTGAATGCCTGTACAATTTCAAACCCTTTGCGTAAATATTGTTGAATGTTTTTTTTTTCATTGACGTTGAAATATTTTGGATTTTGAAATGGAAACAAGTAAACTTATGTTCATACATTTTGAGAGGGAGTAGCTGTGATCAGAACTGAATTTCTGAAAACAAATATTCCTCAATGGATTTTTAAAGAGTATTTCACAATAATGTGCTATGAAAAAAAGTGGATTATAGCTGTATTTAATGCTACTAAAAATGACCAGTAACAGATTTATGGTCCTCATTAAGTTGTACAAAAAGCTGCTTAGACAATTGTTTTCAATGTATGTTCATGTCTTTGCTGTTGATAAGCACAAGGCAATGATCAAACAAGTTGATTGCACTAATAAATGCTAAATTATCCACCTTTAGGAAATGGTTTTCATGTGATTTGACACTACAACTCTAATCTTTCATTCCTCTTCGCAACCTTGGGCGAAATTCTCCCCCAACGGCGCGATGTCCGCCGACTGACACCCAAAACGGCGCCAATCAGACGGGCATCGCGCCGGCCCAAAGGTGCGGAATGCTCCGCGTCTTTGGGGGCCGAGCCCCAACATTGAGGGGCTAGGCCGGCGCCGGAGGGATTTCCGCCCCGCCAGCTGGCGGAAATGGCGTTTGTTGCCCCGCCAGCTGGTGGAAATGGCGTTTGTTGCCCCGCCAGCTGGCACGGAAATGCGGCGCATTCGCGGGAGCGTCAGCGGCCGCCGACAGTTTCCCGCGCATGCGCAGTGGGGAGAGTCTCTTCCGCCTCCGCCATGGTGGAGGCTGTGGCGGAGGCGGAAGGGAAAGAGTGCCCCCACGGCACAGGCCCGCCCGCGGATTGGTGGGCCCCGATCGCGGGCCAGGCCACTGTGGGGGCACCCCCCGGGGTCAGATCGCCCCGCGCCCCCCCCAGGACACCGGAGCCCGCCCACGCCGCCTGGTCCCGCCGGTAAATACCAGCTTTGATTTACGCCGGTGGGACAGGCAATTTCTGGGCGGGACTTCGGCCCATCCGGGCCGGAGAATTGAGCAGGGGGTCCCGCCAACCGGCGCGGCCCGATTCCCGCCCCCGCCCAATCTCCGGTACCGGAGACTTCGGCGGGGGCGGGATTCACGGCAGCCAACGGCCATTCTCCGACCCGGCGGGGGGTCGGAGAATGACGCCCCTTATTAGTGACTTTCTCTAATTGCTTGTATCCTATGCTGGAACCACGTATCAGTGGGACAGTGATTGCAAACTAAAGGAGGCAAGTGAAATGCAACCGGCTCGCTCCGTGGGCAAAATCGGGATCGCGCCGTAGCGTCGTAAGAAACCAATTATTGCGACTTAAGTCTTATTTCTGGTAGCCACCCCATATCCTCCAGCCTCCAGTGATTCAGCGGCTTCCCTAGCAAGTGGGCACCGATTAGTACTCCTTTTGAAAAATGTGTGTGGTAAACCATGTGTTCTGATATTAGAGTTTGTGAGGTAGAACCTGCACTACAGGTTCATCTGGGCCCCTGCATGCCCAGGAGGCGGGTTATAAATATGCGTGGCCTCCAGCTCGCAGCCATTTCGCCAGCTACTGTGGGAGGCCACACATCTGGGGCGGAATTCTCCAGAAACGGCGCGATGTCCGCCGACTGGCGTCCAAAACGGCGCAAATCAGACGGGCATCGCGCCGCCCCAAAGGTGCGGAATGCTCCGCATCTTTGGGGGCCGAGCCCCAACATTGAGGGGCTAGGTCGGCGCCGGATTAATTTCCGCCCCGCCAGCTGGCGGAAAAGACCTTTGGTGCCCCGCCAGCTGGCGCGGAAATGACATCTCCGGGATGGGCATGCGCGGGAGCGTCAGCGGCCGCTGACAGCATTCCCGCGCATGTGCATTGGAGGGAGTCTCTTCTGCCTCCGCCATGGTGGAGAGCGTGGCGGAGGCGGAAGGGAAAGTGTGCCCCCACGGCACAGGCCGGCTGATCGGTGGGCCGCAATCGCAGGCCAGGCCACCGTGGGGGCACCCCCCGTAGGCAGATCGCCCCGCGCCTCCCCCAGGACCCCGGAGCCCGCCTGCGCCGCCTTGTCCCGCCGGTAAGGTAGGTGGTTTAATTTACGCCAGCGGGACAGGCATTTTAGCAGCGGGACTTCGGCCCATCCGTGCCGGAGAATTGAGCGGGGGGGCCCGCCAACCGGCGCGGCGCGATTCCCGCCCCCGCCAAATCTCTGGTGCCGGAGACTTCGGCAACCGGCAGGGGTGGGATTCACGCCAGCCCCCGGCGATTCCCCGACCCGGCGGGGGGTCGGAGAATCTTGCCCCTGATACTAATAAAGCCTCAGTTTGGATTCAACTTCGTCTCCAGTCAAATTGATCGTGCCTCAACTTATTAGTATCAGATTCAGAAAATGGACCTCCGGATTAAACCAGATCGCCTGCAGCTGGATCCACACTCAAGCGATGCCAGAAAGGACTTCCAGCACTGGCTACCTTGTTTTGAAGCGTATATCAAGCGGCACCGACCACTGTTCCAGAGGCTCAGAAGATCCAAATATTGTACTCCAGACTCAGCTCCAAAGTCTTCCGCTGATCCAGGACGCGCCCAATTACGCTGATGCCATAACTCGACTCAAAGAAAATTATGAACAGAAGACGAACAGGCTCTTCGCCGGACACGCGCTCGCAACGCGTACTCAACTACCTGGTGAGTCAATCGAGGACTTCTGGAATGCCCTGATCCCACTAGTTCGGGACTGTGACTGCCAGGACGTTACAGCTAAGGAGCACTCAGATCGCCTTATGCGGGACGCTTTTGTGACTGGGATTGGGTCTGATGATATCAGGCAGCGGCTCCTAGAAGGGGCCACGCGCGACCTCGCAGAGACTAAAACACTAGCGCTCTCCATGACGGTGGCCCTGTGCAATGTCCAGTCCGACGCCGCCAACCGCATGGCCCACTCCTCCTACGCTTCATGGGCCCCACATGCAGCCGCCCCACCGGGGGCGCTATCCACCCAATGCGCCTGTGCTACGCGCCAGCCAGCAAAAACACCCCCGGCAACGCTGCCCGGCCCACGCTGCCCTTTGTAAGGCCTGCGGGACGAAGGGCCACTTCGCTGCGGTGTGCCAGGCCCGCTCAGCAGCCGTGGTCGCCCCCACTCCTCCCGGTCACGGACAATGGGTGCTCCCCTCTCCTCCCCAGGCCATGTGCGAGCAATGGGCGCCGCCATATTCTCCCCCGCACAACACGTGCGTTTCATGGGCACCGCCATCTTGCTCCACCCCCGCAACGTGCGTTCCATGGGTGCCGCCATTTTGTAATCCCCAGGATCTCCGGGCGCCGCCATCTTGTCCACCCCGCAGCACATGGACACCAACGACGTTCCAGGACCTCAACTCAACAGCCGCCTCACTACCCGACGATCAACCACGGCCTGCCTCCATGGCAATCAACCAGTCCCGACCACATAATCTGACCAACGCATCCACCACCCTGAAAGTCAACGGCCATGTGACCTCCTGCCTACTGAACTCCGGAAGCACGGAGGGCTTTGCACACCCAAATACGGTAAGGCACTGCTCCCTTCAGGTACACCCTACCAATCAAAAAATGTCCCTGACCTCCGGATCCCACCGTGTAACGATCCGGGGGTACTGCACGGTCACGCTCACAGTCCAAGGCGTAGAGTTCCACGGCTTCCGCCTCTACGTCCTCCCTAACTTCTGCGCTGCACTTTTCCTCAGCCTGGACTTCCAGTGCAACCTCCAGAGCCTGACCCTTAAATTCGGCGGACCCTTACCACCCCTCACTGTGTGCGGCCTCGCAATCCTAAAGGTCGATCCTCCTTCCCTCTTTGCCAATTTAACTCCAGATTGCTAACCCGTCGCCACCAGGAGCAGACGGTGCAGCACCCAGGATAAGGCCTTCATCAGGTCCGAGGTCCAGCGGTTGCTTCGGGAAGGTGTCATCGAGGCCAGCAACAGCCCCTGGAGAGCTCAAGTGGTAGTGGTTAAGTCTGGGGAGAAAAAAACGAATAGTCGTGGACTACAGCCAGACTATCAACAGGTACACGCAGCTCAACGCGTACCCCCTCCCACGCATATCTGACATGGTTAACCAGATTGCACAGTACCGGGCCTTCTCAACGGTGGACCTGAAATCCGCTTACCACCAGCTCCCCATCCGTAAATCGGACCGGCCATACACCGCCTTCGAGGTGGGGTTTCGGTCTTCCAAAGGGAGATGGACCGAATGGTCGACTGGTACGGCTTACGGGCCATGTTTCCGTACCTAGACAATGTGACCATCTGCGGCCATGACCAGCAGGACCACGACGCTAACCTCGCTAAATTTCTCCGCACCGCCACTCTCCTCAACCTCACGTATAACAAGGTGAAGTGAGTGTTCCGTACAAACCGCTTAGCCATCCTCGACTACGTGGTCCAGAACAGAGTTCTGGGGCCCGATCCCGACCGCATGCGCCCCCGCATGGAGCTCCACGTCCCCCACTGCCCCAAGGGCCATAAACGCTGCCTGGGGTTCTTCTCGTATTATGCACAGTGGGTCCCAAACTATGCGGACAAGGCCCGCCCACTCATACAGTCCACTCATTTCCCCTTGACAGCCGAGGACCAACAGGCTTTCGCCCGGATCAGAGCTGATATTGCCAAAGCTGGAATGCACACTGTAGACGAAGCACTTCCTTTCCAAGTAGAAAGTGACGCATCGGACGTTGCCCTTGCCGCCACCCTCAACCAGACAGGCAGGCCCGTGGCATTTGTTTCCCGCACCCTCCATGCCTCTGAAATTCGGCACTCATCCGTCGAAAAAGAGGCCCAGGCTATCGTTGAGGCTGAGCGACATTGGAGGCATTACCTGGCCGGCAAGAGATTCACTCTCCTCACTGACCAATGGTCGGTAGCCTTCATGTTCAACAACACGCAGCAGGGCAAGATCAAAAATGATAAAAACTTGCGGTGGAGGATCGAGCTCTCCACCTATAATTACAACGTTAAGTATCGCCCTGGCAAACTCAACGAGCCCCCAGATGCCCTATCCCAAGGTACATGTGCCAGCGCACAAGTAGACCGACTCCGGACCCTGCACGACAGCCTTTGTCACCCAGGGGTCACTCGGTCGTACCATTTCATTAAGGCACGAAATTTGCCCTACTCCGTCAAGGAAGTAAGGACAATCACCAAGGACTGCCAGGTCTGTGCGGAGTGCAAGCCGCACTTCTACCGGCCTGACCGCGCGTACCTGGTG
Source organism: Scyliorhinus torazame (assembly GCF_047496885.1). NCBI lineage: Eukaryota > Metazoa > Chordata > Chondrichthyes > Carcharhiniformes > Scyliorhinidae > Scyliorhinus > Scyliorhinus torazame. Next base: position 245,678,099 of record NC_092713.1, read on the forward strand.
AAGGCCTCCCACCACTTTAAACGTCTCAGCATGGATTTCAAAGGCCCCCTCCCCTCCTCCGATCGACACACATATTTCCTCAGTGTGATCGATGAATACTCCCGGTTTCCCTTCACCATCCCATGCCCCAACTTGACGTCTGCCACCGTTATTAAAGCCCTTAATTCTATCTTCACTCTGTTCGGCTTCCCCGCCTACATCCACAGTGACAGGGGATCCTCATTCATGAGTGATGAGCTACGTCGGTTCCTGCTCAGCAGGGGTATCGCCTCCAGCAGAACGACGAGCTACAACCCCTGTTGTAGTGCACCTACTCCACGCAAACCCACAGTACGCCTACGTAGCGTTCCCCGATGGCCAGCAGGATACTGTCTCCCTCAGGGACCTGGCACCAGCAGGTTCCACCCCCACACCACCCCCATCGCCCCCAGTGCCACCCTGCCCTCCCTATGCTGCCCCCATCACTCCCCCTAGGACTGTCCGTCCTCCCCCTGCCCACCCCCGTTGATGAAGAGGATTTTGGCACACTTACGGAGTCAGCTTCGACCACGACAGCGCCAACATCACCATCACCACTTCGTGGATCTCAAAGAACCATCAAGGCACCGGACCAGCTGAACCTCTGACCGGCCCGCCGGATGACCAGAGACATTTTTTTACTGCTCTGTAAATATTAAAATTTCTAATTGTATATAGTTATCCACCATCCCCACCGGACTCAATTTTAACAGGGGGTGAATGTGGTAAACCACTGCGTTCTGACATTAGAGGTTGTACGGTAGAACCTGCAGAACAGGTTCACCTGTGGCCCCTGCATGCTAGCTCCGCCCAGGAGGCGGGGTATAAATATGCATGGCCTCCAGCTCGCAGCCATTTTGCCAGCTGCTGTGGGAGGCCACACATCTGATACTAATAAAGCCTCAGTTTAGATTCAACTTTGTCTCCAGTCAAATTGATCGTGCCTCAATGTGAATCTGGCGGATGGGCTATGGCAAGGAGCCAAGGAGGTGAGCAGCCATCTTTGCTCACAGGCAGTGAGTCCAGGGACACTAGGCATGTTGCCCCTGTGCTCGGAGGGAGCTGGGGGGTGGACATGCTGGGTCCTGGGATCCAGCAACCCTCCAACTGCTGTCTCGCCTGAATGTTCCTGCCTCCACATGATGTGCATCAGCATCTGTGTGGTGCTCACCAGACTGTGCCCCAGAAGCCTGACAACTAAAGTTGCCCACCTAGGTGTGGGCATCTGCGTTGGTGGAGGATGAGGATAATAGCTGTGACACATCGACTATAGCATCCTTGGAGCTTTACTCCGAGGTGGTCTCATGGGAGGCGGGTGGTTGGGGCCACCCCGGATATGCCAGCGCTGGCACCTGGAGGACCTGGGGGGGGGGAAACAAACATCTTGGGTGGGATTCTCCCCTACCCGGTGGGGCAGGGGCTCCTGGCGGGATGGAGTGGCGTGAATCAATCCGGCGTCGGGCCGCCCCAAAGGTGCGGATTTCTCCGCACCTTTAGGGGCCAAGCCCTCACCTTGAGGGGCTAGCCCCGCGCCGGAGTGGTTGGCCCGCCGCCAGCCGGCGGGAAAGGCCTTTGGCGCCATGCCAGCAGGGGCCGAAAGGACTTCGCCGGGTGGCGGAAATCCGCACATGCGCGGGAGCGTCAGCGGCTGCTGACTTCATCCCCGCGCATGCGCAGGGGGGGCCGTGTCTCTTCCGCACCGGCCACGGTGAAGTCTGTGGCCGAGGCAGAGGGAGAAGAGTGCCCCCACGGCACAGGCCTGCCCCCTCCAGGACCCCAGAGCCCTCCCGCGCCGCCTAGTCCCACCGGGAAGAGAGGTGGTCCTCGCCGGCAGGAAAGGCATTCCAGCAGCGGGACGTCGGCCCATCGCGGGCTGGAGAATCGCCGGTGGGGGCTCACCGACCGGCACGGCACGATTCCCGGCCCCGCCAAATATCCGGTGCCGGAGAATTCGGCAACCGGCGGGGGGCGGGATTCACGCCAGCCCCCGGCGATTCTCCGACCCGGCGGGGGGTCGGAAAATCCCGCCCGTGGTCAGTAGTAGGGATGGGTCATTCTCTATGGCATTAACTACTCATGTTTGACAGTTAATCCGGATGGGGCCCAATGGATCCTCACGTCTGCGGCATACGCTGACCTCTGGATTGGTGAATGCTCTGTCCTCGGCCACCCCTGTCAGCTCTAGGTCAGTTCCTCTCCTGGTGATTGTGGGACAGCTTCTCCTGCGGATAAACAGAGGGCACACGTGTGGTTCACATTGTTGGGGGCAGGGGGGAGGGGGCGGCATGGAAGGAGTGTGAAGGAAGGGTTGGGTGTTGAGAGGGCTGGAGTGAAGGGGAGGTGAAGTGTGGGTTGGGGGGACAGATGGAGGGTGAGGGCGTTGGTCGTATTGAGGGGTGGGTAGGTCTCGGGGCGAGGGGGGAATGGGTGGTGGTATTAACTCACTCGTGCTGCCCGGTGTCAGCCGTTAATCTTCTTGCGGCACTGGAGGCCAGTACTCCTAGTCACGATACCCTACCTGCCCTGTGGTTCGGGGGAACATGACATCCTTTATGGCCTCCACCGCAACAAGGAGCCTCCCCAGGTTCGCGTCTCCAAACCTTGAGGCCGGTCGTCTCGGCCCCATGGCTGTGAGCTGAGGGGTTGGTTGTGCAAATGCAGCAAGTACTGCTCGACCTTGTTGGTAGGCGGGCTGTTGAGACTGGTCCCAAGAATCAGCTGGCGAGTGTTAATTTACGGCATGAAGCCCATGAGGCCTCGTTAAGTGGACCAATTAATGTTGAATAACATCGCCAACCTCTCGCGGCAGTTCGCGCTCACTTAGAAATCTTTCTGGAGAAACACGCCCCTCGAGTTTTTCAATGATTCAGCCTCCACTGCTCTTTAGGGAAAAAGAGAATTACAAAGCCCTCTAAGAGAACAAATTCCTCCGCATCTCATTCTTCAATGGGGGACCCCTTACTGTTAAGCTGTACCCTATCGTTTTAGGTCCCCCATGAGAACCCCAGTATCAAGACCCCTCCGAATTTCAAGGGCGGGATTCTCCGATCCTGGGGCTAAGGGTTGACGCTGTTGTAAATGCTGGAGCCTTTTAAGACGGCGTCATCTAGGCCCTAGAATCGGTGCTCCTGCGCCGCACAGGGGGCCAGCACGACACTGGAGAGCCTCACGCTGCTCCAGCTGCCGATACGGGCGTCAGCACGGCCGGTGCGAGTTCGCACATGCGCATCACGGCTGCGCGTGGCTTGCCTTCTCCGTGCGGGCCCCATGCAACATGGCGGAGACCTACAGGGGCCCACCGCGGAGGAACATTGGTCCCCACCGGGATAAGCCCGCCTGCCGATCGGTAGACCCCGATCGTGGGCCAGGCCACCGTGGAGACGCCCCCCGGAGTCAGATCCGCCCTCCCTCCACCAGGCCGCCCCCGCAGCATGAATGTCGAGGTCCCGTCGGGGAGGACCACACGAGAACGACGCTGGCGGGACTCGGCTGAACCCGGCGGGCACTCGGCCCAGCGCGCGGGGAGAATCACCTGGGGGGGGGGCAGCTCGCGCGGGGAGAATCGCCGAGGGGGGGCCGCAATGAGAGCCCCTCGACCGGCGCCGTGCCGACCACATCGGTGCCATTGGCACTGATTTTCCAGTCCCTGGGGAATCGGTGGACCGGCATCGCGTGATTTGCGCACCCGGCGATTCTCGAACCGGCGTGGGGTCCGAGAATCCCGCCCCAAATGTTTCAATATGACCCTTCATTCTCCTCAACTCGAATCAGTGTAGTCCCATAGCAAAAGTGGTAGCATGTTCAAGAATGTGGTAAACACTCCACTGCTTTTCTTTTTTGTTATTTTTCCCTCTTGGGATGTGGTTCTGTTCATCCAAACCTTTCTGTATTTTCAAGGTTAGGTAATTTGGACATTCTGATTTCTCCCCGTGTACCCAAACAGGTGCCAGAATGTGGCGATTAGGGGCTTTTCAAGTAACTTTATTGCAGTGTTAATGTCAACCTACTTGTGACAATAAAGATTATTATTATTATAAAAAGAGCAATGTTTCAAAGCTGAATGGGATGTCAGATGTTTTTCTTGTTTGTAAATGGCTTTATGACTGTGCTGAACTTGTTTAGCTTTGCAAAATGTAAAAGGAAATCAACAAGTGTAGTCCACCACAGATTTACAATGTGTACACAGTAATTTTACAATGCTGCTCATAAAGACACAAGATGGAATTGAATTCTCAGGCTTTGCAGCCTTAAATTTCACCATTATAGCTGCAGTTCTGAGAATGTAACCAAAAGCACAAATTGCAAAGTGCTGTACTGCAGGGTAAAGGCATGTGGAAAGCTCATCGACCCTTTATTCCAAACATGTAAGTACATTCATGAAAAGGCTAATCCTAAAGAATCTAACTTCTTCCAGTGGAAGACCGTTACTCAATACTCCAACGCACAGAAAAATCATTGCGAGCTCAACTCCTTGGGGGGCAATTTTCAGCCTGCGATTGCTGTCTAAGAGAACGGCTGCACGGGTGCAAAATACGAAAAGAATCGGCAAACATGTTTCTCTCTGGAGAGATCCCGTTTCCCGATTTTTCCCGCCCTTCGCCAGTAATGTCATGATGATCAAGCCCACGAAGGCCGGGGACCTTATTTAAATGATTATGCTCATTTTAATATTATTAACGGGCCCGCCAATCACATGATTCCTCCTTCACTATATATTCATACATCAACGAGCTTTACAACAGCTTTTTAAATCTGGGACTCAGGCGCGGGGATCCCTCCAGCTGTGCAAAGGTAAGTATATCCCCAGGGAGGAGAGGAACATTCACAGCCGCCTGGCACTGTCCCTGCAGTTTGGCACTGCTACCCTGTCAGTGCCGACATGACAGTGCCACCCTGGCAGCACCAGCCTGGCAGTGCCACCCTGGCAGTACCAACTTGGTAGAGCTAACTTGTGCCAGGGATAAGTGCCAGGGGTGGGCCCTTGTAGTAGCCCTATGGGGGAGGATTGCATTTATCTGTGGTGATGGGGAGCGGGCGGTGATAGGGGAACTTGCAGGCATGGGGGGTGACAGCTACTGAGGAGGAAAATGCCAGCAATTTGTTCGCAGTGGTGCAGATGGGGTGGGGGGGGGATGGGGGGGAGTGTGGGGGAGCCCCTCCCCCAATGATTGTCCAGATATGGGGGGGGGGGGGAAGAATTGTAACACATCAGTTCTGCATGGGGCGCACTTTAAAGATAGCACCCGATCTCTGTGGAGCCGGGTGTTGGCTCTGTTGGGCCGCTCCCACTAGAGTGGCGGCATAAACCATGCCTCCCCATTTTGTTTTCTTTAAAGAGGCAGAGGATCTGGAGAGTAAACTGGGGCGGGATTCTCTGTTGGTTGACGTCGAAATCGGGAACAGCGATTAGGCGGAGAATTGGTTCTGATGCCAAATCATGGCAGGTGCCAATTTGATGCCAAATCACGATTCTCCATCACCTCGACAGCGGTGTCAATGCGTTCCGGAACGCACATACAGTAGACACCATTTGCATGTAATTAGCGGGCCCGACTCGGTATTCTTTGGGGCCTCCGCGATTCTCCGCCTCCGATGAACCGAGTTCCCGACGGTGCGGTTCATTTGTGCTTTTAATCGTGGCTGCTGAGGGGGAGAGAAAGGGGGTAGGACACGGAGAGGAACAATTGTGGACAGCCGGGCCGGTCACTGGCCGAGTGGCCAGAGTGACCCTGCTTCCCCCATGGGAGTCTGTTCGTGTCCAGGCATGGACCACCATTATGGCAGCATCTTGCTGCACACTCACTGACCACCCACCTTGGCCCCTGGTTCTGAGGTGTGACATCAGCCGTATGGGTGCCCCCACCCCTTTCATCCCTGCACGCCAACCCGCCCCTCATCCCGGCTTTTACCCACCGGCGGCCCACCCAGGGCAACACCCACTGTAGCCCCTGGCAATGGCAGTGCCTGCCTACAGTATCCCTGGCACCAGGACCAGAGGCCCCCACTATGCCTGGCACTGACGGGGCCAAGGGTGCGAGGATGAGGACGGGGGGGGGGGGAAAGGCACATGGGGGGGCAGGTCCCATAGTGCGAACCAAGGCCACCATGTAGCCTGATGGATCTGCTTGGGCACAGGGGTATGCACCATGCTAACATGTTGATGTTTCATCCCCTGCAGACAATGGGTATTGGAATTCAACTAGCAGTGGTGGCCTTCCTGCTGGTCGCTGCAGTCCTGCGGGATGCCCTGCACTGTACAAGCGGGCACTGCTCAAAGAGGAGGAGGAAGCTGCAGAAGCCATGCGTGCAGCAGAGGGGCCGATGGCAGCCACCCAGGTTAGAGAGCCGGCTGCCCAACAGGCCGAGAAGGGGGTGCCAAGGAGGTGTCGCATGAGGCCTCGTGTGTACTGTCACCAACTGTCATTCGAGGACCTGCCGGACCGGGTATGCCATTGAAGACTCCGGTTGAGCAGAGAGACCATGCAACATATCTGCCAGATGAGATGATGGCACAACTGCCACTGCGGGGTATAAGGGAAGCTGCTCACTCCCAGTGGCTGTCAAAGTGACGGTCAACCTGAATCTTTACGCAACGGGGTCCTTCCAGGTGCCAAGTGGGGACCTTTCCAGGATCTCACAGACCTCGGTGCACAGGTGCAGCCGCACCATCATGGAGGCCCTATATGCCCAGGCGATTAATACATCTATTTCAATGTGGACAGAGCCAACCTGGATGACCGAGCAGCAGGTTTCGCCACCATCGACGGGATGCCCCGAGTCCAGGGGGGGATCAACGGGATGCATATCCTCCTATGAGCACCTGCGTTTGACAGGCCGCTCTACACCAACCGAAAGGGGCTCTGTCGTGTTATTCACCCTGGGGTGACATGGACTGCAACTGGATGCAGTTGTACTGGAAAGCAGACACCAAACTTAGACATTGGTTCAATACGATGTATTGAATTTTTGTAACAGTGCACACAGCTTGCTGTGGGCTGTCACTCTACTACTCTAAGTGTGCTAACTATAACTAACTAGACCAGACTAGCTCTGAGCTACGTGTAGAAGGTGCTAACTGATATATACACCCTGACTGTCACTACAGTTGTCACCAGTGGAAAGAGGCGGAGTGCTAATGCCTCGTGTGTTTTATAGTGGGAAACCCCCCTCTAGTGTTCTGTCTGGTGATTGGTTGTGTTCTGTTCTGTCCTGAGTGTTGATTGGCCATACTGGGTGTCTGTCACTGCCTGTCTGTATCTCATTTTGTGCATGAGTGCATATCATGACAGGCTCCACTCGATGAAGGTGCAGCTGATATGTGACCATCAACTGCGCATCATTGACCTCTGCGCCCGATACCGGGACAATGTGCACTACGCCTTCATCCTGGCACACTCAATGATTCCTGACATGTTCAAGATGCCCCCCCCCCCGGCTGAGAGCTTGGCTCCTAGGTCTCTGGGGTTATCCTCTGCTGTTGTGGCTGCTAATGCCTATTCGGAGGCCACAGACTGATGTGGAGACCCACTACAGCGACGCCCATGCAGCAACTAGGTGCGTGATCGTGCTTCGACCTCCTGAAGATACGATTCAGGTGCCTGGACTGCTCTGGACGGGCCCTCCAGTATGATGCTGAGAGGGTCGCCCACATTGTGGCGGCCTGCTGTGTCCTCCACAACATCGCGGAGCAGAGGGGCAATGTGCTGAAAGAGGAGGAGGAACGCCAGGCCTCATCCAACTAGGAGGATGTGGAGGAGGCCGAGGGTGGGCAGAACATGGAGTCCAGGGTGCACCAGGGTCAACGCGCACGGGCCGCTCTGATCGCCTCCAGGTTCACCAACTAGGAGGAGTGTAGAGGGGGGGACCGACCAAGGGCACAGCCACCACATCCCTACCCCACACTCCCTCATGCTCCCCTTCCCCCAGCCACCCCCCACCTGCAACCCCCACCCAGATACATACCCACCGCACTACGGGATGAGGGACACAGGTTGGCAGTAACACTGCGCCTGGTCCATGGGAGGGAGGATGATGAGAACCCGCTCTGCGATGAGCTCTGGTGCTCTTCATCGTCTGACTCCTGCCCACGGTAGTACTTTCCACTGTCCACCAAGGTGATCCCTGCATGCGAGCTGGCCATTCCATCACACGGTGCCATCGGAGCGTTGGGGTGGATGTGGTGGGGATGGTGGGGGGGGGTTTCTTCCGGGTGCTCTAGTTTCCTCCCACAGGTCCCAAAGGACGTGCTGTTCGGTGAATTGGACACTCTGAATTCTCCCTCTGTGTACCCGAACAGGAACTTCATTGCTGTGTTAATGTAAGCCGACTTGCGACAATAATATAGATTATTTATTTATTTATTATTACCACCCCCCCGGGTTTGTGCCCCAGTCCCGATACCTAAACTGTGCCCTGCACCCGTGCCAACTTAACTGGTGTCTAACTTTCTGGACTTCCATGCCCTAATGCTACACCTCAGTGGATCCCCAGACTTTACAGCAGGAGATTAGGCAGCCCACTGTGCTTCCTACCCTGCAACAAGGGTCCCTATTGGCAGGCGTCTCCTGGGGTGCCTGGATGGGCCTGACTACTGCTCTAGTGTCCCAGGTGGCATGGTGCTGCCCTGTTCTGTCCACTGCCCACCAGGTGCACCAGGGACAGGAGGGAGGGAGGGGAGGAGTCAGAGGTGCTGCAGTGTTCCAGCACCTCCCCTGCGGGAGTCACCGGCCTGGGCCCCATCACCTCCTCTTCCCTCAGGGTGGGCGATGGCTCCTGGGCCACTCCATGTGGCAGGGGTGCGAGCAGTGCTATCCCCTGAGGCTCCCCTGACACCTGGAGTCCTGCAGTCCCGCTCAGGTCTTGACTAGGTTCTACATGCTCGCGGCCATATAGCACGGGGAATGGACCATCTCCATCTGGGACTGCGCCACATCACGCTGCGACAGTGCGACCACCTTCTGGGTTTGTGTCACATCAGCCAGTGACTGCGCCATATCCCTCTGGGACTGGGCCACAACCCTCTGTGTATGCGCCACGTTGGCCAGCGCCTGGGCAATGCCACCAATGTTCCCAGCCATGTCCTGCTGTAACTTGCTGTAACTGCCCATGCTCAGAAGCGACACTGCAATTTCCATGTGACTCTGGGTCATGGTCGCCTGTGAAGTGGCAACCCCATCATGGACCTTGGCCAGCACCTGCACAGAATGCCCCAGGCCTTGGACATGCTGATCCATAGCCAAAACTAAAATCGTCACCCTCAATGCCTTCACTGCAGACGCCATCGTGCGGTGTTGGCCTGGGTGGCACACATTGCCGGCACCACCTCCTGCTGCTGCACACGGTTGGACTCTTCCAACTGCCTGCAGGCACTGGATGCTCGCCAACAAACCCTCAGGTAGTCCCTGTCCCTGTAACTGCTACTCCACAATTGTTGGGACTGTCTGTCTAGAAGCCCGAGACCTCTCTTGGCGGTAGCTAGTTCCTGAGATTGGCCTGCCCTTTGACCATCTGCCCCTTCGAGAGTTCCTAAATCTACCTGCTGTACCGGGTCATCTGTGTGGTGCGTACCAGAGAGTATCCCAGGAGCCTCTTCACTAACATGGGCAACCGAGATGTTTGTCTCTTGGATGGTGGAGGATGTTGGAGACAGCTGAGATGGAAGTCAGTGTCTTCCTCCGACCCGAGCTCCGGGGTCTCCTGAGTCTCGGATGGAGGGCTGGTGTCTGAGCTGCCTGGCTCACGGAGGGGCTCTGGCTGGTGGGACACTGGCTGGGGGGGGGGGGGGGGGGGGGGGGGGGGGGGGGGGGGGGGGGGGGGGGGTTGGCAGATGAACCGACCCCATCTCCAGCAGGTCCAGCAAGACACAAGACAAAACGCATGATTATACCGTGGGACGGGGGGGAGTGGGGGTAGGCGTAGTGGTGGTGTGGGGGTAGTGTAGAGTGAGGGTGTGAGAGTGGCGTCGGCTTGATGGTGGTGTGGGGATGAGGATGGTGTAGGGGTGAGGGTGGTGTGGGGGTAGTGTTGGGTGGGGGGGGGGGGAGTTGGCACATGTGTCACAGGGAACCGCAGCTAAGCGGGGTCTCACTTCCTTGCCTACGGCCAAGCTCCACCTTGGCGATCTCCCTTTCCTCCGGGCCGCCAACCACATCCAGGGCCCTCTGCTCTGCCATGGTGAGGGGCCACATGTCCTGAGGTCGTTCTTCGGTTGTAGGGAAAATGCTGGAATCTATCATTAAGGAGGAAATAGCGGGGCACCTGGAGGGAAATTGTCCCATTGGGCAGACGCAGCATGGGTTCATAAAGGGTAGGTCGTGTCTGACTAATTTGGTAGAATTTTTTGAGGACGTTACCAGTGCAGTAGATAAAGGGGGGTCAATGGATGTGGCATATCTGGATTTCCAGAAAGCTTTTGACAAGGTGCCACACAAAAGGTTGCTGCATAAACTAAAGATGCATGGCATTGAGGGTAAAGTGGTAGCATGGGTAGAGGATTGGTTAACTAACAGAAAGCAGAGAGTGGGGATAAATGGGTGTTTCTCTGGTTGGCAACCTGTAACTAGTGGGGTCCCTCAAGAATCAGTGTTGGGCCCGCAGTTGTTCACAATTTACATAGATGATTTGGAGTTGGGGACCAAGTGCAATGTGGCAAAGTTTGCAGACGACACTAAGATGAGTGGGAAAGCAAAAAGTGCAGAGGATACCGGAAGTCTGCAGAAGGATTTGGATAGGTTAGGTGAATGGGCTAGGGTCTGGCAGATGGAATTCAATGTTGCCAAGTGTGAGGCTATCCATTTTGGGAGGAATAACAGCAGAATGGATTATTATTTAAACGGTAAGATGTTAAAACATGCTGCTGTGCAGAGGGACCTGGGTGTGCTGGTGCACGAGTCGCAAAAAGTTGGTGTGCAGGTGCAACAGGTGATTAAGAAGGCTAATCGAGTTTTGTCTTTCATTGCTAGAGGGATGGAGTTCAAGACTAGGGAGGTTATGCTGCAATTGTATAAGGTGTTGGTGAGGCCACACCTGGAGCATTGTGTTCAGTTTTGGTCTCCTTACCTGAGAAAGGACATATTGGCACTGGAGGGAGTGCAGAGGAGATTCACTAGGTTGATCCCAGAGTTGAGGGGATTAGATTATGATGAGAGGTTGAGTAGACTGGGACTGCACTCATTGGAGTTTAGAAGGATGCGGGGGGATCTTATTGAAACATATAAAATTATGAAGGGAATAGATAGGATAGATGCGGGCAGGTGTGTGGGACGGAGTTGGTGCCAGGGGCACAGTGCTGCTTACTCACCTTGGCTGCCCTGAGGAGGTTGTGCACCTTTTTCCAGCACGGCTGGCCCGTCTGGACGGTGTTGCTGGTGGCGCTCACGGCTTCTGCGCCCAGGCGCGACGAAAGGTGGCAGCTGGCAGCCTCCTTCCTGGGCCGGGGTACAGGGTCATCTGCTGCTCCTCCACTGCATCCAACAGGGTCTCCAGCTCGGCGTCTGTGAACCTTGGGGCTGCTCTCCTCACTGCCGTCTTGTTGGCTGGGATGATATGTGTGGGGGGAGAATTGTTTTCTCTGCGGCTGCAGCTTGTCAGCCTTTGGGTGTCATTTGCGAAACCGGAAAATCCGGCACCGTTTCCCATTTGAATCGGTTGTGTTCCATGTACCGCCAGTGCTAGCCCTTAATGGTAGCAGAATCGATCCAGACGCAGCGCCGCTTTTTCTGTCATGAACGTTCACAGATTCTGCATTGGCGTCAACACGTAGTCTCAGAAACGGTGAATGCTGCCCCTGATCTGTGCAGCTAGAGGGCTGCACATCAGTTTTCAGTCTGAGCCTTACGCTTTGAGAAACAAACCTCTCAAACCAACAGTGTTGAAAACGTTTTTCTTAACAATGGGATAGGAATGCCTTGTGTTCAGCAAGAGTGAAAGGAGTGACCCTGAATCTCTCTCTTTCAACAGCTATCCCCACTCTTTGTAAAATGGGATCGAAACTGGTATTTGAAGCGCAGCAAAGAAACAAAGTTGAGAGCTGGAACATTCTTGGCACTCCTGCTGCTAGTTACCCTTGCAAATGTGAGCCAGATTACCTTTCCATCCAGACCCCTAATGGTATCTCCAGCATCAGCAGACTCAGGGGAATTTTGTGCTGTACAGACTGTTCTCCTTGGTTTCTAGTAGCTGGACGCCTGCCCGAGTTCCCCTCACTGGTTGTCCAGGCACTGACATGGGCCTTGGATCTCTCTCACTGCCTCCTGCTTCTTTTGACGGCCTACCTCCTGTGGCCTCTGACTCCATCAACTGAATGGGTCCTTTCACTGAACAGACCCAAGGGGACTAAAAAATTCTCTCACCCCCATCACTTGGTGCGGTCTGACCAATAACCACCACAGCAACCATAGGGCTGGTGACGGTCAAAGAGACAGTGCAGAAAAAAAAATTAATAGTTTAAATATTTAAGTAGCTGCAAATTTAGTTTCTGTACATGGTACCATGCTCTTATTCAATTCCACAAAAGTTTGACAAAACATTGTGCATTGTACACAATTCCTGCACCTTATATTTGTAATTGTTTTATACGAGGTTTCAAAACTAAACTCAAAATAGGTCATTACACAGTATTTATCACATTATATGTCTGGTGTAGCACCATTAGTACAGCGGTCTTAATTACTTAGAAAGATTGTAAAATTGGATGAAGAGTCTTGCATCAAAACGTGCACCAGAAGTGTCAGGTTGAGCATCCCTTATCTGAAATTCAAAAACCCCCAAAATTCCAAAATCCGCAATTCTTTTCGAGCGCCGACATGACGTTACGAGCTTGAAGATCGCATGGGCTCTGGGAAGGATCCTGGGCAATGTGCAGGTCCCAACGCGCCGCATATGCACATGTCTCAACGTGCTGCACGTGCGCATTATCACATTATATTCCTAAATCTGAAAAATTCCAAAGTCTGAGACAGACTCGGCCCCACGCATTTCAGAGAAGGGATGGTTTAAATGCCCAATTGTTTAATTGTGGCTCAGTTAAAATGGTTTCATTTATTACATAGCTAGAAAAAGATACAAACCAAGAATCACATATGACCTATTATCGAGCCATTGTGGCACAGACGGAGGCCTTTCTGCCATTGAGTCCATGCCAACTCTCTTTCGGGCAGCCAGTCATTTCCATTCCCCTACTCTATCCCCCTAGCCTTAAACATTTATTTCCTTCATGACCATCCAATTTCCTTTTGAAATTATTGATGATCTCCACTCTCCTACTCAGATAGTTCCAGGTCATTGACACTCACTGCAAACAAAATATCTTCCACACATCCCCACTGTAACTCTTTCCCCAAAGTTGAAATCACTAAATTTGTCTCCCCAAGCCATTGTGTTGTCAGTAAATATGAGCTTCTCTTCTTTGTCTGTGTTACTTAAAGCTATCATAATCTTATACACCTCCACAGAAATCCTGCTAGTCTTCCTTGCTCCAAGGAAACACCCAAGCTTCTCCAATCTAACCTTGTACTTAATGTCCCTCATCCCCAGACCATTCTGGTAAATCTCCTCTGCACCCTCTCAAACACTCTCCCATTCTTCCAAAAGTGCGGCGTCCAGAGCTGGTTGCAGTACTTTAATCATTGCCTAACCAGAATGTAAGGGTCCAGAGGAGGTTCACAAGAATGACCCCTGGAATGAAGAACTTGTCGTATGAGGAACTGTTGAGGACTCTGGGTCTGTACTCATTGGAGTTTAGAAGGATGAGGGGAGATCTTATTGAAACTTACAGGATACTGCAAGGCCTGGGTAGAGTGGACGTGGAGAGGATGTTTCCACTTGGAGGAAAAACTAGAACCAGAGGACACCATCTCAGACTAAAGGAACGATCCTTTAAAACAGAGGTGAGGAGGAATTTCTTCAGCCAGAGGGTGGTGAATCTGTGGAACTCTTTGCCGCAGAAGGCTGTGGAGGCCAAATAACTGAGTGTCTTTAAGACAGAGATAGATAGGTTCTTGATTACTAAGGGGATCAGGGGTTATGGGGAGAAGGCAGGAGAATGGGGATGAGAAAAATATCAGCCATGATTGAATGGCGGAGCAGACTCGATGGGCCGAGTGGCCTAATTCTGCTCCTATGTCTTATGGTCTTATGGTAATAAAGCTTCAGTATAATTTCCGACCTTTGTACTTCAAACCTTTGTTTATGAAGCCCCAAACCCCTGATACATTATTAACTATCCTCCCAATGGGTGGAATTCTATGGAACGTTGCGGCGAACTGTTCAAATCCCCATTGATTTTGGCAGGATCTGAAAAATCTGTCAGCGGGAAGGGCAATAGAATTCCAACCCATGTATCCTACCACCAATAAAGCCATCCCATATCTCTCTGTTTCCACAAATAGCTGAGAATTGTACCATTAAATCAATATTGCCTTTCCTTTATCCTTTCTGGGAAAACACATCACCTCACATTTCTCTGCAATAAATTTTGTCTTCACTTGTCTACCTATTCAATTAGCCTACCTCTGTCCTGTTGCAGTTGATTGGTATCATCCTCACTTTCAGCCACACCTACGAGTCTGGCATTGCACTATCCCTAGCCCTGACCTTTGGGGCACACACTATCCACCATGACTCCCTAATTTCCATCCTCAAACCACTTTTTTTTCTGAGCCTCAATTTTGTTAAGAAGCCTTTTATGTGGCACTTTGTTAAATGCTTTCTTAAAATCCAAATAGGCACCATTCATTGCATTTTATTCACCAATAATCTATTCCTTATTAAAAAAACACAATTGGATTTGTCACATATGATCTGTCTTTCACAAATCTGAGCTGCCTCTTCTTAATTGACTGAAACGCCTCCGTGGCTGTTGATCTTTTCCTTGAGTATTATTTCAAAAACGTTACCCACCACAGTTGTTAAACTGTCCAACCTGTAGTTACTAGAAATGTTCTTCTTTTTTGAATAATTATGTCACATTTGCCACTCTTCAAATCTCTGACTCCTCTCTCTCATATCTAGGGGAGATTGAAAGATTATGGCGGGCATTCTCTCCTGCCCATCGCTGGAAGGGGAGTTCCCGATGAGGCGGAAAATCTCATGTCAGGCAAAATCTGAACTGCTGCCCCTGAAGATGTTCTAGTCTCATGTTGACAGCAGCATCAAAGTACGTGCCCCGTGCTGGCAGGAGGATGCAAATAGGTCATGTGAACACCTGGACTGGGATTCTCCTGGAATTGGCGGGGCGGCCCGTACTGGCGCCAAGAGCAGCGTGAACCACTCCGGCTTCGAGCCGCCCGGAAGTTGCGGACTCCTCTGCACTTCCAAGGGCTAGGCCGGTGGCGAAGGGCCTCCGCCGGCTGGCGCGTGTTGGCGCATGCGCAGGACCACCAGCGTGTTCTGGCGCATGCGCAGAACCGCCGGCATGTTTCCTGCGCCTGCACATGGGGTTTCTTCACCGCACTGGCGATGGCGGAGCCTTACAGAGGCCGGCGCGGAGGGAAAGAGTGCCCCCACGGCACAGGCCCGCCCGCAGATCAGTGGGCCCCGATTGCGGGCCTGGCCACCGTGGGCGCCCCCCCTCCGAGGCTGTATCCCCTGACGACCCCCCCCGAGGATTCCGCTAGACGGCCGACAAGCCAGGTCCCTCCAGGATGGACCATGTCCATTTCATGCCGGCGGGACTGGCCAGGAATGGGTGGCCGCACGGCCCATCGGGGCCTGGAGAATTGCCGGGGGGGGGCTGCTGCCAACGGCCCCGACCAGCGCAGCGCGATCCGCCCGAAAACCAGCACCAGAGTGTTCGCCAGCCAGCGCCGGAGCGGTGGGGCGGGATTCACGCCGTCCCCCAGCGGTTCGCCGACCCGGCGGGAAGTCGGAGAATCCCGCCCCAGATTCTCCACACCTTCGTGATGCACTGGCCCTCTCGGCTTGGATTGTTGCAAGTATTTGCCAGCGTAGCCCTAATGTGGTGGGCCTCGCAGTAGACCAAAGGAGTAAGTAATTAATATAAGTGCGCCAAAAGTCCATCAGAGGTCCCCATCCTGCCCACAACACAAATCCTGTCCATTGCACCCCAACCCCCATCAGACCCCCCATCAGAGACCCCCTCACCAAGATACCCATCAGAAACCCCCACCAGAGACCCCCATCAGACTCCGCAACCAGAGACTACTATCAGGTTCTCCCTCAGAGGCCCCATCAGATCCCCATGACAGCCAGGTGCCTGTATTGTTCATTCTAATTTCGCTTTATGCTTGAATGCATCTTAGGAACCCTGTTATGATTAACAGTTCATCACCACATCAAAGGCAATTAAGTGCTTCCACTTTTTCTCAGCAGAAAGCACTTTACTTCGTTTGATGTGGTCAGGAGCTGTCAATTATAGCTAGATGTTTATAAACAGTGTGGTTAGGTTCAAAGCAGGGTACTTGAGGTGCATTCAAGACTAAAGGAAAATGAAAATAAACAATCCAGATACCTGGCTTTCTGGAAACTATTACTCTGTTAATTACAGCTGGTTTATGGTACAGGTAAGTGACAAAGCAGTGAATTTTCACTGTTTCAAACTGGGCTGC
Organism: Scyliorhinus torazame; assembly: GCF_047496885.1. NCBI lineage: Eukaryota > Metazoa > Chordata > Chondrichthyes > Carcharhiniformes > Scyliorhinidae > Scyliorhinus > Scyliorhinus torazame. The sequence goes on from NC_092713.1 coordinate 245,694,682, forward strand.
TCTATAGCTTCCAGAGAGGCGTGACAAATAGGAAGACCTTTGATATGGGGGTGTCCGTGATATATGGGGTCGCTGGTGGGGGTCTCCGATGGGAGGTATGATGGGGCGGTCTGGTGGGGGCCTCTGGTGGGGACCTCTGGACCTCTGGTGCGGCTCTCTGATGGGGGCCTCTGGCGGTGGTCTCTGGTGGGAGGTCTGTGGTGGGAGTTCTGGCGGGGGTCTCTGATAGGGTGAGAGCTGATGGAGGGTCTGGTGGGGGTCTCTGGTATGGGTCTCTGGTGCAGGGTCTGGCGGGGGACCTCTGGTGGGGGGTCTCAGGTGGGAAGTCCCTGATGGGGGACATGTCACCCTCCTGTGTGCGTGCTGTGGGGAGGGTGACCTAGAAATCCCCATGGTGAGAGGGTTGAGGCAGTATGCCTCTACTTTTCAGGGTTTGCATTGTGGAGGAAAGGGGGCCTGCCACTGGACCCCGGTGTCAGGCCACCCACTCAAAATGGCGGTCCAATAGCTGGATTCGTAATGGAATCTCTTGAGCTCCCCGCCATAAAAAATTTGCATGGGAAAGGAGAGGGAATTGCTTCCGGGCACCGCTCCTAGTGCCAGCACAAACCAGAAGCAATTAACTTCCGTTAGGAGAAGGTCGTCTCCCAAACGGATAACCTGCCGAATGACAAGCCCTTTCATTATCCCAAAACTCATTTTCCTTAGTAATAGCAGCCCTCTTTATGTCATTGGTATCAATATGTAGAACAACTTTTGGGATACAAACCATTCAGATCAAATGACTTAACCACCCTGAGCATAGTCAGCCTTTCCAGTACATCAATTTTCACCACAGCATTACCTCTAACCTCGCTGTTTCTACTGATATTTTGTCAGATTCCTTTGTAAAATTTGAGACAAAGTACTTAATAAGTGTTCTAGCGTGCCCTGCAACTCCAAATATATATCATCTTCTTTATCTCTTAAAGGACCCACACTGCTTCTTAATATCTGCTGACTATTTACATACCGGTTGATGATTTATGGCTTCCCTTTTATGCCTCATTCCTAGTTGGACTGAAAACAAACTTGTCAAGGCAGTCCTCCTGAACACATTTTAGATATCCTTTCTTCTCCTAACCTTTTCCTCTAACACTATTCCAATTAATATTTGGGTAATTAAAATCCCTCAGTATCACACGCTTCTGTGATTTCCCTGAATGTTTCCCCTTCGCCCCCTCTCCCTCTCTTTTTCACTCACTCACTATTTAGAGGTATATAGAATACTTCCAGTTGCATGATCATACCTTTCTCACATTCCAACTCTAACCAAATGGATCTGTCTACATTGTTTTCCCATGGCTGCATTCTAAAACTGTCTTTGAATTCTTCACAATCCTCTTTCATTTGCTCCTAATTTATATGGGAGCACTTCCTTATCTCATCCTATCCAATAATTGTATTTTATGCACCTTATTCCTTTTTTCTTCTCATATAATCAGTAGTGCACCTTCCCGAGACGACAGTCCTGTCGAGATGCAACCCATCCATTTTGCGTCAGAACTGGTCCCATTGCCCCCAAAAATCTGAAGCCCCTCCCACATGCACCATATCTTGAATCAGGCATTGATCCGCCCAACCTTCACAATTCTAATATGTGGCACCAGGAGTTATCCCAGAAATTATTATACTTAAGGTCTTACTTTTTAACGTTCTCCCTAGATTCTGAAAATCTCACCATAAGACCTCAATAGCAGCCCTCTTTATGCCATTGGTATCAATATGTAGAACAAATTTTGGCTCATTCCTTTTCCGCTTGAAAATATTTAACACTCTCTCTATGATTTACTTTACCCCAGGGGCGGATCTACTCTGAAACTAATGAAGCTTAAGCTTCAGGGCCCCGAATCCTGGAGGGGCCCCAGAAGCGACTTTAGTCCACATTGCTTAAATATTTTGGGTCTACTGTATGAGAAGGGGTTTTTAAAAAATAATAATATTAATAATATAGTGTAATTCAATGCAAAATAATAGTTAAAATCAAGAGATTATTAAAGTATCATGTAGGCTAGCCGTAAACGAAAAAACGTTCAAATTAAGGATGTTTCATTCTAAATATATTTAATATAAAATAATTATCAATAATTTAAAACACTATTAACATTTATGACAGAAATACAAACAGTAGATGAGGTGTCGTAACAAAAAAGGGGATCCGTTGAAAAGGCAATCACAATGCTAACCTGAATTTTCAACCTGATAGCACTCGTGATAGTGATCTGGACAAGAAGTTTTGTCAATAAAGTGTTCAGAAGGATACAATATTTTAATTATCTATCCCTGCTCAAAAATAAATGTTATATTTAGAAAAATAAGGTAAGTAATAAAGGTGAAATCGTGTTAGATTAGCCTAAGCCTATTGTTTTTATGAAGAGGTGAACGGAAGGTAGGCTACGACTGCATAGCCTAGGCTAATGCTATATTACAAGTATTTATGAAAAAGTGATAAAAGGGTGAATTTGTATTAAATTACAGGTGTTTATTATGAAAAGTGTTCAAATAATGGTAAAATTATGTTACATTACCGTAGCCTATGAGTTTTGGTGGCCTAGTCTTGCCTAACTTAGTCTAGCCTAGCGTAGGTTAGCTTGAACATAACCTAGTTTAGGCTACTTAGCTTATTTATTATAAATCTTTAAAAATGTCGCTTTACTTTCTGAGAAGGGTTTATAAAAAAAAAACGTTCTCAGAAAGTTGACCTAAAAAATTTTCCTTTCAAAGCATGCGATAATAGTCGCACGACTCAAATTGATTAATTTTTTGTTGTATATATTTCAACAATCCCAAAATTTGAGACTCAGTAGCACAGATGTTGTAAAGGTGGAGTGTCGCGGTAAGTTGGCTGTTCTGCTGTGGCGAATGTAATTTTTTCCCCTTTTTGACAGAGGTCAAGACCCTAGAGGAATAACAATGAGTTCACGAAAGTACTTAAGTGGATACCAAAAACGTAAACTCAATGAAAAGCAATCTGACGAAATTTCAAACTATTTTGCAATGTCAAGTTTGTCAACACCTACAGTTGAAACAAGCCAAGCAGACACCATTGAAGCCAGTGATAGTGCACAAACCGTGGGAGCTCTTTCTAGCAATATTCAACCACTGTTGACACTTTTGATACAGATGACGATCACAGTGGTCAACATGAAAGTACGGCGGAACAAGCAGAGACTGAGCAGAAACATGAAACAGGAAGCAAATTCAGTGATTTCAAAGAATACAGTGACCTCGAAAACTGGCCCATAACAGTTGATAATGATTTCATACAGAATTGTTTAATGCAAGACATAGTTTTTTTTCAAAAGAAAAAACCAGATGATGTATATACCGAATCAAGCAGGGTTTGCAAGGAGCAAAACAGAAGTTTCTCAAACAAATATTTTGAAAAAAGATTGAAAAATGGCCAGACTGTGATGAGATCCTGGTTAGTTTACTCAAAGAGCAAAGGCTGCATATACTGTTTTGTTTGCAAACTCTTTTCTAAATGCCAAACATCACTTAAAAACAGGTGGGTATTCTGACTGGATGAATGTACTCAGAACTCTAGAGAATTATGAAGACAGCATGGCACATAAGAGGGCGATGTTGTGTTGGAAAACAAGAAAGTCAAATAAAAATACTGTGGATCAGCAACTTGAAGAACAGATGAGAAAAACCATACAGTACTATTTTGAAGTACTGAAAAGAGTTGTAGCTGTTATAAAGTTTTTAAGTGAAACGTTTGGCATTTAGAGGTCATGAGGAGAAGTGGGGGGTCTCACCAAATAATGGAAACTTCATGTGGGCCATTGAACCTATTGCAGAGTTCGACCCATTTTTACATGAACATCTCAAGAAATGTAAAAATGAAAAAGTAAATGCTACTTACCTATCCAAACCCGTGAAAAATTGACAGAAATCATGGGAAAACATGTGCAAGTTGAAATTGTGAATCAAATCAACAACCTAGACACCAAATACTACTCTATTATTGTTGACTCTATGCCTGACCTGACACATGTTGACCAGCTGGTAATTGTGGTTCGATACTGCTATAATGGAAAACCCTGTGAGAGATTTTTAACATTTTTACCAATAGAAAACCATTCATACACGACCTTGTTCAACAAAATACAACAAGTCCTGGGTGAACACAAGCTTTCACTTGAAAATATCTGTGGTCAGTCCTACAATAATGCATCTAACATGAAGGGCTCGGAGAAAGGGCTGCAAGCACTCTTTAAAAACATTAACAGGTACGCAGACTAACCTTCACTTCACCTTGTTGGAGAAAAGGCAGTGTCTACTGTACCTGAAGTTGTTGACTATTTTGGCATTTTTCAGGAGCTGTATGTTTTCCTTTCTGGATCTCCACGAAGATGGGGGCTTTTAAACACACAGGGCAATCTACATTTTTCTCTAAAGAGCTTAAGTGTAACTCGATGGTCTGCACACTATGAAGCAGTCCGGGCAATTAATAATAGATATATGGGTATTTTACAAAGTCTCAAATATACTTTTGAAGACTCAGAAGAGAAGCCTGAATGTAAACGAGATGCAAAGAATTTATACCACAAGTTGGTAAAGCTGGAATATGCTATTTTAACAGTCATTTGGGAGGAAGTGCTGGAGCATTCCAACAAAACAAGTAAGAAACTCCAAACCCCTGGTTTTGATGTATTTGAAGATTATCTTCTGCTATCATCTTTCCTTTCGTTTGTAAAAGAACTCAGAGAAAATTCAGCCAATAGGATTGCACACTATGAATCAGAAGCAAAAGGTTTGTGTGAAGATATCACCTCAAGTTATTCTGATGCTTCCAAACACATTGTTACAAGGAAATTTTCAGATGGAACAAGTGGTATTCCTTCTTTGAGAGGAACTCACAAATTTAGGATAGAAGTTCTATATCAACTCTATGACTGCTTGATAATCCAGTTACGCAAGAGGATTGGCTCATATGAGCAGATTGCGAAAAGGTTCAAGTTCCTCTCAGAATTGGTGAACAATTATCAAATTGATGAGGACAGTATTAAACTTATAATATCATATTACAAAGATGATATTGACCACAAATTAGTAAATGAGTGTTATCAGTTCAAAGAATATGTGCACCTTAGGAAATCCCAGCACACAGAAGAAAACACGCCATCTGAAATGAAATGCGCAGAAGTTCTTCAGCTTATTTGTGAGCAACGCCTAATTGAAGTGTTCCCCAATATTACTACTGCGCTTAAGCTGAACATGACAATGCCTATCACGAGCTGTGAAGCAGAAAGGAATTTTTCAAAGCTATCCTTTATAAAGAACAAATTTTGGTCTACCATGACTGAAGAGTGCTTAAATTCTTGATGCATATTGTCTCTAGAAAATGACATTTCAAGGAAGCTCTCATATGACAAAACTGTACGTGAATATGTTGCTAGAAAAAACAGAAAAAAGAGTATTTTGTAAAATGTGTTTCATGTAGTATGTATTCTCATAGGTGTCTAAAATAAAAGATTATACTGACTGTGGTCTTTTCTATGTTTTATTTCATCATTCTATGATGCATCATGCATGTATATAACATTTCCCTAATTTTCATCCCCCCATAACTCGAAAACTATAAGGCATAGGGAATTTCTATTCACACCAGTGACTTTGATATGTGAGATAATCCAGTACAGCAATTTTAATCAAAATCTGAGATGTAGTGGTTACATTTAAAAAAAATTTGTGGTGATCTGTCGTGGAACAACCCCATTGAAGAAGATAACAGTGGTTACCCAGACCTCATTGCTGGTTGTGAAGGGGCCCCCATAACAGTTCAAGCTTCAGGGCCCCAAAAATGTAGGTCCGCCACTGCTTTACCCATCAGGCAAAGCATCAGGAATGTAACACACCATGCAGGACTCATTAAGATGTTTGGAGAAGTGCCTGGCCTCGCATCCCATGAACTGTGAAATCTCTTAGAATGACTATATTTCTCCAATTTTCTGTTTCTTCATGTCCAGTCCCTTGTGCATTTTTGCCATGATCTGGACTGTACTCCTTCAGAGTATTGTAACTCCCTGCAGTTTCCAATGCTGAGTACCTGTTTGAGAATGGTTTACACACCAATGACTCCTGCACTTCCTACCTATTTTTTATTTTCCTGATGGCCACCCATCTACTATGCTGAACTCACACTGCCTGTGGGGTGACCACTTCCTAGAACGTACGATCCAACAAACCCGCAACCTCCCTGATGCTCCACAGAACCACTGAGCTTGAACTTCAAAAGCTGGAGAGACATCCTATGCATGTGGTTCCCCCAAGATGCATAAGGAGTCGTGAAGCATACACACGGCTCAGGAACTGAGCTTCAGGAACCGCAGCTACCCATTTAATCTAAGAAAAAAATCTCTATCCTTCCTTTTAGAATTTAGTTACTATCTTGTATAAACTATTAATTTCAAGAAACCTCGAGATCAGTTCTGTGTTAACACTCTTAATTCTAGTTCGCCGACTGTTGAATGCATTCCAATTGAACTTTTACTTTTAATTCATTTTTACGAGATGTGGGCTTTGCTGGCAAGGCCAGCAGTTGTTGCCTTGCCCTAAAGAAGGTGTGGTGAGCCACATTCTTGAACTGCTGCAGTCCATGTGGTGTAGGTACACCCACAGTGCTGTTGGGGAGGAAGTTCCAGGATTTTGACCCAACGGTGGACTGGAGATATATTTCCAAGTCAGAATGATGAGTGAGTTGGAGGGGAATCTCTATGTGGTGGTGTTGCCAAGTATCTGCTGCCCTTGTCTTTCTAGATGGTTGTGGCCATGCGTTTGGAAGGTGCTGCCTAAGGAGCCTTGGTGAATTCCTGCAGTGCATCTTATAGATGGTACACACTGCTGTTACTGTGTGCCGGTGATGGAGGGAGTGAATGATTGTGGAAGAGGGTGCCAATCAAATGGGTTGCTTTGTCCTGGATGGTGTTGCACTTTTTGAGTATTTTGGGAGCTGCACTCATCCAGGCAAGTGGGGAATATTCCATCACACTTGTGTCTTTTAGATGGTGGACAGGCTTTGGGGAGTCAGGAGGTGAGTTACTCGCTGCAGAATTCCTAGCCTCTGACCTGCTTTTGAAGCCATAGTATTTTGTTAGTCTAGTTCAGTTACTAGTCAATGGTAATCCCCAGGATGGTGAAAGTAGGGTTGCATTGAATATCATGGAGCGATGCTTTAATTCTCTCTTAGTGGAAATGGTCATTGCCAGGCACTTGTGTGGCGTGAATGTTATTTGTCATCCCTAGCCTGGGTTTTGTCCAGTTCTTGCTGCTTTAGCATATGGACTGCTTCAGTGTCTGAGGGGGTCGCGAATGGTGCTGAACATTGTGCAATCGTCAGCGAACATCCCCGCACCTGACATTATGTTGGAAGGGGGGTCATTGATGAAGCAGCTGAAGATAATTGGGCTGAGGATACTACCCTGAGAAACCTGTGCAGTGATGTCCCGGGACTAAGATGACTGACTTCCAACACCCACAACCATCTTCCTTTGTACTAGGTATGACTCCCATCAGTGGAGAGTTTTCCCGCTGATTCACATTGATTCCAGTTGTGCTCGGAATCTTGGATGCCATCCTCAATCAAATGCTGCCTTGATATCAAGGGCAGTAATTAGATTTCATTAGCTGAGCATAATTAGGGCAGTAATTCAATTTTATTAGCTGCACATAATTTAATACAGTATTTTATAGTTTCTTGGTCCTAGCTTAAACTACTGTCCTAGTTTAGAAAGAACAAAACAAACAAAGAAATGTACAGCACAGGAACAGGCCCTTCGGCCCTCCAAGCCCGTGCCGACCATGCTGCCTGACTAAACTACAATCTTCTACACTTCCTGGGTCCGTATCCCTCTATTCCCATCCTATTCATGTATTTGTCAAGATGCCCCTTAAATGTCACTATTGTCCCTGCTTCCACAACCTCCTCCGGTAGCGAGTTCCAGGCACCCACTACCCTCTGCGTAAAAAACTTGCCTCGTACATCTACTCTAAACCTTGCCCCTCTCACCTTAAACCTATGCCCCCTAGTAATTGACCCCTCTACCCTGGGGAAAAGCCTCTGACTATCCACTATCTATGCCCCTCATAATTTTGTATACCTTTATCAGGTCTCCCCTCAACCTCCTTCGTTCCAGTGAGAACAAACCGAGTTTATTCAACCGCTCCTCATAGCTAATGCCCTCCATACCAGGCAGAAATAAAAACCCAACAACTCAACAACTACTCAACAACCTGCTGTCCTGTGATGCCATTCATTCCTTCTGTGGGAAATAAACAGATCTTTTATTTTCATCTGCTGTTGCTGGTCTCTATGTTCCTCCCATTCTTTCCCTTTTATTTTCTAGTGCCATTGCCTGTGTCTCCGATCAGGTCCACGCTATTATTCTCCACAAACGCAACGTGACTGATTATATTCAAAATTACAATTTGTAGTCCAGTTAATGTCACAACATTTTTCCATCAAACAGGTGAAGTTTCTTCAAGTGTTTTGATTAGTTTTATTGTTTACTCATGTATTACTATCTGCTATCATTTTAGTGCGAGATCCAGGAAAGGTGATAGGAATGCCATGCGCGAGACTTTTATCCCCCCTGCACGGCATATTCTGCAGCAAAGGACAACTCGCCAGTAGCCAGCAGTGGGATCTTCTGGTCCCGCTGTTGTCAATGAGGTTTCCCGTTGATCGCACATCTTGCTGCCACAAAGCCCATAGAAGGGGCCTAGGACACTAATAGGAGCCTGCAGGTTTCCCTTTCACTGCCCGTTCTCCCATCCCCACCACAAAGAAATGAAATCCCTTCCTATGGGGCTCCCATGAGGGCCCGCTCTGGTACTGCCATCTGGCCCTGCCACCTGGGGGGGACTATACTTCCCTGTCTGCCCATGGAGCAATCCCTTCAACTGATTCGTGTTTTTAAAAAGCTGTTGCAAACCTCGCCAACGTGATGATTTAGTGAGGGCCATCATGTGGCAAGAAAACTGTGATAACCTGCTTGAATCCTATTGGCTGGGGTCTATTGGCTATCCCATGAAATATTTTTTATTAAAAAAGTAAACATTCCGGTTGTACAAGGCCAAACGGTACAAACAATAATTTTGTATTGGAGAAACTGAGTACCCTCACATCTGTACCAATGTACGGGGGGAGGGGGTGCAGGATATTCTGGTTATTAAAATGGTAAATGAGGCACAATCAATTTGACTGGAGACGAAGTTGAATCCAAACTGAGGTTTTATTAGTATCAGATGTGTGACCTCCCACAGCAGCTGGTGAAATGGCTGCGAGCTGGAGGCCATGTATATTTATACCCCGCCTCCTGTGCGGAGCTAGCATGCAGGGGCCACAGGTGAACCTGTAATGCAGGTTCTACTGTACAACCTCTAATATCAGAACGCAGTGGTTTACAACATTCACCCCTGTTAAAATTGAGTCCGGCGGGGGTGGTGGATAACTATATACAATTCGAAATTTTAATATTTACAGAGTCGCAAAAAAAATGTCTCTGGTCATCCGGCGGGCCGGTCAGAGGTTCAGCCGGTCCGGTGCCTTGATGGTCCTTTGAGATCGGCGAAGTGGTGACGACGATGTTGGCGCTGTCGTGGTCGAAGTTGACTCTGGGAGCGTGCAGAAATCCTCTTCATCGACGGGTGTGGGCAGGGGGAGGACGGACGGTCCGGGGGGGGGGGGGTGATGGGAGCGGCGGGGGAGGGGAGGGTGGTGCCGGGGGCGATGGGGGTGGTGTAGGGGTGGAACCTGCTGGTGCCAGGTCCCGTGGGAGACAGTATCCTGGCGGCTGTCAGGGAACGCCACGTAGGCGTACTGTGGGTTTGCGTGGAGCAGGTGCACCCTCTCCACCAACGGATCCGCCTTGTGGAGCCGCACATGTTTACGGAGAAGCACGGTTCCCGGAGCTGTGAGCCAAGTTGGGAGCGATACCCCGGATGTGGACTTCCTGGGGAAAGCAAAAAGACGTTCATGTGGTGTACTTTTAGTGGCAGTGTAGAGTAATGAGCGAATGGAATGTAGTGCATCAGGGAGGACCTCTTGCCAGTGGGAGGCCGGGAGTTTCCTGGATCGCAGGGCCAGCTGGACGGCCCTCCATACCGTCCCATTCTCCCTTTCTACCTGTCCGTTTCCCCGGGGGTTGGAGCTCGTCGTTCTGCTGGAGGCGATACCCCTGCTGAGCAGGAACTGACGTAGCTCATCACTCATGTCACTGTGAATGTAGGCGGGGAAGCCGAACAGAGTGAAGATAGAATTAAGGGCTTTAATGACGGTGGCAGGCGTCATGTCGGGGCATGGGATGGCGAAGGGAAAACGGGAGTATTCATCGATCACACTGAGGAAATATGTGTGTCGATCGGAGGAGGGGAGGGGGCCTTTGAAATCCACGCTGATGCGTTCAAAGGGGCGGGAGGCCTTCTCCAGGCGCGCGCGGTCCGGCCGGTAGGAGTGCAGCTTGCACTCCGCACAGACCTGGCAGTCCCTGGTGATTGTCCTTACTTCCTCGACGGAGAAGGGCAAATTTTGTGCCTTAACGAAATGGTACAACCGAGTGACCCCTGGGTGACAAAGGCTGTCGTGCAGGGTCCGGAGTATATCTACCTGTGCGCTGGCACATGTACCTCGGGATAGGGCGTCTGGGGGCTCGTTGAGTTTGCCAGGGCGATACTTAATCTCGTAATTATAGGTGGAGAGCTCGATCCTCCACCGCAAGATTTTATCATTTTTGATCATGCCCCGCTGTGTGTTGTTGAACATGAAGGATACCGACCGTTGGTCAGTGAGGAGAGTAAATCTCCTGCCGGCCAGGTAATGCCTCCAATGTCGCACAGCCTCAACGAAAGCCTGGGCCTCTTTTTCGACGGACGAGTGCCGAATTTCAGAGGCATGGAGGGTGCGGGAAAAGAATGCCACGGGCCTGCCTGCCTGATTGAGGGTGGCGGCAAGGGCGACGTCCGATGCGCGTTTTATACTTGGAATGGAAGTGTTTCATCTACAGCATGCATTCCAGCTTTGGCAATATCAGCTCTGATCCAGGCGAAGGCCTGTTGGGCCTTGGCCGTCAGGGGGAATTGAGTGGACTGTATGAGTGGGCGGGCCTTGTCTGCACATTTGGGACCCACTGCGCGTAATATGAGAACAACCCCAGGCAACGTTTGAGGGCCTTGGGGTAGTGGAGAAGGGGGAGCTCCACGAGGGGCGCATGCGGTCGGGATCGGGCCCCAGACCTCCGTTCTGGACCACGTAGCCGAGGATGGCTAAGCGGTTTGTGCGGAACACACACTTCTCCTTGTTATACGTGAGGTTGAGGAGAGTGGCGGTGTGGCGAAAGTTAGCAAGGTTGGCGTCGTGGTCCTGCTGGTCATGGCCGCAGATGGTCACATTGTCTAGGTACGGAAACGTGGCCCGCAAACCGTACCGGTCGACCATTCGGTCCATCTCCCTTTGGAAGACCGAAACCCCGTTGGTGATGCCGAAGGGGACCCTAAGGGAGTGATATAGCTGGCCGTCTGCCTTGAAGGCTTTACTTCAAGGTCCGATTTACGGATGGGGAGCTGGTGGTAGACAGATTTCAGGTCCACTGTTGAGAAGACCCGGTACTGTGCAATCTGGTTAACCATGTCAGATGTGCGTGGGAGGGGGTATGCCTCGAGCTGCGTATACCTGTTGATGGTCTGGATGTAGTCCACGACCATTCGGTTTTTCTCCCCAGTTTTAACCACTACCACTTGAGCTCTCCAGCAGCTGTTGCTGGCCTCGATGATGCCTTCCCGAAGCAACTGCTGGACCTCGGACCTGATGAAGGCCTTATCCTGGGTGCTGTACCGTCTGCTCCTGGTGGCGACGGGTTTGCAATCTGGAGTTAGATTGGCAAAGAGGGAAGGAGGATTGACCTTTAGGGTCGCGAGGTCGCACACAGTGGGGGGTGGTAAGGGTCCGCCGAATTTAAGGGTCAGGCTCTGGAGGTTGCACTGGAAGGCCAGGCCGAGGATAAGTGCAGCGCAGAGGTTAGGGAGAACGTAGAGGCGAAAGCCGTGGAGCTCCACGCCTTGGACTGTGAGCGTGACCGTGCAGTACCCCCGGATCGCTGCACTATCGGATCCGGAGGCCAGGGAGATTTTTTGATTAGTAGGGTGTACCTTAAGGGAGCAGCTCCTTACCGTATTTGGGGGTACAAAGCTTTCAGTGCTCCCGGAGTCCAGTAGGCAGGAGGTCACATGGCCGTTCACTTTCACGCTGGTGGCTGCGTTGGTCAGGTTATGTGGTCGAGACTGGTCGATTGCCATGGAGGCGAGCCGTCGGGTAGTGAGGCGGCTGTTGAGTTGAGGTCCTGGAACGCCGTTGGTGTCCATGTGGTGCGGGGTGGACAAGATCCTGGGGGTTACAAAATGGTGGCGTCCATAGAACGCACGTTGCGGGGGTGGAGCAAGATGGCGGCGTCCATGAAACGCACGTGATGCGCGGAGGTGAAGATGGTGGCGCCCATTGGTCGTACATGGCCTGGGGAGGAGAGGAGGATGGTGGCGCCCATTGTCCGTGACCGGGGGGGGGGGGGGGCGACCATGGCCGCTAAGCCGGCCTGGCACACCACAGCGAATTGGCGCTTCTTCCCGCAGGCCTTACAAAGGGCAACGCGGGCCGGGCAGCATTGGCGGGGGTGTCTTTTCTGGCCGCAAAAGTAGTATCGGGGCCCCCCGGGGATTGCAGGTGGGCACGTAGTGCAGGCGTATTGTGTGGGTAGTGCCCCCTCTGGGGCAGCTGCGTGTGGGGCCCATGAAGTGTAGGAGGAGTAGGTCGCGCGGTTGGGGGCGTAGGACTGGATATTGCACAGGGCCACCGTCATGGAGAGTGCTAGTGTTTTAGTCTCTGCGAGGTCACGCGTGGCCCCTTCTAGGAGCCGCTGCCTGATAATATCAGACCCAATCCCAGTCACAAAAGCGTCCGGCATAAGGAGATCTGAGTGCTCCTTAGCTGTAATGTCCTGGCAGTCACAGTCCTGAACTAGTGGGACCAGGGCCCTCCAGAAGTCCTCGATTGACTCACCAGTTAGTTGAGTACGCGTTGCGAGCGCGTGTCTGGTGAAGGGCGTGTTCGTCTTCTGTTTATAATTTTCTTTGAGTCGAGTCATGGGATCAGCGTAATTGGGCGCATCCTGGATCAGCGGGAAGACTTTGGAGCTGAGTCTGGAGTACAATATCTGGATCTTCTGAGCCTCTGGAACAGGGGTAGGCGCTTCAAAACAAGGTAGCCAGTGCTGGAAGTCCTTTCTGGCATCGCTTGAGTGTGGATCCAGCTGCAGGCGATCTGGTTTAATACGGAGGACCATTTCCTGAATCTGATACTAATAAATTGAGGCACGATCAATTTGACAGGAGTCGAAGTTGAATCCAAACTGAGGCTTTATTAGTATCAGATGTGTGGACTCCCACAGCAGCTGGCGAAATGGCTGCGAGCTGGAGGCCACGCACCTTTATACCCAGCCTCCTGGGCGGAGCTCGCATGCAGGGGCCACAGGTGAACCTGTAGTGCAGATTCTACCGTACAGCCTCTAATATCAGAACAGAGTGTTTTACCACAGTAAACAACACAGTTGTACAAAAATAAACGGTACAAACACTAACCTTTGCGCTGGAGAGACCAGATACCTTCGGCTCTGTACCAACATAAGAGGGAAGAAGGGGAGGAGGGAAGGTGGGGGATGGGGAGAGAGGGGAAAGGGGTGGGGGTGGGAAGGGAGGGGGGTTGTTGGTGGAGGAGGGCCCAATACAGCACTGCCTGAACTATCTAGGGAGGCAGAAAAACAAAGAACCCTCAATTATAGTGTGACAGATTCCGGGAGTCCCCAAGAGGGGGCGAAGGATGATACAGTGTCAGGCATGAGTGAGCACCACACCCCACTGTAAAGAGCCTCATGTGCACCCTCTGCTCCCGACATCGGGCAGTGGACAGCCTTCGGGCAGCTGCCCTCAGAGACCGGGTCCTCCAACACACTGAGTGCTAACCCAGGGCCTGCCTCAAACCCGCCACCAGGATCATCGACAGGTGGGATCTCCTTGGGCTCCTCCTGGGATCGGGGACAGAGAGAGGCAGTGGCGCAGACCCCTGCTCCATCTCCACTGCCGGAAGGCCCCGGAAACAACTCCGGAAACAGCTCCGGCATGGTGCTGGAGTTGCCTGCAGACAGAAGTTAGGACAGAGGGTCTTCCAAACCATATCCCGCTGAGAACCGAAGAAGCAGGAGGATATCACTGCCCCCCTCCCTGAGAAATCGAACAAGTCCAGGGTGCTAAAATGCACTGGAAGGAATGGCCCCCCTCAGGTCCATCTGAGCCTGAAGCACACTGATCAGGGGGCAGCTATGGATTCTGGATTTTTGTCACTATCCCTTTGCCTCTTTTCTTTCGGGGACTGGGTGTGATGTCGATGGGAATGAACGTGGAATGATGCTATTTGCGGGTGAGAGGGTCACACACTGGGGAGACTCCTATCTCAGGAGGCCCTCCCGGGCTGTCTCATCATCCCTCAATGTTCCTCCCCTGAGTTTGTGGCTGTGGCAGAGCACCCTCTGAGTCGAGGTCACGTACCTCACCGCTGACACACACAGGGCCTGAGCAGAAATGTCGCCGGGCTTGGCATCCGATGATGAAATTACACTGGGCTGGGGCTGTTGCTAGGTGATGGTGGAGCGAAGTGTAATGGCTGCACCCCAGGGCACTGGGTCAGTCAGGGTCAGAGGGTCAGATGGATCCGAACCTGACCCCTCTCGCACTGTCCTGTTTGACTTCTTCTGTGCCTTCCGGCCACACGGGTGCTCCCTCACCTCCACGCTGGCAGCCGAAATGTCGGTGGGTGCCGGCATGGCTCTCCCCAACAGGGGGTTAGTTCAAAGGTCAGTGGAAGGAGGGTGGCGGCACCAGCTGCGGCTCCGTGGTGGGTGCGGCAGCCTTAGAGTGGGACAACCTTTTCGAATATGCCCACCTTCTTGCAGCCGTGGCACCGCATGCCACCCATGGACCAGAAGCAGCGATAGGTTTTATCCCCGAAAGAGATCTCGAAAGCCCCTTCCAGGACCTCCTCCCGGGAAAGGCGAACAAAGACCTGGCGCTGGAAGGAGAAAATATGTTTGAGTGTGGGGCTCTGTGGCTGAGTGGGAGCGGTACTACCCTGGACTGTACCTCCCCCAGTAGAAGGAGGTGGGGGAAGAGGAGCTCCGTGGAATAAATGGTGGGACATTAGAGAGAATAACTCTCCCGGCAGTGCCCTCCAGTGGATCCACCGCCAGGTAGAACCTGCCCACTGTGAGCCCCTTTTCCAAGTCGAGCCTGACCGCCTGACGAGCCTGGCGGGACTCGGCCGAACTCGGCGGCCACTCGGCTCGTCGGTGCCCGGAGAATCGCCGGGGGGTGGGGGCGCGCTTTCAACGGCCCACGACCGGCGTGGCGGGAGCCCTGCGGGCACCCGAGAATCGGCGGGACAGAATCGGGAAGCCGGCATCGGGGTGGCAGGGTGCCGGCGCCGGGGCTGCAGGGTGCTGCCGCGGGGTTTCTCCGACCCGGCACAGGGGCAGAGGATCCCAGTCAGGGTCTAAAGCCCGGCAGGGGCCCAGCAAAATAGTCCACGGATGTTATCCTGCCTCAACGCAATTGGCAGATGAAAAATAAATAAAGTCCAGATGCATCAACTTTCCTTTCCTCTTCGTCCCCTTCCATGTGTTGCAGCAACCTCCTGTTTGCTGTGAGGCCTCAGGCCCTAGGGCCCTGCAGATGAAACAGACAACAAACAGACAACAAACAGTCCCTGCCACTCCTCCCCTCCTTCTGCTGCAGGCTGTGGGGATAAAGGGAGGTTGGCAAGCAGTGTGTGATGCACTATCAACTAGGACGAGATGAGAGTAGAATGTAATCAAGGCTTTATTACACAGAGATGTGTGGCCTCCTACAGCAGCTTACGAAATGGCTGCTGTTCGGAGAGCACACAGATTTATACTCCGCCTCCTGGGCGGAGCCAGCAGGCAGGGAACTACCTCCGTACCTGTAGCACAGGGGCCTTACCGTAACTTTACTTTAGGGCAGCACGGTAGCATTGTGGATAGCACAAATGCTTCACAGCTCCAGGGTCCCAGGTTCGATTCCGGCTTGGGTCACTGTCTGTGCGGAGTCTGCACATTCTCCCCGTGTGTGCGTTGGTTTCCTCCGGGTGCTCTGGTTTCCTCCCACAGTCCAAAGATGTGCGGGTTAGGTGGATTGGCCATGCTAAATTGCCCATAGTGTCCAAAATTGCCCTTGGTGTAGGGTGGGGTTGCTGGGTTATGGGGATAGGGTGGATCTGTGGACCTTGGGTGGGGTGCTCTTTCCAAGAGCCAGTGCAGACTCGATGGGCCGAATAGCCTCCTTCTGCACTGTAAATTCTATTCTATGATGTAACACCCATATATACAATATAATACAACAGTGGTGACTACCACATTCACCCCCTTATTAAAAATGAGTCTGGGGGTGGTGGTGGAAAACTATATACATACAGATTGGTTTTCAAATTACAGAGACGGTTTAGACGATCGGGCGCCTTGATCTGTCGTTGAGAGCGCCGCAGTGCTGGTGGCGACACAGGCGTCAGCTTGGTCTTCGGTGCCTCCGGGAGCGTGTCGAAATCCTCTTCATCCCCATATGGAACAAGGGGAGGACGGATTGTCCTGTAGCGGGGGCTGCGGTGGGGTGTGCCGGGGAAGGGTATCGCCGGGGCTGGGGGGGGGGGGGGGGGGGGGGGAGGGGCGGGGGGGGGGGGGGCGGGGGGGGGGGGGACCCAGCTGGTGCCAGATCCCTGAGGGAGACTGTGTCTTGGCGGCCATCGGGGTACGCTATGTGGGCGTACTGTGGGTTTGCATGGAGTAGCTGTACTCTCTCAACCAATGGGTCTGCCTTGTGGAGCCGCACGTGCTTGCGGAGGAGAACGGGTCCTGGAGTTGCCAGCCACGTTGGGAGCGAAACGCCGGAGGTGGACTTCCTGGGGAAAGCAAATAGACGTTCACGGGGTTTCGTTGGTCGCGGTGCACAGGAGCAACCAAATGGAGTGAAGTGCGTCGGAGAGGACCTCCTGCCAGCGGGAGGCCGGGAGATTTCGTGACCGTAGGGCCAGCACGGCGGCCCTCCAGACCGGCCCATTCTCCTGCTCCACCTGCCCGTTTCCCTTGGGGTTGTAAGTGGTCGTCCTGCCCCTGTTGAGAAGGTACTGGCGCAGCTCCTCGCTCATAAATGAGGATCCCCGGTCGCAGACGGGGTGAGGCACGATCAATTTGGCTGGAGACAAAGTTGAATTCAAACTGAGGCTTTATTAGTATCAGATGTGTGGCCTCCTACAGCAGCTGACGAAATGGCTGCGAGCTGGAGGCCACGCATATTTATAACCCGGCTCCTGGGCGGAGCTAGCATGCAGGGGCCCAGGTGAACCAAAGTGCAGGTTCTACCGTACAACCATTAATATAAGAACACAGTGGTTTACCACATTCACCCCCTGTTAAAATTGAGTCCGGCGGGGGTGGTGGATAACTATATACAATTAGCAATCTTTACTATTTACAGAACAGTAAAAAAAATGTCTCTGGTCATCCGGCGGGCCGGTCAGAGGTTCAGCCGGTCCAGCGCCTTGATCGTCCTTTAAGATCGACGAAGTGGAGCCAGCAATGTTGGTGCTGTCGTGGTCGAAGTTGACTCCGGGAGCGTGCCAAAATCCTCTTCATCACGGGGGTGGGCAGGGGTATGACGGACAGTCCTAGGGGGGGTGATGGTGCGGCGGGGGACGGGAGGGTGGTGGCGAGGGTGGTGTGGGGGTGGAACCTGCTGGTGCCAGGTCCCTGAGGGAGACGGTATCCTGGCGGCCGTCGGGGAAGGCCACGTAGGCGTACTGTGGGTTTGCATGGAGCAGATGCACCCTTTCCACCAGCGGATCCGCCTTGTGGAGCCGCACATGTTTACGGAGAAGCACGGTTCCCGGAGCTGTGAGCCAAGTTGGGAGCGATACCCCGGATGTGGACTTCCTGGGGAAGGCAAAAAGACGTTCGTGCGGTGTACTGTTAGTAGCAGTGCAGAGTAATGAGCGAATGGAATGTAGTGCATCAGGGAGGACCTCTTGCCAGCGGGAGGCCGGGAGATTTCTAGACCATAGGGCCAGCTGGACGGCCCTCCATACCGTCCCATTCTCCCTTTCTACCCGTCCGTTTCCCCGGGGGTTGTAGCTCATCGTTCTGCTGGAGGCGATACCCCTGCTGAGCGGGAATTGACGTAGCTCATCACTCATGAATGAGGATCTCCTGTCACTGTGGATGTAGGAGGGGAAGCCTGATGTGTTGGGTGCTCTGAGATACAGACGAACCAACACGGTTGCGATTGGTACAATGCAGTTTTATTCCTTTAAACTATTTATATAACAAACTTGGTACTCAGCACGTGTGAATGTCTGGCTTTGAGGTCCTTGCCCTGTGCCGTCTGCTGATGGACTGCCCAGGAAGTGTTGTGTTTCTTGTTTTGTACTGTGTATGCTCTTGTCTGTGATTGGCTGTCGTGTTATGTGTGCTAATACGTCCGTTGCTCTGTCTATCATTATATATGTGTGTATGTGCTGTGATGTTCACTTGAATATCATGACATCCCCCCTTTTTTTACAAGATTATGTGCCTACGTGGTTATAAATAGAAATGTGTACTGAGTGCAGCTAAATGTGTGTGTGTGTAATATTTACAGCATGTACATGGGGCTTAACTATATACAAGGGGCGATGTCGGGTGTGACATACTAACGAGGTTGTACCAGAACAAAAAAAAAACGTGGAAATGTGGAACGATGAAACAAATGCCTGTAACGAGAAGAACATAGACATGTTACAACAGTGGTTGCATGAGTTCAACGTGTAAACAGTCTCATAAGTCTAGTCTAGTAGGTGGGCGACAAATTCGGGTTGACCGCCTCAAGGGTGGGTCGGGAACCACCGGCTGAGGTGCGGGCCTGGCCACGGGCGTCGACGGAAAGGGCATGGTAGCAGGCAGCTCCAGGAAGTCGCTATCAGGAACCACAGGAGGACACGGCGTCAGTGTCAGGTCTCATTGCAAGCCTGGAAGTAGGTGAAGAGCCCGGCGATTGCGCCTACGCACGGATCCATCAGGCATGCGTACCAGGAACAAGCGGGGAGCCACGCATCGGAGAACTTCGGCAGATGCTGACCAGCCACCTTCTGGTAGGTGGATGCGGACGTCGTCTCCAGGGGCCAGGGCGGGAAGATCAGTTGCCCGCGTGTCATATGACCTCTTCTGGCGACCGCGCTGCAGTTGCATCCTATGCAGTACCGGAGCATGGTCTATTGTTGGTGCCAGGATGGAAGGCACAGTGGTCCTGAGGGCGCGACCCATCAGCAGCTGTGCTGGTGAGAGACCAGTGGCTAGTGGGGCCGAGCGATAGGTCAGCAGGGCGAGGCAGAAGTCCGACCCGGCAGCAGCAGCCTTGCAGAGGAGCCGCTTGGCAATGTGAACGCCCTTCTCCGCCTTTCCATTTGACTGGGGGTGCAGAGGGCTGGACGTCACGTGTGTGAAGCCACACGAGGCAGCAAACAATGATCATTCCTGGCTGGCGAAACAGGGCCCATTGTCCGACATGACAGTCATTGGAATGCCGTGGCGAGCAAAGGTGTCTTTGCAGGCCCTGATGACAGCAGACAACGTCAAATCGTGCAGGCGTATGACTTCTGGGTAGTTGGAGAAGTAGTTAACTATGATGACATAGTCCCTGCCGAGCGCATGAAACAGGTCCACACCCACTTTCGCCCAGGGGGACGTCACCAGCTCATGGGGCAGAAGCGTTTCAGGAGGTTGCGCCGGCTGAAACCTTTGGCAGGTTGTACAGTTGATCACCATGTTGGCAATATCGTCACTGATGTCCGGCCAGTATACCGTCTCTCGGGCCCTCCGTCTGCACTTCTCGACCCCCAAGTGGCCTTCATGTAGTTGGTCGAGAACCAGCTGTGCGGAATCACAATCCGGTCCAGCTTCAGAAGGACGCCATCAATGACGGCCAGGTCATCTTGGACTTTGTAGAACTGCGGGCACTGCCCTTTGAGCCACCCTCCAGTCATGTGGCGCATCACACGCTGTAGAAGAGGGTCTGCCGCAGTCTCTCGGCGAATACGGGCCAGACTGGAGTCGTCAGCTGGAAGATTTGCCGATATAAAAGCCACCTGTGCCTCGACCTGACATACGAACCCCTCCGCATCTGGCGGCGTGCTCACTGCTCTGGATAGGGCATCCGCAACGATGAGTTCCTTCCCTGGGGTGTAGAGCAGTTGGAAGTCGTACCACCTGAGTTTAAGTAGGATGCGCTGGAGGCGAGGGGTCATCTCGTTCAGGTCCTTGTTTATTATGCTGACCAGGGGACGGTGGTCAGTTTCGACTGTGAACCGGGGAAGACCATATACATAATCATGGAACTTGTCTAAACCGGTTAGCAAGCCCAGGCACTCCTTTTCGATTTGCGCGTAGCGCTGCTCTGTGGGGGTCATGGCTCACGATGCATAGGCAACTGGGGCCCATGATGCCGTGTCATCCTCTGCAGGAGCACTGCTCCAATGCCGGATTGGCTGGCATCAGTCGAGATTTTGGTGGGACGAGACGTGTCGAAGAACGCCAATACCGGTGCAGTGGTGAGTTTGAGTTTGAGTTCCTCCCATTCCAGCTGGTGTGTGTGCTGCCACTGGAACTCCGTGGACTTTTTGACTAGGTGGCGCAGAGCCATCGTGTGGGAGGCAAGGTTGGGAATGAACTTCCCCAGGAAGTTGACCATGCCTATGAAGCGTAGCACTGCTTTCCTGTCGGCCGTCTGCGGCATGGCTGTGATGGCGCTCACCTTGTCTGCATCGGACGGACCCCTGACAGGGAGATATGGTCCCCCAGGAACTTCAACTCTGTCTGGCCAAAGGAACACTTGGCTCGGTTGAGGCGCAGGCCGTTTTCCCGTATGCGGGCAAAAACGCGTTGGAGACGATATCTGTGCTCCTGTGGTGTGGTGGACCAGATGATGACGTCGTCCATATATACGTGCACACCTTCGATGCCTTCCATCATCTGCTCCATGATCCTATGAAAGACCTCGGATGCCGAGATGATGCCAAATGGCATCCAGTTGTAGCAGAACCTGCCGAAAGGGGTGTTGAAGGAGCATAGCTTTCGGCTGGAGGGATCGAGTTGGATCTGCCAGAACCCCTTAGAAGCATCCAGTTTCGTAAATATTTTTGCCTGGGCCATTTCACTGGTGATCTCCTCCCGTTTGGGTATGGGATAATGTTCCCTCATGATATTATTATTGAGGTCTTTGGGATCAATACAGATGCGGAGCTCGTCGGAGGGCTTCTTGACACACATCATGGAGCTGACCCACGGCATGGGCTCCGTGACCCTGGATCGGACCCCTTGGTCCTGGCGATCCTGCAGCTGCTGCTTGAGGCGGTCTTTAAGTGGCGCAGGAACCCTGCGAGGTGCGTGAATGACCAGGATGGCGTCCGGTTTGAGGCGAATTCAGTAGGTGTATGGCAGTGTTCCCATGCCCTCGAATGCCTCCTCGTTGTGGGCGAGGAGCGATTGGAGCTGTGCATTGAACTCTGCATCCGGGAAGTCAGATGTGCCGTCTGGAGAGAGGGAGTGGACTCGTTGCACAAGGCGGAGAGCCTTGCATGCCTGTGCGCCCAACAGGGAGTCCTTCGATGAGCCGACTATCTCGAACGAGAGTGTGGGCGTGTGTGTTGTGTGTCACCTGGAGCTGGCAGGATCCCATAGCCGGGATAACGTTCCCGTTGTAGTTGACCATCCTGCACCGGGACGGCCGGATTGGTGGTCTGACCTTCATGGCGTAGAAGGCGGACCATGCTACGAGGTTGGCGGAGGCGCCAGTGTCCAGGCGGAAAGTGATCGGCGATCGGTTGACCGTCAGGGTGGCACACCATTCATCACCCGGATTGATTGTGTTGACCCGGTTCCCATCAATGACCGCAACCCGGAAGGCGTCTTGGTCATCTGTGTCATCGGTTAGGATGTCGTAATGTGGAGGCTGAATGGTCCGCACGTTCCTGCGAGGTTGTCGGAGATGCGGAAGATCAACAGGTTGAGCCCCCCGACAGTAAGCAGCGTAGTGGCCCACCTTGCCACAGTGTAGGCATTGTCGGATTTTTGCGGGACATTGCCCTTTTAAATGTGCAGCTCCACGTTGCCGCACGTTGTCATGTCATGGCGTTCGTTACGCCACTGCGCATGCGCAGTTCGGTCTTGCGTCGAGCGTGCCTGCGCATCACATCCCTCAGTGTTGCCGTAGGTTTTGGCGCGCACAAGCGCGGGAGGCCTCGAAAAGCGCGCGAAACGGCCGCCCTCGTCCGGGCCGCAGGCCGGGAGAAACACGATCGCCTGGACCCATTCGGCCTCGTGGGGCACCTGGCTCGCCGATCCGGTCACGTAGGACCCCCTCCGCGCTGATTCGGTCGTCTGAAATTGGGCATAGCGGCTAGTCGCGTTCTCGTGCAGGACACAGGCTTCAACTGCAGATGCTAAGGTCAGGCCTTTTATTTTTAGAAGCTGCTGGCGTAGACTGCCGGAGGCAACCCCAAAAACGATCTGGTCCCGGATCATGGACTCTGAGGTGGTGTCGTAACCGCAGGACTGCGCGAGTATGCGGAGATGCGTCAGGAAGGACTGAAAGAGCTCATCCTTTCCTTGCAGGCGCTGTTGGAAGACATACCTCTCAAAGTTCTCGTTGACCTCAACGTTGAAGTGTTGGTCGAGCTTGAGGAGGACCGTGTCATATTTAGATTTGTCCTCGCCTTCCGCGAACACCAGGGAGTTGTCTTCATGGATGGCGTGTTGACCTGCGGTGGTGAGGAGGATGGCGATCTTCCTTTTGTCCGAGGCGCCCTGTTTATCGTTGGCTTCCATAAA
Source organism: Scyliorhinus torazame (assembly GCF_047496885.1). Taxonomy (NCBI): domain Eukaryota; kingdom Metazoa; phylum Chordata; class Chondrichthyes; order Carcharhiniformes; family Scyliorhinidae; genus Scyliorhinus; species Scyliorhinus torazame. The sequence goes on from NC_092713.1 coordinate 245,717,691, forward strand.
GAGTTCGAAGCGCTGCTTGAACAGCGTCCAATTTATGCCAAGGTTCCCAGCGACTTGCAATGGCTGCGGTGTGTTGATGGTGTCCATGGCGCAGGATGGCAGATTTGTAGGTAGGTTTTGATTCACGTCTGGTACCATGATGTGTTGGGTGCTCTGAGTTACAGACGAACCAACACGGTTGCGATTGGTACAATGCAGTTTTATTCCTTTATATAACAAACTTGGTACTCAGCACGTGGTTACTGTGTGAGTGTCTGGCTTTGAGGTCCTTGCCCTGTGCCGTCTCCTGATGGACTGCCCAGGAAGTGTTGTGTTTCTTGTTTTGTACTGTGTATGCTCTTGTCTGTGATTGGCTGCAGTGTTATGTGTGCTAATTGGTCCGTTGCTCTGTCTATCATTATGTATGTGTGTATGTGCTGTGATGTTCACTTGAATATCATGACAAAGCCGAACAGAGTGAATATAGAATTAAGGGCTTTAATGACGGTGGCAGGCATCATGTCGGGGCATGGGATGGCGAAGGGAAAAAGGGAGTATTCATCGATCACACTGAGGAAATATGTGTGTCGATCGGGGGAGGGGAGGGGGCCTTTGAAATCCACGCTGAGGTTTTCAAAGGGGCGGGAGGTCTTCACCAGGTACGTGCGGTCCGGCCGGTAGAATTGCGGCTTGCACTCCGCACAGACCTGGCAGTCCCTGGTGATCGTCCTTACTTCCTCGACGGAGTAGGGCAAATTTTGTGCCTTAATGAAGTGGTACAACCGAGTGACCCCTGGGTGACAAAAGCTGTTGTGCAGGGCCCGGAGTCAGTCTACCTGTGCGCTGGCACATGTACCTCGGGATAGGGCATCTGGGGGCTCGTTGAGTTTGCCAGGGCAATACTTAATCTCGTAGTTATAGGTGGAGAGCTCGATTCTCCACCGCAAGATTTTATCATTTTTGATCTTGCCCCGCTGTGTGTTGTTGAACATGAAGGTTACCAACCATTGGTCAGTGAGGAGAATGAATCTCCTGCCGGCCAGGTAATGCCTCCAATGTCGCACAGCCTCAACGATAGCCTGGGCCTCCTTTTCAAGAGATGAGTGCCGGATTTTGGAGGCATGGAGGGTCCGCACCTCCATGCCACGGGCATGCCACGGAAAAGAATGCCACGGGCCTGCCTGGCTGGTTGAGAGTAGCGGCAAGGGCGACGTCCGATGCGTCACTTTCTACTTGGAAAGGAAGTGCTTCGTCTACAGTGTGCATTCCAGCTTTGGCAATATCAGCTCTGATCCGGGCGAAAGCCTGTTGGTCCTCGGCTGTCAAGGGGAAATGAGTGGACTGTATGAGTGGGCGGGCCTTGTCCGCATAGTTTGGGACCCACTGTGCATAATACGAGAAGAACCCCAGGCAGCGTTTATGGCCCTTGGGGCAGTGGGGGACGTGGAGCTCCATGAGGGGGCGCATGCGGTCGGGATCGGGCCCCAGAACTCTGTTCTGGGTTCTGGACCACGTAGCCGAGGATGGCTAAGCGGTTTGTACGGAACACTCACTTCACCTTGTTATACGTGAGGTTGAGGAGAGTGGCGGTGCGGAGAAATTTAGCGAGGTTGGCGCCGTGGTCCTGCTGATCATGGCTGCAGATGGTCACATTTTCTAGGTGCGGAAACGTGTCCCGCAAGCCATACCAGTCGACCATTCGGTCCATCTCCCTTTGGAAGACCGAAACCCCATTGGTGACGCCGAAGGGGATCCTAAGGAAGTAATATAGACGACCGTCTGCCTCGAACGCCGGGTATGGCCGATCCGACTTACGGATGGGGAGCTGGTGGTAAGTGGATTTCAGGTCCACCGTTGAGAAGACCCGGTTCTGTGCAATCTGGTTTATCATGTCAGATATGCGTGGGAGGGGGTACGCGTCGAGCTGCGTGTACCTGTTGATGGTCTGGCTGTAGTCCACGACCATTCGGTTTTTCTCCCCAGATTTAACCACTGCTTGAGCTCTCCAAGGGCTGTTGCTGGCCTCGATGACTCCCTCCCGAAGCAACCGCTGGACCTCGGACCTGATGAAGGCCTTATTCTGGGTGCTGTACCGTCTGCTCCTGGTGGCGACGGGTTTGCAATCTGGAGTTAGATTGGCAAAGAGGGAAGGAGGATTGACCTTTAGGGTCGCGAGGTCGCACACAGAGAGGGGTGGTAAGGGCCCGCCGAATTTAAGGGTCAGGTTCTGGAGGTCGCACTGAAAATCTAGGCCAAGGGTAAGTGCAGCGCAGAGGTTAGGGAGGACGTAGAGGCGAAAACCGCGGAACTCTACACCTTGGACTGTGAGCGTGACCATGCAGTACCCCCGGATCGCTACGCGATGGGATCCGGAGGCCAGGGAGATACTTTGATTGGTAGGGTGTACCTTAAGGGAGCAGCGCCTTACTGTATTTGGATGTACAAAGCTCTCGGTGCTCCCGGAGTCCAGTAGGCAGGAGGTCACATGGCCGTTGAGTTTTACGCTGTTGGATGCGTTAGTCAGAGTATGTGGTCGGGACTGGTCGATTGCCATGGATGCGAGTCGTTGATCGTCGGATAGTGAGACGGCCATTGACTTGGAGTCCTGTGCTGTGGGGTGGACAAGATGTCGCCGCCCGGAGGTCCTGGGGATTACAAAATGGCGGCACCCATAGAACGCCCGTGTTGTGCGGGGAGAAGATGGCGGCGCCCATTGCTCGCACATAGCCTGGGGAGGAGGGGAGGATAGCGCCCATTTACCGTGACCGGGGGGGGTGGGTCAACCGCTACCGCTGAGCGGCCCTGGCACACCGCTGCGTAGTTGCCCTTCTTCCCGCAGGCCTTACAAAGGGCAGCGCGGGTCGGGCAGCGTTGGCGGGGGTGACTTTTCTGGCCGCAAAAATAGCATCGGGGCCCCCCGGAGATCACTGGCTGGTGCATAGCGCAGGCGTATTGGGTGGGTAGCGCCCGTGCTGGGGCCGATGCCTGTAGGGCCCATGGAGCGTAGGAGGAGTGGGCCGAGCGGTTGAGGGCGTAGGACTGGACATTGCGCAAGGTGACCGTCATGGAAAGCGCTAGTGTTTTAGTCTCTGCGAGGTCACGCGTGGCCCCTTCTAGGAGCCGCTGTCTGATAACATCAGACCCAATCCCAGTTACAAAAGCGTCCCGCATAAGGTGATCTGAGTGCTCCTTAGCTGTAACGTCCTGGCAGTCACAGTCCCGCACTAGTGGGATCAGAGCCCTCCAGAAGTCCTCGATTGACTCACCAGGTAGTTGAGTACGCGTTGCGAGCGTGTGTCTGGTGAAGGGCGTGTTCGTCTTCTGCTCATAATTTTCTTTGAGTTCAATCATGGCATCAGCGTAATTGGGCGCTTCCTGGATCAGCGGGAAGACTTTGGAGATGAGTCTGGAGTACAAGATTTGAATCTTCTGAGCCTCTGGAACAGGGGTCGGCGCCGAGTTGCTATACGCTTCAAAACAAACTAGCCAGTGCTGAAAGTCCTTTCTGGCGTTGCTTGCGTGTGGAACCAGCTGCAGGCGATCTGATTTAATCCAGAGGTCCATCTTCCGAATCTGATACTAATAAATTGAGGCACGATCAATTTGGCTGGAGACGAAGTTGAATTCAAACTGAGGCTTTATTAGTATCAGATGTGTGGCCTCCTACAGCAGCTGACGAAATGGCTGCGAGCTGGAGGTCACACATATTTATAACCCGGCTCCTGGGCGGAGCTAGCATGCAGGGGCCCAGGTGAACCTGTAGTGCAGGTTCTACCGTACAACCCTTAATATAAGAACACAGTGGTTTACCACACGGGGAAACCGAACAGAGTGAAGATGGTGGCAGACGTCGTATCGGGCATGGGACGGCGAAGGGGAATCGGAAATTTTGACGACCACATTAAGAAAGTACGTGTTGCGGATGGTGGAGGGGTGGGGCCTTTTGAAGTCCACGCTGAGGCGTTCAAAGGGGCGGGAGGCCTTTACCAGGCACGCACGGTCTGGCCGGTAGAAGTGCGGTTTACACTCCGTGCAGACCTGGCAGTCTCTGGTGATAGCCCTGACTTCCTCGATGGAGTAGGGAAGATTGCGGGCCTTAATGAAGTGGTAAAAGCGGGTGACTCCCGGGTGACAGAGATCATCGTGCAGGGTCCGGAGTCGGTCCACTTGTGCGCTGGCACATGTACCTCGGGACAGGGCATCGGGGGGCTCGTTGAGTTTACCAGGGCAATATAAAATCTCATAATTGTAGGTGGAGAGCTTGATCCTCCACCTCAAGATTTTATAGTTTTGATCTTACCCCGCTGTGTGTTGTTAAACATGAAGGCAACCGACTGTTGATCAGTGAGGAGAGTGACTCTCCTGCCGGCCAGGTAATGCCTCCAATGTCGCACAGCTTCAACGATCGCTTGGGCCTCCTTTTCGACGGAGGACTGCCGAATTTTGGAGGCGTGGAGGGTGCGGGAAAATAATGCCACAGGCCTGCCTACCTGGTTGAAGGTGGCGGCCAGAGCGATGTCTGATGCATCACTCTCGACTTGGAAAGGGAGCGTCTCGTCGACCACGTGCATCGCAGCCTTGGCGATGTCGGCCTTGATACAGTTGAAGGCCTGGTGAGCCTCGGCCGTCAGTGGGAAAGCGGTGGATTGAATGAGTGGGTGGGCCTTGTCCGCATAGTTTGGGACCCACTGGGCGAAATACAAAAAGAACCCCAGGCATCGTATGAGGGCCTTGGGGCAATGGGGGAGGGGGAGTTCCATGAGGGGGCGCATGCGATCGGGGTCAGGCCACAGAACTCCGTTCTGAACCACATAGCCAAGGATGGCTAATCGGTTTGTGCTGAACACACACTTCTCCTTGTTGTAAGTTAGGTTGCCGAGTATGGCGGCGTGGAGAAATTTGAAAAGGTTAGCGTCGTGGTCCTGCTGGTCGTGGCCGCAGATGGTGACGTTGTCCAGGTACGGGAAAGTGGCCCGCAGCCCGTACCGGTCAACCATTCAGTCCATCTCCCGTTGGAAGACCGAGACCCCGTTGGTGACGCCGAAGGGAACCCTAAGGAAATGGTAAAGGCGTCCGTCTGCTTCAAATGCAGTTCATGGGCGGTCCGCCTTACGGATGGGGAGCTGGTGGTAGGCAGATTTCAGGTCCACTGTCAAGAAGACCCGGTACTGCGCAATCTGATTGACCATATCAGATATGCGTGGGAGGGGGTATGCGTCGAGCTGCATGTACCGATTGATGGTCTGACTGTCGTCAACGACCATCCTGTTTTTCTCCCCGGTTTTCACCACTACCATTTGGGCTCTTCAGGGGCTGTTGCTGGCCTCGATGATACCTTTCCGCAGCAGCCGCTGGACCTCAGACCTGATGAAGGACCTGTCCTAGGTGCTGTACCGTCTGCTCCTGGTGGCGATGGGTTTGTAATCCGGGGTGAGGTTTGCAAACAGGGAAGGCGGGTTGACCTTAAGGGTCGCAAGGCCGCAAACAGTAAGAGGTGGTAGGGGCCAGCCAAATTTCAAGGTTAAGCTCTGGAGGTTGCACTGGAAGTCCAGGCCGAGTAGCAAGGCAGTGCAGAGGTTGGGGAGGACGTAGAGCCGGAAGCCTCTGAGCTCTACACCCTGGACGGTGAGGGTGGTGATGCAGTACCCCCGGATCGCCACGGAGTGGGATCCGGGGGCCAGGGAGATTCTTTGGTTAGCGGGGTGTACCGTGAGGGAGCAGCGCCTTACCGTATCGAGGTGGATGAAGTTCTCAGTGCTCCCGGAGTCCAGAAGGCAGGACATCTCGTGCCTGTCGAGCTTCACCTTTGTTGAAGCGGTCACGAGGTCGTGCGGTCGAGACTGGTCGATCGTGACCGAGGCGAGACGCGGCTGGTCGGCAGCGGTTGCAGCCCAATGAGGTGCCCGACGGGCAGGGGTCCTGAGGCGGGTAAGATGGCGGTGCCTACGGGCCGCACGTGTCCTGGGGCAGGCAAGATGGCGGCACCCTTGGGCCGCAAGTGTCCTGGAGCAGGCAAGATGGCAGTGCCCATTCGTTCTGAGGCAAGCAAGATGGCAGCACCCACGGGCCGCACGTGTTGTGAGTGGAGCAAGATGGCAGCACCCATTGACCGCACAAGGGGGCTGCCAGGACAATAGCAGCGATTGAGCGGGCCTGGCACACTGCAGTGAAATGTCCATTCTTCACAGGCCTTGCAGAGCGCGCTCCGCGCTGGCACCACTGCCGGGGTGTTTTGTCTGTCCGCAGAAGTAGCACTTGGGTCCCCCGGGGTTGGTTGGCTGCTGCGCAGTGCAAGCGTGGGGTTGGCTGAGGGTGGCCGCTGGCAGGGTCCACGATGCACAGGGGGGTGGGCCGTGCGGTCGGGAGCATAAGCCTGTACGTTGCGTGAGACGACTGTGAGCGAGAGCGCTAGTTTCTTGGTCGCCGCGAGGTCAAGCGTGGCCCCTTCTAAGAGGCGCTGGTCGATGTAGTCAGATCCTATGCCCGTAACGAACGCGTCTCTCATTAGCAGGTTTGAATGTTCAGTGGCTGAATTAGCCTGGCAGTCACAGTCTCTCACCAGGGCGAGCAGGGCACGCTAAGAATCTTTCACAGACTCACGGTGCCACGTGGTTAGGAGGTGCCTGGCGTACATCTTGTTGGTCTGCTGAGCGTAATTCTCCTTCAGTAGCGCCATGGCCTCTGCATAGGTAGGTGCGTCCTGGACGAGGGGAGAAACATTGGCGCTCAGCCGTGTGTACAGAATCTGGAGCTTCTGTGCTTCTGAGATTGGGTCTGGTGCAGATCCGATGTATGCTTCAAAGCAAGCTAGCCAATGTTGCAAGTCCTTTTTGGCATTGTCTGCTTGAGGATGCAGCTGCAGGCGATCTGGCTTGATGCGGAGGTCCATCTCTGAAAAATCTCTGTATAATAAATTGATGCACTATCAATTACGACGAGACAAGAGTAGAATGTAATCGAGGCTTTATTACACAGAGATGTGTGGCCTCCTACAGCAGCTTATGAAATGGCTGCTGTTCGGAGAGCACACACATTTATACTCCGCCTCCTGGGCGGAGCCAGCAGGCAGGGATCTACCCCGTACCTGCAGTACAGGGGCCTTACCGTAATACCCATATATAATACAATACAACACAGTGTGTAAATCAAGTCCCAGGCTGGGGTTCAGGCCAGGCCAGGCCAAATCTTCCCCTGTCGAGATTTCTTTCCCTCTCTTTCAGCTTCCTGTAGCAGCCACTCAGCTTCAAATAAAACAGGCAGCAGCAAATCTCTCCTTTTGTCCATGGAACAGCATCTTGCACGGTTCAAAATCCACTGTTTAGTAGCTCGCAGGACATACTTGGGGAGAATGGGCTCCCCTAATGAGGGGGGATGGGGAAATCATTGGCAGTTACACCTGTATAAATAGAGCTGGCCAGTGTGGTACCAGCTAGAGTAGGAAAGAATGGTGTACTATGGCTGCTGCATATCTATAATTGTACATTAAGTTCCTTTCTGTTTGAATCTACACACGTGCTGGATTCTTTGGGGCCCTCACAAAAGAAACCCGTCAGTAATATTGAAATTTATTATGATTCATTTAAATGAGGTTCCCACCATTTGTGGGCGTGAACCTCATGAGGCCATCAGCGACGGACAGGAACATTTTTCTACCCATGTCATTGTTCTCTCAGATGCAGATTGCGGGCTGAAAATCGCTCCCATTTGCTTTTGAACCTCTTGGGTTTTACACATGACTTCTACCTGATTTACAGCAAATGATTGGGAAAATCGACAATAGTTTAACCCCAATATATGCAGAAAAGTTTGAATCAGAAATATGTTAGCAAATGCATAATTTTGAATAAGATCCATAATCCTATCCTGATTTATCTGTTGTATGATGTGGAGATGCCGGCGTTGGACTGGGGTGAGCACAGTAAGAAGTCTTACAACACCAGGTTAAAGTGCAAAAGATTTGTTTCAAATCACTAGCTTTCGGGGCACTGCCCCTTCCTCAGGTTCCTCATTCACCTGAGGAAGGAGCAGTGCTCCGAAAGCTAATGATTTGAAACAAATCTGTTGGACTTTAACCTGATGTTGTAAGACTTCTTACTGTACCTATTTTATGTTTGAAATGATGAGGTGAAGTGCTGTGCAGCGATTTTCAACAATGACCAACAAAGAAGGCATTTGGATTGCATATGCTATTAGTGTCAGAGGGAAGAGACAATTGGGGACGAGAATGTAAAGCTGAAAGAAGTCTAGGTCAGGTGCGACTTGTATTGACAGATCTTTTTTGTTATTGTTAAGTTCAACAGTTACCTCATTTTCTTGTCTAATGGCTGCTGGCTCAGTACTTAATACAGTATAAAGTCTGTGATTTATCTCACGCCAAGTTCTATCATACGTTGCAGATCACAGGCCTTAAAGCCTGTGCCAAGCAAGATTTCTTTTTCGTTATGGGTATTGCTTTTAGACTGTATAACTTAGTATTGCAGCAGATCTTGCTGAATAACTCTAACTCACTCTAATACCATCTGGCTAGATCTTGCTGCTCTTAATGAAACCTTATAATAGTGGATACAACAGAGATGAGCAGATGAAAGATGGTGATAGTACGATAAATGTTCTCTGTTGTGCTGAAAATGCCAGACTAACAAATGGTATCTAACATAGTACACCATAAACATTCTTCTTTATCGACATCAAGCTGACGTACAGATTATGGGAAGAAAACAAATCCCAGACTTGTTGGTTCAAAATTGCTACTGATGTGCTGGGTGTTCTGGATCACAAACAGGTCAACAACACTTGAAGTGGTGCAACTCTATTTTATTATAAGGTTAACTATATTAACATACTTGAGCTGTGGGTAAATGCAATACCAGCTTTAACTGTTGACCCTTGCCTAGTCCTAACCAGGTGATGCACTCAGCACATGGTGAATGTCTGTGTTGCAGGCTGTGAGCTCTGTGCTCCGAGCTGGCTGCTACTAGAATGAGCGGGAACTCTCCTGTCCCCTGTCTTTATAGTGCGTGTGCTCTCACTGGTGATTGGCTGTGGTGTTGTGTACGCTGATTGGTCCCACTGCATGTCCATCAGTGTGTGTGTGTGTGTGTCTGCGCCATAATATTGGTGTATATTATGACAGCTACCAGGGCTTGCTCTTTCTAATCTTTTTGGTTTGAACCTCATAAGGTGAATTACATCATCATATCATGTTAAACCGCGAAAGAACATTCAGGCCTGGATTTTCAGGGGTGCCGTGGAGACTCCATACCTTGTCTAAATTGGTTCAAGGACCTTGGATCCAGCAAACCCACCGCCATTTCTGACAGATGCCAGATTGGGGTGGGGGGTGGGGGTGGTGCACGGGAAGGGGATATGATTCACACATGAGGGAAAGCACACCACAAAATGGGCCATTTAAACTCAGAGCCGAGTTCAAACAGGCCCCATTTTTGTTGGAGCAACGTCTATCTCTCTCAATGCGTGTCTTCCAATTTGTTAAGAGTAGGTGTGAACGTGTATGGAAGGTGGATAAGATGTGCATAACTGTAAAGCTGTCAAGTTGTTTAAATTCACATTCATTAAACTTTGAAACACAGCCTGTTGTGTCTGAGTTGAAAAAAAGTGAACGAGCAATTTCAATAGTGTTTGTTGCCATAATTCTTATCACACGATTGAAGTCTGTAAAGATAATTAGTATTTTATTTTATTTGAGCATGCCTGATAGAGGTGTACCTATGGTGGATACAGGATGTGTTTTCATGGAGGGACTAAAAGAGTTCTAGATGGGATTTGTGCAATTATGTGAGTTGGCACTTAACTGACATGGGGCTAGAAGCGACTATGGGGATGAGTGGAGGTTCATGAGTTTACACAGAGCAAATGATGGGTCATGGTGGTGAGTAGAGAGGTTAGATTGGGCTGGAGGATACGAGGGACCAAGGAAGTTAGGAGACGGGTATAGGTTTGCGTGGAGGGTATGAGTGGTTACAGGGTTGGATGGGGGCATGGATGGGGGATGTGGAAGTGTGAGTGGTGAGGGCGAGAGAGCCAAACACTTTTTGGTGTAACAAACGCAATTACATCATGCACCCCCCACCCCTACGCCACCCCTGGAATGAAAACCCAGCTGTTTGGGCTGGTTCTCCCCAGATGGATACACGCAACCACCTAAGGTGCAAAAATCCAGGTCCCAACCTTTTAATGTAGAATGATAGCTAAAATCTATCTATTTACTACCTCTCACATTTCATCTGTTAATAACACTGGAATCTGGTAAGTGTTTACTTGATTTGTTTGGGATGTGTGAGGGTTATTTTCTGCTGCCTCTCTCCCAGTTTTGGTGTTAATGGGGCTGCAGTGATTTGCAACATTTTTGAAAATACGCTGGCCGGCATTTTCTGGCAGCGGAGGTGATTCACCATTGGCTACAGGTGGGATCTCCCCATCCCGCCGAATTCTATGCCATTCCATATAGCTCATCCGCCCTGCCACCGGGAACCTGCTGCAGGGTGATGCCTTCCATGGGGCCAGACGATCACGCCAGCAGGAGGAGCCGGGAAATCCCATCCTCTGTGCTGACATCATACCTGACACAATTTTAGAGCCGGCCTCATGACTGACATACAGCGCTCCCAGCCTAACTGCTGGAAAACTCATTGAAACATTTAAATTCAATTTTTATACTGTGTTTATAGAATTTACAGTGCAGAAGGAGGCTATTTGGCCCACCGAGTCTGCACTGGCCCTTGGAAAGAGCACCCTACCTAAGCCCACACCTCCACACTATCCCCGCAACCCAGCAACCTCACTCAACCTTTTTTGGACACTAAGGACAATTTTAGCACAGCCAATCCACCTAACCTGCACATCTTTGGACTGTGGGAGGAAACCGGAGCACCCAAAGGCAACCCACGCAGACACGGGGGGAACGTGCAGATTGTGCACAGACAGTGACCCAAGCCGGGAATCGAACCTGGGATCCTGGAGCAGTGAAGCAACTGCACGTGCTAACCACTGTGCTACCGTGCTGCCCATTTAGGACTCCTCTGTTATTTTGGGCTTCCTGTGAGAATTAGAAATATTAAGCAGTGCTCCCCAAAAATTGATGATAGGAGCTCTGCAATTTTTGCCAGAAAGGAATGACAGAGACTTGGCAACAGGAGACATAATTTCAAAGACTGCAGATGTAAGGGGCCTGATGCCTGCAATTAAGCTGCCTGCCATTGGGGTCAGATTGGGATAAATCTTATGTCTTTCTAAATCTTATGTCTCATAGTGACCTCGTGGCAGGGGTCATTTAACCAAGCAGGAAGGTGGGGAGGCGGGGTGTTGGTGGACACAACCTTCTAGCCTCCACCTGATTATGGACAGCCTTCCTGTCCCATCGCCAGTGAAGGCCCTTAAGTGGTCAATTAATAATCGGCAGGCAAATCGGAAGGCTACATTGGAAGCATAGCGGTTTGATTGCAGACTCTTGAGGATTATCTTCTGCTCAAAGATATTTAGTTCCTGATCAAGGGTCTTGATACTGGGAAGGAGTGGGGGGTTCCACTGAAAGCCATCCATCTACCCTTGCTGCCAACCACCTGTGACTCCTTTCCCTTTCCCATATCACTCACCTGTACCTGCGTCCCTCCTCAATCTGAGGCCTTGGGCAAGTGTATTACCAACACCAACCTTCAGTGGCGCTGCTGAGCAGAGAAGATCTGTCAGCTTCTGATTGGCCAGCAGCTCTCGGCAGGTGAGACCTCCGCCTCTGGGGCCCTTGCTGTTGGCTTGCTAACTGCCTGAGTGCACGATATGTAACAGGCCTTCTTCAAAAGTGACAAGCAGGGGTTTGACAGGCTCTCCAGGCAACGACCGAGACCCCCACCACCTCCATGAGATGCCGCCCATTAATTTACAAAATCCAAGCATCTATTTGTAAATAGCAACTCTGTTCAGAAAAAAAATACAATGGAAAGAAAATATTGAACTGATCTTGTTATATGATAAAATAATAAATACTTTTGATGTTATTGTATTTCATCCTTCTTCAGTGACAAATGCAAATTTATTGAAACCAGAATGAATAACATATTGCGGATGTAATATTTTTCAGCCTTTTCCTCCCATCTTTGAATTCCTGACATTTATAAAAAGATAGACAAAGGCAGAAAAACACAACCGCATCAACCGTTCAGGTTTTGGGGAGAATGAGAAAACATTACAATGAGCAACATATTGCAGATATTGGAATCTTAAACAAGAACAGAAGATTCTGGAAAAACTCAGCAGGTCTGCCAGCATCTATCAGGAGAGAAACAGAGTTAAGGGGCGCGATTTAACAGGACAGAAACAGAGTCCCATTTCGGACACTTTTGGTGGTTGTTTGTCACCTGCAGCGCCGAGAAAAACACTGTTACTGAACGGCACTGTAGCCATCTGGGATGGCCACTTCCAGAATACAAAATGGACATTTGCAAAGATTGCAGGGAAATATGGACAATGCTAAGAAAGCAGGCAGGCACAGAGCCTGTCTGCATATTGGAGAAACAGCTCCCAGACGAGACTGAAACTGTAGGCTCATTAGCATATGGAGGGCCCATCTCCGGGAACAAAGGAAGATACTTAAGTAATCGATCTGGCCCCAGACCTCGTGGTGCCAGTTCCCCAAACCGAAAGCAGAAAACAAAGCAAGGCCAACGGCCACCGAGGACACGCCCAGCCATCAGGGCACCCACCCCTTTATTGGTCAGGATCAATGCGAATGATCAAGAAACGGCCCAATTGATAGGGGCCAAGTTCAAGGCCCGCCCAAAAGCGCACAAAGCCCCCTTCGGGTATAAGAAGAAGGCCCCAAGAGAGAATCGCTCTCTTGGACTTGGCTTTCACAGCGGAGAGACCCATCCACCAGCTACACCAGAAGCAAGTAAGTCCAAGGTCAACGCTCGCCACCAGACGGACAACCTTAGCTATTCCCCTCTACCACTTCGACCCCAGCAGCCTCAGAACCGAACAACGGCCATTGTTCCTCTGACTGAGTGGGCACCCGAAGCCAAGTATAGGCTTCAGCAGTGGTGATAGTTTAGTCTGTAGTATTTCGTGCATGAGTAGATATTGCTGTGTGTGTAAATAAATACACTAACTAACTGGTGTACCGACTCTTTGATCAGTATTCGGGTTTGAACCTTGTGGCGGTATCGAAAGATACCTAGTGACTCTGAAGCAAACGTAATTAGAATTAAGGAAAGCGACCATATTGACTGCCATATTGAAACAACCTAAGAGAACCTAACATTTACTGGCGACCTCTGACTGGTCTTGACTTAGAAGTAGCCTAGTCACTCCGAGAGAACCCAAATTTGAATTGGAATCCAATTGGAAACAGAAAAACAAGTGTAAGAACAATACTGATCAAACCTCCAAGATTCGGAAGTGTGTTAATGCATGCGTACTAACAGGGATATTAAGGTAAACCTGAGAGATTTTGTTGCGTAAAACTGTCGGGAGTTTTGTAGGCCGTAAATTAGCGTAAGCCGTACCCGTGTTTACATCACCACTTTATCACCCCCTGTTCCAGATTCGGTAGAGACCACAGAGATAGAGAAAAATGGCAATGAAGGCAATGGAACGCGTTATGAACCCCCAGGAATTTGAGGTCGCAGCGACCAGTAGAGTAGGACAGTGTCCCGTGTGGAAAGAAGAGATCAGAAAATATCTCAAAGGGAAAGGATGGCCCCTTTGGAGTGAATTCTGCGCCAATGGTGAAACAGGTCCTGGAAGTATAGGGCATACTTGGTGGGAGAACCTGACAGAGATCCATAAGAAGAGCTTTGGGAAAGCTCGCAAGCCGATGGCAATCATGTCTTGCTTGGCACAATTGCGAGGCACAGAGGAGGTTGTGAGGACGCTCCGTAGAGAGATTGAGGAGAGAGACAAGAGTAGTGAAGGAGATGTGAACGGATATGTATGAGAGAGAGAACAAGGAACTGAGAGATAAGTTAGCGGCGAGGGACAAGGAAGTGGAGAATGCCAAGCGGGCACACCAGTGTCCTGTGTCTCGCCCATTTGAGCAGCTTTCAGTCCCAATATGACAAAGCCTACTAGGACACGCAACGCGCGGTGTTGGTAAGACAGGAAACCGAAAAACAGGTCGAGCAGTTGCAGAAACAGTGCAACGACTTAAAAGCAGCCCTACGAGCACTCCACACTTCCACAAAGGAACAAAGGCAGAGCTCGGTAGATCACGCGAAATGCCGGAAGGAAAGTGCAGAATTGCAATCTCTGCTTTCTGTTCAGAATGGGTTTCAGAGTACGTTTGGACCCCAGTTAGACCAGGAAAACGGCCCCGATTGGCAGGAGTTAAATGAGACTGCCCATAGATATGTACATGGGACATGTACACAGGAAAAACCCCAGAAACGAAAAGCACCCCAACCCCCGACTGCACAAGCAGAACACACCCCTATGAACCCCGTAACCACACATCGCAGGGCCGCAGCAGAAGGAGACTCGGATTTCCTATACACTACCCTGTTAACCGTCACCCAATTGAGAGACGCGTGTGATAAAATTACACCGTTCCTACCCACATCGGACCCCCACCAGTTCTTTGCTAGAGTAAAACAGCAGGCGTCCATATACGGCCTAGATGAAAAGGAGCAAGTGAAGCTCACAGTTTTAAGCCTCTACCCTTCAGTCGTGGCAGCCCTTCCCGACCCACAGAATGTAGGAGGAGGCACACTCCAAGAAATGCACACAGTGATCCTAGATGCGATCGGCTATAACAAAGGAGACCCCGTAGAAGGCCTAAACAAGTGTAAGCAAAATAAGACAGAGCACCCCACAGCATTTGCAGGAGGCTTGTGGACACATTTCACAGCAGTATTCGGAGAGTTAGCCCGCGCCTATTTGTCCCCAGATAATATGGCCAAATGGACTCGCATCCTAGTCTCTCATGCGACAGAGGCAGGATAGAGAGCTTGTGCAAATTATGACCCATCAGACGAGGCCCACAACGAGAAATGGGTTTTGAAAAGATTGTCCCGCTCTTGGGAACAATCCATCAAAGGCTAAACCGCATTTGTGAAAACAGAGGAATAACAGGCAGACATGCATCCAGTTAGGACGCACCAGAACCCCGCATGGGTAAAGAGGGCAGGAACAGCCCACAACAACCCAAATCCCAGGAGTGTTATAATTGTGGACAATTAGGACACTATGCACAAGAGTGCAATGCGCCCCAGAAGCAGCAGAGAAACCAACAGACAGGCAAAGCCAATCCACAGCATTAGCGCCCATTCTGAGAACGCAGATATGAACGGCACCGACTGACGGTGTTCGGGCTCCCCAACATGGGTCTGCGACACCCTTTGGGACAAGTCCGGTAGACCAGTAATAGCAGGCACAGTCCGGGGCACGCCATAGAATTTCTTTGGGACACAGGAGGGTCCCACACCATGCTCAATTCCTCCACAATGTTTCAGCGAGACACGTGGCCCATGACAGACACCATTACACTCAGCGGTTTTACAGGTCACTTACAGCAGGGACACATCACAGCCCCTGTAGCAATCCAAACAGGGAACATTAAAACTAACACCCCGTAGTTCGAGTCGATCTACCCCAGACAGCCAAACACATCTGAGGAATTGACTTTATGAGCTCCCACAACCTCTCATTTGATCCGGTAAATAAATGTGTATGGAGAATGGCAAAGGCAGCACGAGCCCCCGCCACGCTCACAGTCGGAGAGTATGAAAATCGGATAAGCACAGTAGGAGACTTCTGGTTCGACCCTCGAGCCATTAGTCAGGATAAACAAGTTGGGGAAGTCCTGCAGCAACACAAAGCAGCATTTGCACAGCACAAGCACAACTGTGGCAAGATCGCTGGCTTGGTGAATATTACAGGTCCCGACCCCAGACCCCAAAAGCAATTTTCCCAAGAAGCAGAGGGAGAAATCTCAAAAGTTATACAGAGTTTGTTTGATCAAGGTGTATTCCGATCAGTAGCCTCCACGAATAACGCACCAATTTGGCCCGTCAAGAAACCCAATGGATCATGGCGACTGACCATTGATTACCGGGAACTGAACAAAGTAACCCCAGTAGCAGCCCCCACCGTAGCCACGAGTCCCGAGACCATGCTCAAACAGGGACTACAGTCAAAATAAAATTCGGTTTTGGACATTAGCAACGGCTTTTGGTCCATTCCATTGGATAAAGCGTGCCAATATAAATTCGCATTCACATTCCAGGGACAGCAGTATATGTGGACGTGCCTTCACAAGGTTTCCACAACTCCCCCTCCATTTTCCACCAACAGTTGGCAAATGATTTAGCAAAATTTTCCCGACGCGATTGTCTGGTCCAATATGTCGATGATCTGCTACTACAGACGGACACAAAGAGAGAGCACATTTTGCTTCTCGCCGAATTATTAGGACTCCTACAACAAATTGGCTGTAAAGTAAACCCCAAGAAGGCCTAGATTTTACAGGAAAAAGTGATTTACTTCGGTACAGTAATCACACATGGGCAACACGAGATCGAACATAAAAGAATCGACTCGATCGTCAAATTACCCCTGCCCCATAATGTCTCAGCTCTCCGGTCATTTCTAGGACTAGTTGGCTACTGCCGAAACCACATTGACGGTTTCGCCACAAAAGCAGCACCCCTATCCGAACATCTCAAGAAACAAGGACCTTGGGAAGGGCTTCCACAGCGCATGGATGCCGTGGATGCTTTAAAAAGGGCCCTCAGCACAGCCCCAGCATTGCAGGTCCCAAATCCACTTTCCCCGTACGCAATTGAGGTTGCAACTACCGACCGAATCCTTTCGGCCGTGCTCCTCCAAGAACAACATGATCGATTAGGCCCCGTGGCATACGCCTCACGCGTATTAGATCCAGTCGAGCAAGGATTTTCTGCCTGCGAAAGGCACCTGCTCGCAGTTTTTTTGGGCAGTACAATACTTCGCCTACATTACAGGACTCAACGCCAACACCATTCTCATTGAACAGACCCCAACACAGCTATTACTAGATGGTCGACTTAAAGATGGCACAGTCAGCCAGATCCGCACAGCCCGTTGGACCCTTCTTTTACAGGGACGGGACATTATAGTTAAGAGAACCAAGACTCACACTTTCCTAGCCGATAATTTACATTATGCAGGTACCCCACATGAATGTGAGATCATCACCACTAAACATAATACTGGACCCTTTATACCTAAGTCAGCCCCCAGGAAACCAGGTACTACGCCCCAGAGACCCCAGCCCAGGGGGTCTCTGGTGGGGGACTCTCAAATTAGGGGATATCTCGTGGAGGGACGGTGAGGGGACCCGGTAGGGGTGGTGAGAGCAGGTCTGTCTTAAAGAGTTACCCCCTTAACCCACCATGAGTTCCACCACATTTGTCAGGGCCACGTTTGTCAAGACCTGCATCAATTCTGGCCCACGTGATTCCCAGCCCAGGGGACTAGAGAATCACACGGGCCCAGAGAATATATGGCTGGATTCTCCACACACCGACGCCGAAATCGCGTTCAGCGACAAAGTGGAGAATCAAGTTTTCTGCATGAAATCAGGCCCGGAGGCGGTTCGCGTTTCACCGCCCCCCGAAAAGCGGCATACTCAGGGATTATCCACCACCTGAAGCCATTGCCTGAGGTCCGCCACGCTGTCCCCAACCGGCCAAATTCCCAATGGCGTGGACCACTCATGGGCCCACCGTCCGTGATACCCGTGTGGCGGCTGCGTACTCAGTCTGGGGCTGCCACAGTCGGGGGAGGGACAATCGTAGGGCAGGGGTGGCTTCATTCGGGACTGGGTGTTTTTTGTGCAGGTGGTCCAGATCGGAACAGTATTTCTGTGGTCCAGGTCCGGGGTCTGAGTCCACCATGGAGCCCGGTGCGGCCACTGGAGGCCACCGCCATGCGCAGGCGCGGCCTCTGACCCGGAAGTGTGAGGGGCCGAATCGGCAGCTAGAGCAGCGAGCTCCACGACAGCTGCCTGCTAGCCCCCTCTACGGCTGTGAATCTGTGGCCTTTTGACGCCACTTTTCCTGGCGTAAAAGACCACAGTTTCCACGACGGCATGGGGACATAGTCCCAGAAAACGGAGAATCCAGCCCATGGTGCCTGGTCTATTAGCATCCTCCTGCTGGTGCAGGTTGCAACCTTGATCCCGACACCAGTGGGTAACTGGAGCATTGGAATGGGACCGCCGGCGATCCCATTTTCTGCCCCGTGCTGGGTTCTCTGACACCAGCCACCAGTTGCAGAGTTCCCAATGCAGCTGAAAATCCAGCCCAATATATTTTCAAAAACTTTCCATTTGCTGCAGCTCCATTCACACCAACAACTGGGAGAAAGGCAGATAAAAATAACCTACTACAATTGTGGCAGACAGAATTAACCCATGTCCATCCATGGTGCTGGAGGCTGAGCATTGGATTTGTGTTTCTTGCTGATTTTTATGATTGCTGTGCCCTGCCAGGACCGACTGCGTTATTTGACTGAATGCCTTGACAGGAGGTTCAATATCGTGAATGGCTTGTGATTCTTAAAGCTGCTCTTTAAGCAAAGGTGGCTGTTGGCTGTGGTATCAGCAAGTTAATTCATGTTGAAGAATTCAACCTGCACGATTTTATGACAGTTCTTGGTACAAGACATGAAGAGCAGGGAAGATACTCCCCTATATCTTCAGGGTGGAGTGTCTGGTGGTGTGGCAGAAGGACTTTGTCACATAAGCTGAGGTGAGAAGAAAGAGCTCAATCTCAGTAGTAAAACACCCTGCTTCCACTCCTGCTACTCTGTCAGTGCCCTTATCTTGATCTGTCATCCAGGCCGGCGTTATTGCTGCCGAACATGCCATGGTGATATAATCTGAAATGCAGGCCCTCGGAGCCCAGAGCTATTCGGGGTCAAACTCCAAGGCCATGTGCAGTCTCCTAAACACAGCAATTGGAGAAGCACCTTGTAGGAAAACTAAAGATACTCAGAAGATGTGCGATAAGCCAATGCACATGGGTACTTAAATAACACATGTAAAAGATGAAACTAGTGTGTGAATTTATAAAATCAAGTTTAAATTTGAATTTCCTGCTTGTTTTTATTTTTGTTTTGTCAGAAGGAGAACAGTTTAATGGTCAGTGATAAGGGAGAGGTAAGAAGTACAGGATTGTTGGGAAGATGTAGTTGAGGCTCCTGATATCTCCCAACATAAATCATTTAGTTTAATCATGGAGAGCCCAGGGAGAAAGAGACTGTTGACATTGCAGCTTTTGCTTATTTTCCGCTTCCTCCACTTCCTCTTGCACCACCCCCTTCTCCTCCTCCATTTCTTTCATTGTTTTCAGCAACTTGTTCTGTTCTTTGCGGACTCACTTCATTCAACCAGTGTTTAACCCTGTGAGCAAAAGAGAAAATGCTGGAAAATCTCAGCAGGTCTGGCAGCATCTGTAAGGAGAGAAAAGAGCTAACGTTTCGAGTCCAGATGATCCTTTTGCTGCCAGACCTGCTGAGATTATCCAGCATTTTCTCTGTCAGTGCATACACTTCAAAAAGTATTTCATTGGCTTTAAGGTTGAGATATCTGGTGGTCATAAAAAAGAGCGACATAAACAAAAGTTCTTTCAATTTCCAGTAAAAGCTTTAGCAGGCTACTGATATCTGAAAATAATAATATTTTACATGACACAAAGACTACAAGACCGAATAGACTGCTCACTGCAGCACTTTAGCACAATTCCTTCACAGCTCCAGGTCCCAGGTTCGATTCTCGGAGTCTCCACATTCTCCCCATTTCTGTGTGGGTTTCCTCTGGGTGCTCGGGTTTCCTCCCACAGTCCAAAGATGTGCAGGTAAGGTGGATTGGCCATGATAAATTGCCCTTAGTGTTCAATAAATGGTTAGGTGGGGTCGCGGGGATAGGGTGGAGGTGAGGGGATAGGATGTGGTATGGGCTTAGGTGGGGTGCTCTTTGCAAGGGACGGTGCAGACACGATGGGCCGAATGGCCCCTTCTGCACTGTAAATTCTATGATTCTATAATTTTCATAGTTTAGCCAAATACAGGAAGTCTCCAAAGCATCTGCAGTTACACCAGCAGCCAACAAAAAGCTGTCGCGCAACCAACCTGCAAGTATTTCATGTTCTTTCTGATGGAGTATCCCTCATTCCATTTAACAATCGATTGAGTAAGACTAGTGTTCGATGAACATTGCACATTCATTTGTGTCACCACTCACAGTGCTGCATGCTGCTGATGGACATTAGGTGCAAATTCCTTGTAGCAAAGTTTAATAACTAATTTGTAGTTTAGTTACGTGTAATGATCAGCTCATCAAAGCATATTTTAATCAATTAATCCACACAGTATTTTTCTAAATTATATTCAATACAGGACACCAGCACGTCATATGACGGGCCTTTGTTAAAAGTCAAATACACGCTTGAAAAGTGAGAGACACCACTGGGTCCCAAGCCAATGCTGTAAAGTCAGTCAGGGTTGGTTAGATTAAAATATAGAGCTGTTGTGCTTCATGGTAATTGAAACTTATCGGTTTGCATTCACTGAGATTCAACAGGCTATGCGTGAAATAAAACAACTACAAGGTTCCAAACAATTAGTTAGAACTAGCTTAGTCTTGTTAACTTGTAGTATTGTAAATATAGAACCACCTTTGACTCTGTAAACAGTTTTTGTAGCTAAATAGCTATTGTTAAATTATTCTGTATGTAATATATTAGGCTGTATCTGCATCTTGTTACCTTTACGTTTATCTCCAAGAGATTTTTAAAAATGTTTTTATGTACACTTCTGTAACCTTGTGTGAAGAAATATATATGTTTTATATTTTTGTGATCATGTTTTCTGTGCAGTTAAAGAAAACTCGTGTGTGTGTGTCTGTGTGTGTGTGTGTGTGTGTGAGAGAGAGAGAGACCAGGCTTAACTGATGGTGACTCGGGACAGGTTGTCTCTGAGGTCTAAGAGGTGGAAGGTTAAAGGTGGTATATGTGTGCATTCGTAATGAGAGGCTATGGTGGGTTTGAGTTAAGTAAATAGGTTGGATCTAAAATTTGCATTGTGAGATATGCAGGGAAATTGGTTATCAGCTGTTGAAGTTCAAAAGGAATTTTAGAGATGAAAAGGAACATGAACATCTCACAGGGGTTTCATGAGTAAACAGGGGAAAGTGTATTAAATGTTATTGACCTGAAAGTAGAGGCAAAATACAAAGCATGGAAGATTTTTATATTTGTGGAAGTTAAGTTCAAAGAGGAGTTTAAGAACCTGGGATGAAAGGGGAAAAGGATATTTAAGGAAAGGGATATATAACGGGGGGGGGGGGGGGGAGCCCTGAAGACAAGTCTCTTTGTGTGGGATGCTGAGAAGATGTAAAAGTGTTTTGAAATGGAGGCAACCACCCAGTATTAAGCCAGGAAAGTCTCTGTTTTTTTCTGGGGCTCCTTTTGGAATTTCACTCAATGGTTTTGCTCTGGGGGTATTATTCAGTATTCCTCATTCATCCTTGTTGGTCAGATATAGCAAGGCTATACTCTATTTGATGATCTAATGGTGATTGAAATGCACTTTCTCATATTAATCAGACTGTAGGGGTAAAAGATGGGTTTGACCTTTCAATGTCTATTTAAACATTGCATTTCATGAATTAATAAACTGACCAAAGGGAGGTCTAGAATAAATTAATTTCCTACCTTCATCACTCAGCATAGCTTTACCATCTTCATTGTGCTGCCGCAGCAGCATAAAACAAAAAAGCGATTTAAATATTGCACAAAAGAAGTGACAGGCACGGTACAGCATACAGCTAATTTTACATAATTACTCGGAAAATGATTTGTTTTATTGAATGAAGTTATGTTTTAAATTGATTAAATTTACCCTGGTATATTTAAGTTATAGATACAAATTTGTGTGTCAGCTGCTCTATTGCAAATGACCTAGCACTCTGGTTTTTAAAGTTCAAGTGCTACCTTTGCAGCAAAGCTTTAACATCATAACATAAATGCTACTATGAGCATCGCAATATTGTGTCCCACTGGGGCAGAATTGGAAATAATTAACACAATGGATGCTTATTAAACGATCCAAGGCTGCAATTTTTACTTCATGCTCACACTTGACAGCAACATGCACAGTATCGCAAGAAACAGACCATTAATGTTCCATTGCATAGGGACCTCTTGGTGCTCTGCGGTCTGAGAGACAAAATTCATAGAATGATGAGGGTCAATTTGATTCCAAATGAGATTCTTTTGTTCTTATTTATTACAGGAAGTTTACCTTTGAGATAAATTAATCAGTTTGTTGTTTACACTCATGCGAAAGGGTATTGGGGTATTGGTGCACAATACCTGGTTTTCCGGGCAGTACCAGATGCACTCAGATCTTTTGAAGCACTTTTCATTTGATAGAAGCATTTTGGATAATAAGTATAAAAAATCTATCATTTATCTGCCGGCGTGAAAGAGACTCCAGGATGGTATGTTGCCTCCCTGGTGCCAGGGTCCAGGATGTCTCTGTACGGGTAGCGGGCATCCTGAAGGGGGAGGACAAACAGGCAGAGGTCATGATATATATTGGTGCTAACGACATAGGCAGGAAGGGGCATGAGGTCCTGCAGCAGGAGTTCAGGGAGCTAGGCGGAAAGTTAAAAGACAGGACCTCCAGGGATGTAATCTCAGGATTACTCCCTGTGCCATGTGCTAGTGAGGCTAGAAATAGGAAGATAGAGCAGCTAAACACGTGGCTAAACAACTGGTATAGGAGGGAGGGTTTCAGTTATCTGGACCAATGGGAGCTCTTCCGGGGCAGGTGTGACCTATATAAGAAGGACGGGTTGCATCTAAACTAGAGAGGCATAAATATCTTGGCCGCGGGGTTTGCTAGTGTCACACAGGTGGGTTTAAACTAGTATAGCAGGGGGGTGTGCACCGGAGCAATAGGTCAGCAGGTGAAAAAATTGAGGGAGAACTAGGGAATAGGGCCAGGATGGCTCTGAGGAAGAGCAGACAGGGAGATGGTGCTGAAACAGCGGGAGTGGTGGCCTGAAGTGCATATGTTTTAATGCAAGAAGTATAACAGGAAAGGCAGATGAACTTAGAGCTTGGATTAGTACTTGGAACCATGATGTTGTTGCCATTACAGAGACCTGGTTGAGGGAAGGACAGGATTGGCAGCTAAACGTTCCAGGATTTAGATGTTTCAGGCAGGATAGAGGGGGATGGAAATGGGGTGGAGGAGTTGCGCTACTGGTTCGGGAGAATATCACAGCTGTACTGCGGGAGGACACCTCGGAGGGCAGCGAGGCGATAGGGGTAGAGATCAGGAATAAGAAGGGTGCAGTCACAATGTTGGGAGTTTACTACAGGCCACCCAACAGCCAGCGGGAGATAGAGGAGCAGATAGGTAGACAGATTTTGGAAAGGAGTAAAAGCAACAGGGTTGTTGTGATGGGAGACTTTAACTTCCTCAATATTGACTGGGACTCACTTAGTGCTGGGTGTTTGGACGGGGCAGTTTAGCATGGCCAATCCACCTACCTGCACGTATTTGGACTGTGGGAGGAAACTGGAGCACCCGGAGGAAACCCACGCAGACATGGGGAGAAAGTGCAAACTCCACAGACAGTGGCCCAACCGGGAATCGAACCTGGGACCCTGGAGCTGTGAAGCAACTGTGCTAACCACTATGCTACTGCGCTGCCCTGTGCTACCATAGTGCTAGGGGCTTAGACGGGGTAGAGTTTGTAAGGAGCATCCAGGAGGGCTTCTTAAAACAATATGTCGATAGTCCAACTAGGAAAGGGGCTTTACTGGACCTGGTATTGGGGAATGAGGCCAGCCAGCTGGTAAATGTTTCAGTAGGGGAGCATTTCAGGAACAGTGACCACAATTCAGTAAGTTTTAAAGTGCTGGTGGACAAGGATATGAGTGGTCCTAGAGTGAATTTGCCAAATTGGGGGAAGGCTAATTATAACAATGTTAGGCGGGAACTGAAGAACCTAGATTGGGGGCGGATGTTTGAAGGTAAATCTACATCTGACATGTGGGAGGCTTTCAAATGTCAGTTAAAAGGAATTCAGGACCGTCATGTTCCTGTGAGGAAGAAGGATAAATACAGCAAATTTTGGGAACCTTGGATAATGAGAGATATTGTAGGCCTTGTCAAAAAGAAAAAGGTGGCATTTGTCAGGGCTAGAAGGCTGGGAACAGACAAAGCCTGTGTGAAATATAAGGAAAGTAGGAAGGAACTTAAAGCAAGGAGTCAAGAGGGCTAAAAGGGGCCACGAAAAGTTATTGGCAAATAGGGTTAAGGAAAATCCCAAGGCTTTTTACACGTACATAAAAAGCAAGAGGGTAGCCAAGGAAACGGTTGGCCCACTGAAGGACAGGGGATGGAATCTATGTGTGGAGCCAGAGGAAGTGGGTGAGGTACTAAATTAATACTTTGCATCAGTATTCACCAAAAAGAAGGAATTGGTGGATGTTGAGTCTGGAGAAGGATGTGTAGATAGCCTGGGTCACATTGAGATCCAAAAAGACGAGGTGTTGGGCGTCTTGAAAAATATTAAGGTAGATAAGTCCCCAGGGCCTGATAGGATCTACCCCAGAATACTGAAGGAGGCAAGAGAGGAAATTGCTGAGGCCTTGACAGAAATCTTTGGATCCTCACTGTCTTCAGGTGATGTCCCGGAGGACTGGAGAATAGCCAATGTTGTTCCGTTGTTTAAGGAGGGTAGCAAGGATAATTCAGGGAACTACAGGCCTGTGAGCCTTACGTCAGTGGTAGGGAAATTACTGGAGAGAATTCTTCGAGACAGGATCTACTTCCATTTGGAAGGAAGTGGATGTATTAGCGAGAGGCAGCACGGTTTTGTGAAGGGCAGGTCGTGTCTCACTAACATGACAAGGTTTTTCGAGGAGGTCACAAAAATGATTGATGCAGGTAGGGCAGTGGATGTTGTCGATATGGACTTCAGTAAGGTCTTTGACAAGGTCCCCCATGGCAGACTGATACAAAAGGTAAAGTCACACGTGATCAGAGGTGAGCTGGCAAGATGGATACAGAACTGGCTGGATCATAGAAGGCAGAGAGTAGCAATGGAAGGGTGCTTTTCGGATTAGAGGGCTGTGACTAGTTGTGTTCCGCAGGGATCAATGCTGGGACCTTTGCTGTTCGTAATATATATAAATGATTTGGAGGAAAATGTAATTGGTCTGATTAGTAAGTTTGCGGACGACACAAACGTTGGTGGAATTGCGGATAGTGATAAGGACTGTCAGAGGATACAGCAAGATTTAGATTGTTTGGAGACTTGGGCGGAGAGATGGCAGATGGAGTTTAATCCGGACAAATGTGAGGTAATGCATTTTGGAAGGTCTAATATAGGTAGGGAATATACAGTGAATGACAGAGCCTTCAAGTGTATTGATAGTCAGAGAGATCTAGGTGTACAGGTCCACAGGTCACTGAAAGGGGCAACAAAGGTGGAGAAGGTAGTCAAGAAGGCATACGGCATGCTTGCCTTCATTGGCCAGGGCATTGGGTATAAGAATTGGCAAGTCATGTTGCAGCTGTATAGAACCTTAGTTAGGCCACACTTGGAGTATAGTGTTCAATTCTGGTCGCCACACTACAAGAAGGATATGGAGGCTTTAGAGAGGGTGCAGAAGAGATTTACCAGGATGTTGCATGGTATGGAGGGCATTAGCTATGAGGAGAGGTTGAATAAACTCGGTTTGTTCTCACTGGAACGACGGAGGTTGAGGGGCGACCTGATAGAGTTCTCCAAAAGTATGAGGGGCATAGACAGGGTGGATAATCAAAGACTTTTTCCCAGGGTAGAGGGGTCAATTACTAGGGGGCATAGGTTGAAGGTGCGAGGGGAAATGTTTAGAGGAGATGTACGAGGCACGTTTTTTACACAGAGGGTAGTGGGTGCCTGGAACTCGCTGCCAGAGGAGGTGGTGGAAGCAGGGACGATAGTGACGTTTAAGGGGCATCTTGACAAATACATGAATAGGATGGGAATAGAGGCATACGGACCTCAGTAGTGTCGAAGATTTTAGTTTAGTTTAGACAGGCAGCATGGTCGGTGCAGGCTTGGAGGGCCAAAGGGCCTGTTCCTGTGCTGCACTTTTCTTTGATTTTTGTTCTTTGTTCTATCTCACATGAAGGAGAATGAACAATTTCACCTTCTGTTATGCACAGCTAATCATCGTTTTTACGGGAGTAAAAGGGGGAGAGTTTATGTGAGATAAATGATAGACAATTATTTTTTAGACTTATTATTCAAAATGATCCTATCAAAGCAAAAGCAAGACACTGGGTTTCGGGTTTCCTAATCGGGCGAAGAATGAAGCATTGACCGGAAATCCTCCGGGCAGCATATGGCCAAGCATGCAAGTTTGACCAAGTGTGGCCCTGATACAGTGGACCCCACGGTGAGTCATGAGGGTCAGTGCATAACTGAGGTACCTCACAAGGCCCATTGGAAGGACCCTTCCACAACACAAATCATGCCCCCTGCCCAATCTCCCCCACCGACCCCCTTAGCACGCATGAAATCCCCCCATCAGACACCCACATCAGACACCCGCATCAGACATCCCCATCAGACACCCCCATCAGACTTCTGCATCAGACACCCGCATCAGACATCCACATCACACAGCCCCAACAGAGACCCCCAATGGACCCCATCATCAGAGACCCCCAGCAGAGACCCCCATCAGACGCTCCCATCAGAGACCCCCTGTGAAAAAGAGGAAGTGAAAGTACTTAGCTGCTTTTGATGTGGTGAGGAACTGTCAATCATTGCAAGAATGTTTACAAACATTGTGGTTCGCATCAAAGAAGAGTACTTGAGATGCATTCAAGCATGAAGGGAAAGGTAGATCAACAATTCACCAAGAACCTGTCCTGACGCAACAAAACTGTCAATCACTGGCCAATACAATACATTGCTCTGTGAAATTCAATGGAAGATTTGCATTTCAAAGCTGTCAAGGGTTTTGAAACCCTTTGAAGTATACTTGGTTTTTGAGGAAGCCTCTGACACTTGTAACAGCTGCAGCTTTAAACACTTTTATCTGAGGCAGCAGATGTTAGGGAAGGATTAGTGAAAACACATTGATTTTTCACTCTACTACCTAGACTGCTCTTCAGGTTTCAGGCCGGGGTCACTGATGAGGGGTCTCTGGACGTGTCTCAGACGGGGTGTCCGATGGGGTTTCTAT
This sequence comes from Scyliorhinus torazame, assembly GCF_047496885.1. Taxonomy (NCBI): domain Eukaryota; kingdom Metazoa; phylum Chordata; class Chondrichthyes; order Carcharhiniformes; family Scyliorhinidae; genus Scyliorhinus; species Scyliorhinus torazame. Next base: position 245,744,921 of record NC_092713.1, read on the forward strand.
TGGCGGTTTCTGATGGGCATCTGATGGGGTCTCTGTTAGGCAGTCTCTTATGGGGATGTCTCTGATGGGCTATTGGGGAGCTTGGGCCACCCTCATGCGTTCTTGCTGTGGGGAGGGAATGACCCATCATTCCCATGGTGTGGTGGGGGGGGGAGGATGCCCCTGCTTGTCAGAAGGAGTGGGGGGCAGGACTTTGCATTGTAGGTTGGGGGGGGAGGGGGCCTCCCACCAGATCTCAGTAGTGGGTCACCCGCTCAAAATGTGCCACTTCAGCTTTCATGCTTTTTGTAATTTCCCATGTGATTCAGATTTAAAATGACGGTAGTATGCAGGGAAAAGATTGCAATCACACAACAGGGGATGATTTTCAGTGATGAAACCACCATGAGCTGACAATGCAGCATATATGGGTGAGCTGTTAAAGGTGCTGCATCACAGCCAAAACTCTCCTACCCAACTCCATTGTTATTAACACAAGACTTGAGAGCACAAAGGTTTTTTTCAAAGTTATATTGCGCATGTAAATATTTTACTTTCCATAGGTTTCACTTTATTCAACTGTACACCATCATTGTTTGTTGAGACTATCTTGGTCAGAGAACCAAATGTACTAGCACATATTATGGCTGCAGAGGAGCTAGGAGTGACTGCAGGAAAAAAAAAGTGTTGTTTTTGTTGTTCACTCTTTCTTGTTCGTATTAGTGTCCAGTATTGTGGTCAGGACTTTGTGGGATATGGCTGAACTTGCAGTTCAGTTGTGTCATGTGAGTGTCCCTTTAAGAAAGGTTTTGTTTGACCATATGACTTGTAGCAGGGCTTCAGTGATGTCATTTGTGGGTGGAGCTGGGCTGTGACTGTCAGGTGAGAGGCATTTAGTGTTTTGGGTTTCAGTTTCAGTTTGTTGGTTTGGACTGCAGAAGAAAAGCAGTATTGTTTTTGCTGTTTTTATTTGAAGCTGTTCCAGGGAACTGAAAGCACAATGGGTACGGCACACTGCCTTGGTAACTTTAAACATACAGTTGCTTTCCGGAAGGAGTTTTAAATCTGCTGGTTGGAGGCTGGACCAGAATCTCAGGGAAAGGGCCAGTCCCATTCAAGTGAGATTACAGTGAACATAGAACATAGAACATTACAGCGCAGTACAGGCCCTTCGGCCCTTGATGTGCACCGACCTGTGAAACCACTCTAAAGCCCATCTACACTATTCCCTTATCGTCCATATGTCTATCCAATGACCATTTGAATGCCCTTAGTGTTGGCGAGTCCACTACTGTTGCAGGCAGGGCATTCCTCACCTTTACTACTCTCTGAGTAAAGAACCTACCTCTGACATCTGTCCTATATCTATCTCACCTCAATTTAAGCTATGTCCCCTCGAGCTAGACATCACCATCTGAGGAAAAAGGCTTTCACTGTCCACCCTATCCAATCCTCTGATCATCTTGTATGCCTCAATTAAGTCACCTCTTAACCTTCTTCTCTCTAACAAAAACAGTCTCAAGTCCCTCAGCCTTTCCTCATAAGATCTTCCCTCCATACCAGGCAACATTCTGGTAAATGTCCTCTGCACCCTTTCCAATGCTTCCACATCCTTCCTATAATGCGGCGACCAGAATTGCACGCAATACTCCAAATGCGACCGCACCAGAGTTTTGTACAGCTGCAACATGACCTCATGGCTCCAAAACTCTTACTAAGGAGGATTCATTAAGAGTTATATACATAGATTACTGTAGCTGTTGTGTTTTCTTTATGTTTGTAATTAATAACAAATTCTTGCTGTGCTTTATATATGTTAACTACATGCTTATAATAAACTTTGTTTTGATGAAAGCGTCTAGGAAGTCTGATGAATCACACCTGAAGTGAAAGCTCTTGTGCTCATCCTAGCAAAATTCAACATAAGTTGTAGGTCAGGTTAGCTTCATAATACTTTGGCGTTTCTAAGCCTTGGCCAACAACAGTTGGCCTTCCCTTATTTGCATTGTAAACGACGTTGTCTGAGAGCACTCTCAGTGGGAATAATTTAAATGTTGTAGGTAAACTCAAAGCTCTGAAAAACCCTTGAGATGGATTTGGACAGTACTGATACCACACTTTAGTTTCTTATCTTAGTTGACTGTTCCCATCACTTCTCTCCCCCACCACATCTTACTTCGCTCTGCCGTGCCCCGACCCCACCCTTGTCCTCTCTTGGGTCCCACTTCCACTCCTCCATGCCGCTGACCTCAGTCCACATAAGCCACCCGCTCACCAAGGCTCCGGGCAAGCTGCCATTCTTGCGCATCTGCCCTTGTGCCATGGAGCTAAACAAGGAAAACCACTGAACTTGCACATAACTGCAAAAAGCTAATTGCCGCATGCCACCATTAAACAAATGTAAATCGGGTGCCATGAGATTCTTGCCAACCATTGACTTTAGCTTGAAGGTAGGATGTACTTTTAAAAGGTTTTACACAAATGAGTATTCTTGAGATGCAAATGTATTACAAGTATCAACACACCACAGGCCGGCATAAGGCTTGACACGCCACAAACATGCCTTTGACTTCATCGCAGCAGCTCACCCCATCGTCGGGAAATTTAAATTTCACATCCCACCTATGTAATACACTTCAGTTGCCACATTTCCCACTTTTCTGGACTCCATAAACACACTCCCACCCTCCCTCCCCTCCCAACTATGTAGGGAGGGAGAGATAGAGAGAGACACACGCATACACGCACACACACAGTTAACTTTTTAAGTTGGGTCTGACTTTTCACCATAACTCATGTTAAATAGGTAAAATCTTTCAAAATTCATCTTTCTACATTTTTATCGACCCGTTTTACAAAATCACCTCCATAAGTTGCAGGAACAACGATAATAACTAATTAATAAATCTTCAATAAAATATTTGTTTCTCTAGTATGATTGAAAATAGTGGATTGACAGAAAACCCCAAATAGTTCAACATTGTCCTGTAGGGAAGGAAATGAGGTGTCCTTAATGGTCTGGCCTACATGTGATTGCAGAATATGGTTGACTCTTAACTACCCTCTGAAATGACCTCGTAAGCCATTCAACTGTTGGTGGTTCACCACCACCTACGTGGGGCAATTAGGAATGGGCAATAAATGCTGGCCTTGCCAGCGATGCTTACATCTCAAGTGTGAATTTGGAAAAAAAAACAATGACCACTTAATGGCATTGGCTGACATTTCTTCTGCGTTACTGTCCCGATAAACAAAATAATTATATTCTTTAACAGATAGTGTAATTTGTAAGTGTCAGCATAGATCTACACAACACTCCCAGATCTTCTCGATGTTTTGCACCTCACCACCAAACCTTCCCTCCAAACAAATCTCCATCCACAAAACCAATCAGTCCCCAACTCTAAACTTTGGCATCCCACAACTATACAAGATCTGGCCTGGCACTCTCAACTTTGCAATTGAATTTTCAGATGCACCTGGAAACAAAATTACTCTGGTGTACAAGTTCAGTACTTCAAATCCAGCTGTATGGAAACCGTCAGTGTCTCGAAACTAGATATATGTTTTCAGCAGGCAATACAAGGATTTTAAGCGCTATTCACTGACAAAAAAAAATACTGGCTTGTTCGGGATGTTGCAGGATCGGCGTAGTGATGTGCCAAGCAGTTTTATGTTTTGCGCATCTGTCATTTCCCGCGCTCTGAGTGGTTGGGCTGACCCATGACTCCATCCAACCGAGCTCGGACAAATTCGAGGAGCTGCACTTTGTTGCATAACTTCCATCTTGGGTATTTCTCTAGTGGCCCAAAGTATATAGTTTTTAAGTTGCAGCCGTTTCAAAGCATTATCTAGCTTCAGTGCGCTTGTTCGCTGTCAACCTTTATCGAATTACACTACAAGTATTGTGAAATGCCTCAGGACCTCTTTCTGAAAAACGTCAAGATGTGAAATCCAGCACAGACCTAATCCAAAGATTGCCAGTTTTGAAACACTCTACCTCTATTTTGATTGCAATTTCTTGAGCAATTTTTGAAAAGATGCTCAATCCTCATCAGTTGTTGAGATTAAAACTGGACACAATTTAATAGTTGCAGATTCACCAAATCATTTTATAACCATAGCACTTTTAGTTTTGTATTGTATTGATCTAATAATATTTCCAAGTACCTTTAATAAATGATCAGTGATTACTTCAAGTGCCTTTCCCACTGAGTTACTTTTAATAGTAATTATGCTTTGAATGTATATGAACTGAGTTGCCAAGTCCCATATGCATAACATTACATTTATTCACCTTAAATTACATTAGACGTTTATGAATCCATTCACTTAGATGCCCTAAGTCAACTTTAAACCTACTAACTCCTTATTGTCAAAGCTTGTGCACACAATCGCCACACAAAATCGAGGGAGACAGGCATCACGGTGGCACTGTGTTTAGCATTGCTGCCACACAGCACCAGGGTCCCAGGTTCAATTCCAGCCTTGGGTAACTGTACGGAGTTTGCACTTTCTTCCCGTGTCTGCGTGGGTTTCCTCCGAGTGCTCCGGTTTCCTCCTACAGTCCAAAGAAGTGCAGGGTAAGGCCACACATGGAAGACAGTGCTCAGTTCTGGTCACCCTATTATAGGAAGGATATTGTTAAACTAGAAAGAGTGCAGAAGAGATTTACGACGATGCTATCACGACTTGATGGTCTGAGTTATGAGGAGAGGCTGGATAGACTGGGACTTTTTTCCCTAATGCGTAGAAGGCTTGGGGGTGATCTTATAGAGCTCTATAAAATAATAAGGAGCATAGATAAGGTAGATAGTCAATATCTTTTCCTAAAGGTAGAGAAGTCTAGAATTAGAGGACATAGGTTTAAGGTGAGAGGGGAGAGATACAAAAGAGACCAGAGGGGAAATGTTTTCACACAGAGGGTGGTGAGCATCTGGAACGGGCTGCCAGAGGCAGTGATAGAGGCGGGTACAATTTTTTCCTTTAAAAAACAGTTAGACAGTTACATCGGCAGGGTGGGTATAGAGGGATATGGGCCAAATGCGGGTAAGTGGGACTAACTTAGTGATAGAAACTGGCGGCATGGACAAGCTGGGCCAAAGGGCCTGTTTCCATGCTGTAAACATCTATGACACTATGACTATATGAGGTTAGGTGTATTGACCATCATAAATTGTTCCTTAGTGTAGATTTGATGGGGCGACGCAGATAGGGTGGGGAGTAGGCCTAGATGGGGTGCTCTTTCAGAGAATTGGCACAGACCCGATCGGCCAAATGGCCTGTAGGGATTGTATGGTTCCACAGTACTTTTTGCACAATTTAGCACTAATTGGTGGCAGCATCACTCAGAAAAGCCACTTGATGGATGTATTGAGAATTCGAAAATTTGTGTATTTATGTTTTGAATGAAAACACATGGTGAAAATAAATTGTGAGAATGTTATCCACATGATAAACCATGCCGACCCTTAACTGGAGACAGTAGAAAAATGTTCTTCTCTGACATTAAAAAACATATGAAATGGACTGGTGAGAAAAGAGCTAGTGGTCCTCCAAGCTTGCCCTATGTCATGATTGTCAGATTATCACAAATAATCATATCTTCCCACCCCCTCACCTCCCAGCTAACCCCCATAGCCATTTAATTTCTCAGGAGAGGCATGCATATCTCACATTGATGAACACCAGAATCCGACAGTTGCTTTGAAATGGTATGCACTACATAGGTCTCAACTATGGCTCAGTGGTTATACTCTCATCTCTGAGTTAGAAGGTTATTAGTTTAACACCCACTGCAGAGACTTGAACAAAGGTACAGGCTGACTCTCCTGTGTCATACTGAGATAGTGTTGCATTGTCAGAATATGGGTTCATACTACACACGTATTTCAATGTCTCGGGCTGCTGTGGCATCAGCATACTATACACTGAATTTAATTGCCGCAGTGGTGGCCCTATATACCTTCCCAGGAAATCAGGTGACGATGGCACCTCGGTAATCTCTGAGATACCCAATAAAATTAAATGACCAACAGGAAGTCTGCTGCATGCCATTGGGGTTCCCAGGGCTTTGAACGCAAAGAGTAAGAGAAATTGTCATTTCTGGGACTGCAGCAATCCGCAGGAGCATCACTGGAAACCTGGAAGAGAGGAAAATGGGGTGAGCTCGCTGGGTCCAATTAGGCAGGCTTCAGTGAGAAGTGTGACAGTGTGGAGGACATTGGTGGCTCTTACAATGGCAATGGCCCTTACTGCTGGAGGGAGGGGGCACTGTGGGCACAGAGCACCCCCATCCACCACCGGGGGTTTGTCTCGGGGCAAGAAGACCAACTGCTATATTTGCCACCCTACACCATAATTGGGTTGAGGTGGGGAGTGGGAGGTCGACGGCCTTCCCATCTGATTTTATGCACTCCCCACCTCCCAGATTTTCTAACTGATAAGCTTTGTAGAGTGAACCAAGGATGAGGAACTGAAGGAATATGTGAAGATCATTCGTCCAAATATTGATGGTCTGGTTGAGCTAGCCGAGCAGCTGTGTCTAAAGTAACAAAGAGGAGAGCTTAAGTGGACCATATCACCATGGTAATGAAATAGGGAGTGAGGCTTGAAAGTGTATGTGTGTGTGATGGTGGCAGTGGCATGGGAGTCTGATTCTTGCTTGGGAAGGCTTTCCATAGCTGTATATCTCAGCCACGGAATTAGTATCCTACTTCCAGGTTCCTGACCAACCACAGAGTGTGAGCTTAATGGTGATTGGCATCAGTCAATGGAAGGATTTCCAGTTGCTGGGAAATGGCAACGATCAGAGTGACTGAATTCTGTGCTGATTCTTGTGGCTTCAGCAAGCACAAAAATGGAAGCCAACATGAAAAGGTTGCTCCCCCCACCAACTCTCTACCTCCTCCCCAGAGGTCCTGTTGCAGGCTGTGAGGGATGAAGTCAGATACTGTTTCCAATGGACGGGGAGAAGAAGCCAACCTCTCAAACCAAACAGGCATGGGTGTGAGTAGACAAAGAAGTGAACAACAGGATGCGGTTCCTCAAAAAAGGATATAATATCACAACAATCTCATGAAAGACGAGTGGCCACTTTCAGGAGCACTCTCTCAGAAGAAGTCATGTGAGCATAAGCCTTTCACATAGGCATGGAAGGATGCAGTTTCGCACTTCAAAAGCTACCCAGCCTGTCAATTTTGTTGATCGACGACTCCCCATTTCGCTCTTTCTTTATTGACAGTGGTGAGTTCTTTGCACTAGCTATTAAAGCCAGAATTGGGTTAAGACACAATTTATTAGCTATTTATATTTTAAAATCAGAGACCCTGCATTCCATGGTTGTTCCTGGTATGTCTTTAAATGCACCTCGGTGAGAGACGGATAGAGCAGAATCATATCATATTTTCGACATGCCAGAATTTTAGGGGTATTTAATGCCGGGTTCACACTGGAACCCACCCAATCCTTGAAACGTCAAATTCTTCCCAGTGGGTCAATTGGCCTCTTATGTTGTGTGATTCTATAAGGAGAACAATGAATTCCACATGGTGTCTGGGTCGATATTTATTTATTCCTAGACAGACATCAATAAAACAAATTATCTGGTATTTATCTCATTGTCACATATCATAGTGGGATGATGCTGTGCACAAATTGGCTATTGCTTTTCTCATACTAAAATGGTCATAGTCTTCTGATGCAGATGAAAGCCCCTTCAGCCCATCAAGTCAATGCTGGTGTGATAAGTATATTTGAAAAACGATTTAGCCGTCTGTAAAATAGGCCCCAGATTCAAATCCTGATAGATACTAAATTCAGCTGCAAGGGAGTGGGGGGATCTGAATTGACTGATTATGCCCAGTTAGGGCAGTAAAGAGCTGCTGTGGAATCCATTTTGTTTGACATTTGATACTCTCCATTGAGTAACACTCATATATGAATGTTAGTTCAGGTTGACTCAGTTCAGGTTGACTCATGATCCCATGATGGAATATCCATAAGTCACCATGGGCCGGGGTGGGTCGTTTTAACCTGTTGGAATGGGAGAAGGGGGAACAGAGGGCAAATGACTGTGCAGGTGAAAGGTTAAAAAAACAAAAAAATGTCAGTAAGCTGTCAAGAATCTGCCAACCTACGCAATAACCCAAGAGCATTATTAATGTGTGCAAAACACCATTGGGACACATATGTTTGACATGAATTTTCGTCTACTTTCGTCTACCAATCTAACACCCTCTTCCCCAATGCTGACCTACTCTTCTTTATATGCACATCTGAGGATAATTAACTAATCAATGCCCAACACCTGTTCATCTTATCACCTTAAACTATTAGGTATTTAACATCCATCAACAGAACCTTAATTTAATAATCTTTGTTGTCACAAGCAGGCTTACATTAACACTGCAATGAAGCTACTGTGAAAAGCCCCGAGTCACCACAGTCCGCACCTGTTCGGGTACACGGAGGGAGAATTCAGAATGTCCCAATTACCTCACAGCATGTCTTTCAGGACTTGTGGGAGGAAACCGGAGCACCAGGAGAAAACCCACAGAGACACAGGGAGAACGTGCAGACTCCTCACAGGCAGGGACCCAAGCCGGGAATCGAACCTGGGACTCTGGAGCTGTGAAGCAACAGTGCTACCCACTGTGCTACTGTGCTGCCCAGAACCTGTTAGACATTAACATGCGACAGTTTATGCCTATGACAAGCTCTACCTCTGACATTCAGGAAAGTTATAACCAAAGTTACATTAATGTATCTACCCACAATGCAGCAAGTGATGTTTTGACCAACCACTGCCACACTCACTGCATACAATGGCTCAGAGATTCCATCCCTAGGATCATTTACTCAAGTGATACTAATACAACTGATCCTAGTCACCCCAGATATTTCACATGTGGACACCGCAGGTCCAGTGATCGCAGGTCTACCGGCATGCAGTGACCCGTCCTTGGTCACCACCTGTGCTACCGTCAAAACAGTGACTAAGATCAAAGACCACAAAGGGCACGATGGGACACTCCATGCTTACAATGGGAGAGGAACACCTAACTCTGTAGATCATCAGCTGACAGGCTACGCAGAGCAGAAGGATTTGATATATGTATACCAATTCCAAACTTCAGCACATCATGGGACAATGCGGAATTACAATTCACTAGACAAATACGGAAAACCGTCCCCAGTCATCACTCATCAATATTCCTAGGATTATAAGGTCCATTTATCAAAAAACAGTGGTGAATGTAAGATGTCCATGACCAGTGTGCACATAAAGAATTATCCAAACTCGACGTCAGACAAAAAGTCTGAGTACATTACTTAACTCATTGAATTTGCAGAAATCATTTGTCATATGTTCGAAACCAACAATGTATCAAATCCAAAAACCTAATAGCAATGTAGTGCAATAAAACAAATGTCAAATTCTAAACACCACGGAATTCTATTGCAAACAGAATATAGAAACCCTACAGTGAAGAAGGAGGCCATTCAGCCCATCAAGTCTGCGCCGACCAAATGATTCTTTCGGAAAATTATGGAACTCCCACTGACCACAGAGGTCTCTGGCCATGTGGTTGAAGGCTATTGCTAATAGGGAATTGGGAATCGTAGTTAAGTGAGCACTTCACACAAGTGGATCTTCATGGGTGGGTAGCCTTGTAGTATGTGGGCTCATTGCCTAGAATCCCAATCATACCTTGATGCATGGACACTGTGCTTGAACACTGCGGGAGGCAGCAACCCAGATGCAGTGGCCAACCTTCGATCACCGGGGATGGGTGCCTGCCCCGGGCACATGTCCACGGCCAGATGTGCATGGGCAGTGCATGTGGGGTGGGGGTGCGGGCCATGTCTGGGGGGTATGGGTCATGTGATTGTTGGTTAGACCGCATCAAGGAACAAACAGCCAGAGGCATCATACTGGTTGTGGTGAGGGCATTTGAATGTCCCTTGTACAAGCGTACACCACTGCCTCACTATCCCGATGGTGCTGCCCCACTATCCCCATCCTCCATCCCTTGACCCCCCAAACCCCTCACATTCCCCCTCCCCCCAATTCACATTCCACTCCTTACCCCGCCCCTACCCTCGACCCTTCAGTGCCCTCAGTGAACCTCAATGTGCTTGGTCTTCCTTACCCTACCCCTACGTCCAGGTGTATCCTCAGGATGCACATCAGAGGTGGAGGCAGCCAGCTGCTTACCACATCCCGTGGCCTTCGATGCCCCGGGCAAGCGTCTCTGAGACTGGAGAGCCCCGGCACACTTGTCGGCAGTATTTGCACAACCATGCCGCCCTGTCCCGTGTGTTGACTGTGAGATGGGGCCTCATCAGTGGGATGGAACTCGGGGGAGCTGGTGGCTACCATCACCAGTCCATGGGATGGGTCCAGTTGCCACCGAGCATCCCCTCCTCTGGGTGGATGCCCATAGGGCCCTGGAGTTCACCTAGGGACAGAGGGGCAGCTGGTTCGAGCCCCAACTGCTCCTGCATCATCTAGCTTTGCCAGCAGTGGTGGCTCCCAATGTCTGCACCATCGTGTTGATGCCCTCGGCGATACTCCTCAGTGATTGGGCCATGCTCTGCAGAGACTTGGCAATGCCCACCTGCGACTGGGACATGGTCCACATTGCCTCGGCGATTCCCATCTGAGAGCGGGACATATCCCTCAGCACTCATCAAGGTCTAATTAGTACTGGGCCACGTCCCCACCAAGATAGAGAATCTACTGAGGCCCTCTGCCATGGCCATCACCGACTGCACCTTCACTCATACTGCCGACGACATGTATCAGGCTCACCACTGCAGTTGGCACCCTAGCAGTATTGGCCTCGGTGCCATGCATTGCCGGTGACAACTCCTGTGCCCATAGCCTCTGGGACTCCTTCAATCAGCTATGGATCTGCTGGAGTGTCGCTGACATCTCCCTCTGGATGTCCTGGCCACTCACTAATGACTCCATCAGCGCTGGGTAAACCTGTTCAGAGGCTCATTATCTGGCTGGAACCCAACTGGGTCCTGGGATTCAGGAGCCCTCTGACTGCTGTCTCGTCTGGGGCTTCCTGCCTCCACCAGATGTGCATCAGCGATTGTGTGGTGGTCACCAGATTGTGTCCCAGAAGCCTGTCCACTAACGTTGCCCATACAGGCCTGTGTATCTGCACTGGTGGAGCATGAGGATGAAAGCTGTGGTGCATCGATGGTTGCATCCTCGGAGCTCTCCTCCGAGGTCATCTCATGAGAGGCAGGTAAGGGAACGACCCCGGATGGACCGGTGCCGTCGGCTGGAGGACCTGCGAGAGAATGAACATGTGGTCACTGGGAGGGATGGGTCAGTCTGTATGGAATTAACAACTTATGTGTGACATTCCATCCGGCTGGGACCTGGTGGATCTTCAAGTCTGTGGCATGTGCCAACCTCCACATTAGTCACTGCTCTTTCCTCAGCCACCCCCGTAATCTCCAGGGCCCATTCCTCGAAGGTCCTGAGGATTCTTATGTCCGGCACCCTTCCGCCGGTCTGCACCCTTTCCCGATGATTGTGGAAGATCTTTTCCTGCAGAGGCACAGAGAGGGCATTGCTAGCCACACATGCAGTTCACAGTGGTGGGAGGGGAGATGGAGGCCGTGAAGGGAGGATTGGGGTGATGGGAGGGTTGGGGTGAAGGGAGGGGGTGATAGGTGGGTTGGGGGGGCAGATGGAGAATGGGGGGGTGGTCGGGTTGGGGGTGGAGGGTTTCAGGGGTGGGGTAGTTGGCAAACACAATCTCGGCGAATCGGCTGGCGAACCTTCATTTGTGGCTTGAGGCCACTGACGCCTTGTTAACCGGACCAAATAACATTGAATCGCATTGCTGGCCTCAGCAGGCTCAGCGCTGAGTAGCTCATGGCAGTTCCCACTCGCTCCCACACTTAGAAATCCTTCCGCGAATTGCGCCCATTGGTACGAGTTAGGGTGGTGTGTGGTCTGGAGGGGAACTTGTCGGTGATGGCATTCCCATTCATTTGCTGTCCTTTTTGTTCTTGGTGGTAGAGGTTGTGGGTTTGAAAGATGCTGTCGACAGATCTTTGGTTAGTTTCTGCAGTGCATCTTGTAGAAGGAACACACTGTTGCCATTGTGCGTTAGTGGGGGAGGGAGTGAATGCTGAAGGTGGTGGATGGGGTACTACTCAAACAGGCTTCTTTGTCCTGGATGGTGTCAAGATTCTTGAGTGTTGTTGGAGCTGCATTCATCCAGGCATATGGAGAGTATTCCATCACACCCATGACTTGTCCTACTCTATAAACTTTTCACTGTATAATGCAATGTTGTTTCTTTCAGCACAGATATTTTTAGCAGGAACATATGTCATTATGGGAAAAAATGAACCAAATGGCATGTAGATACATAAGACACTGAAGCACGAGTCATCTTTAAAGAATTTTCAGTTGTGGCACAATCATTCAAATAATAACCTACAATTGATTGTAAGAAAGTATGTCACTAATATTTACTGGGGTGAGATTTCAGAGGTTGGGAAGCAGGAGGAGTTCTGGTCAATCCAAACGAACAGTTTCACTGCTCCTAAGCTAGCTTTAATTGACAGTCCTGACTCTCTGCTGGGGATGGTAACAGTATACACACAGATATGAGCAAACCTGTAATGTAGATTTCTCACAGACTAAAATAATGCACGGGATTCTCCATTCCCCTAGCCGCGTGTTTCTCCGCAGCGTCGTTCGCTGGCGGCAGGATTCTCTTCCTCCCGCCGCTTGTCAATGGGATTTCCCATTGAAGCCATCTCACGCCGCCGGGAAACCCGTGGGTGGGGTTGCACTGCCAGCGGGCAAAGAGAATCCCAATGACTGGAGAATTCCAGCCAATACCTTTTTTAAAAATTATTTTTATTCAAATTTTTATCAAAACATAATTTTTGCATAACCGTTAACAACGTTTAACACAACAAGGTAATCGGTAACATTATATACAGAAAAAAGAACAAGAATGTGTAACATTTCCCCCCCCCCCCCGAGTTGCTGCTGCTGCTGACATTTAATGCTCTCCTAGAAAGTCGAGGAACGGCTGCCACCTCCGAGAGAACCCCGACATGGACCCTCTCAAGGCAAACTTTATTTTCTCGAGACTGAGAAACCCAGCCATGTCACCAATCCAGGTCTCCACACTCGGGGCTTCAAGTCCCTCCACATTAAAAGGAGCCATCTCCGGGCTACCAGGGAGGCAAAGACCAATACGTCGGCCTCTTTCTCTTCCTGAACTCCCGGATTGTCTGACACACCAAGATCGCTATCTCTGGACTCGGCACCACCCGCGTGTCTAAGATCTTGGACATTGCCTTAGTAAATCCCTGCCAGAATCCCTTAAGAGCCGGGCATGCCCAGAACATATGGACATGGTCTGCTGGGCTTCCCGCACACCTCGCACATCTAACCTCAACCCCAGAGAACTTGGTCATTCTGGTTGCCGTCATGTGTGCCCGTTGGACCACCTTAAACTGGATTAAGCTAAGCTTGGCACACAATGATGAGGAATTAACCCTGTTTAGGGCATCCGCCCACAGGCCCGCATCCAGCTCCCCGCCTAGCTCCTCCTCCCACTTGCCCTTAAGTTACCCCACTGAGGCTTTCTCTGCCTCCTGTAGGTCCTGCTAGATGTCCGACACCTTCCCCTCCCCCACCCAGGTGCCGGAGACCACTCTATCCTGTATCCTGCATGGGGGTAGCAACGGAAATGTCACCACCTGTTTTTTAAGAAAGGAGCTTACCTGAAGGTATTTGAAGCCATTTCCAGGGGGCAAATTGAATTTCTCCTCCAGCGCTTTCAAGCTGGGAAAAGTCCCGTCTATGAACAGGTCCCCCATCCTTTTAATACCTGATCTAATCCAGCTTTGAAACCCTCCGTCTATCTTGCCCGGGCCAAATCTGTGATTGTTGCGTATCGGGGTCCAAACTGAGGCTCCCTCCACCCCCCTGTGTCTTCTCCACTGACCCCAGATCCTTAATGCCGCCGCCATCACCAGACTTGAGGAGTAGTGTGCCGGCGAGAACGGCAGAGGTGCCGTTACAAGTGCCCCTAAGCTGGTGCCTTTGCATGAGGCCGCCTCTAACCGTTCCCACGTCGACCCCTCCCCCCAATACCCATTTCCTAATCATGGCTATATTAACTGCCCAATAGTAGCTGCAAAGATTCGGCAGCGCCAGCCCCCCCCCCCCCCCCCCCCACCCGACTGCGCTCTAGATACTGTCTCTTTACTCGCGGGGTCTTATTTGCTCATACTAATCCCGAGATGATCTTGTTCACCCGCTTAAAGAAGGACTTAGGGATGAAGATGGGAAGGCACTGGAAGACGAACAGAAATCTGGGGAAGACCGTCATCTTAATGGTCTGCACCCTCCCCGCTAGAGAAAGCGGGAGCATGTCCCACCTTTTAAAGTCCCCCTCCATCTGCTCTATCAGCCGGGATAAATTAAGCTTGTGGCGGGCATCCCAGTTTCAAGCCACCTGCATACCTAGGTACCAAAAGCTCTTCTCCACCATCTTAAGCGGAAGCTCTCCCAGTCTCTTCTCCTACCCGTTAGCTTGGATCACGAACATCTCGCTTTTCTTCTCGTCTCGTTTAATTTGTACCCCCAAAAATTGCCGAAGTCCCTCAAAATCTGCATGACCTCCCCCATCCCCTCTAGTGGGTCCGTAATGTACAGGAGCAGATCATCCGCATAGAGCGAGTCCCCATGTTCCTCCCCTCCCCCCGAACCAACCCCTGCCAGTTCTTTGAAGCCCGCAGCGCTATGGCCAACGGCTCTATTGCAAGGGCGAATAATAACAGGGAGAGGGGGCACCCCTGTCTCGTCCCTCGGTGGAGCCTAAAGTATTCCGACCTCACCCTGTTCGTGCATACACTTGCTACGGGGGCCTGATAAAGTAGCTGGACCCATCCTATGAATCCCTCACTGAATCCAAATCGTCTTAGCGTTTCCACAGGTACTCCCATTCCACCCGGTCAAAGGCTTTCTCTGCATCCATCGCAGCCACTACTTCTGCCTCCCCTCCCTCTGAGGGCATCATAATAATGTTTGGGAGCCTCCGTACATTGAGTTCAATGGCCTGCCCTTAACAAAGCCTGTCTGATCCTCCCCTATCACCCCTGGGACACAGTCTTCAATTCTAGCGGCCAAAATCTTGGCCAGCAATTTGGCGTCCACGTTCAAGAGCGATATCGGTCTGTAGGACCCACATTGTAGCGGATCTTTCTCCCGTTTGAGGATGAGTGAAATCTAAGCCTGTGACATTGTTGGGAGGAGGGTCCCTCTTCCTTTAGCCTCATTAAAGGTCCTTAGCAGGGGTGGACTCAACAGTTCCGAAGATTTCTTGTAGAACTCTACAGGA